>NW_026946890.1:0-600000 GCF_910591565.1 Cydia splendana
TTTCCAATGCTTTTTTGCGTCTCGAATGGTACTTTGAAAAAAATCTGATGTTTGCTGAGGTTACTACCGGGTTTAGGAAAGGTCGCTCATGTGTTGATAATTTGAGTCGCTTTGTGACTGACGCGCAATTAGGAAAAGCAAAGGGACTCATGACTGTGAGTTGTTTTATAGATCTAGAAAATGCATACAATAATGTCGACATATCTTATTTGGTAAACAAACTAGACAATTATGAAATAGGAGCTCAAATATGTAATTATTTGTGGAATTTCCTTAAGGAACGTATACTCAAATGTTTAATATCAGACACTTATACCATCAGACATACCGGTCGAGGCTTGGCGCAGGGTGACCCTCTCTCGCCTTTGTTATTTAATATAGCGACGATTAACATCTGCAGAGAAATAACCAATGTAACAGTATCGCAATATGCTGATGATTTCGTTTTATACACTGCTGCCAAGAACGTCAATGATGGTATATTTAGGATACAATCTGCTTTAAATATGTTGAATTGCTTATTAAAGGAAAAGGGGCTATCAATTTCAGGGTCTAAGAGCAAAATATGCGTTTTTGGCAAACTTATAAAGGCCGAGGCAATAAACATTAGCGTAAACGATTCAGCCTTACATGTAGTTGATAATGTTAAGTACTTAGGGTTGTGGCTTGATCGCGGACTAAGATGGAATCGACACATAAATGAAATAACACAAAAGTTGACTAAATTTATCAATATTTTTAAAGTTCTCACAGGACCCCGTTGGGGTGTACATCCTAAACACTTAAGGCGATTATATATAGCTCTTATACGTAGTCGATTGGATTACGGTAGTTTCCTTTATGACACGAGTGCAAAATGTCACTTATATAAATTAGACAAAGTTCAAAACCAATGTATGCGAGTGATTGGTGGATTTATCAAAAGTTCTCCTATACATGTAATGGAAAATGAATTGCATATCCCCCCATTACACATTCGTAGATATTATCTGGCTGGTAAATATTATTTAAAATCTAAATCCCTTTTCAATAATCCTACAATTGATTCTATTTGCAATTTATCTCAAATTCTTGGCTCTCGACAGTATGGCATTAAAATACCTCTTTTAGTTTCGATTCACAATTATCTAAAGGATGTCCTAATTCAGTCAAAAAAACAACTGGAAATGTTTGCATTAAATACTTGGGTTAGTAACATAAATATGTCTGATGTCATTAAAATCAATTTAGAAACCATAACACAAGCCAAAAGACTATACGACAAAAACCAACTCAAATCTAAATGCACACAATATTTGGACAAAACATATGGGTTGCACTACAAAATATTTACAGATGGATCCAAGAATAAGGAAATATCGGGTGCCGCTTTTTATGATCCCCAATGCAAGGTATCGGCTAAGTTTAAAATATCAACCAATATCTCAATTATGCAGATCGAACTAGTTTCTATTTCAGAAGCATTATCTTGGATTGAATCAGTGGATGGAAAACATTTTGTAATCCTGACAGATTCAAGAAGTGCCCTTCAGCACCTGGCTCGATGCACCTCGAATATTCGAGGAGCACCGATAGCCTATTCCATCCTAAAAACAGTTTACACGTTGAAACAACACAATAAATCGATTACCCTACAATGGATACCGTCCCATATAGGTCTCACAGGTAATGAGGTGGCGGATATTTTAGCAAATGAGGCGGTTAGCGATGGAATCCCGTTGAGCATAATACCTACATTTATGGATACAATTCACCTAGTCAAAAAACAATGTAGGCAAATATGGAGTGAATATTTTGATTGTAGATCGTTAGATAAAGCGATCTGGTATAAAACGATCCAGCCACAACTTTTAAGGAGTCCATGGTCTGAAGACTCGTGCATGGGTCGGCGCGAATTAGTTTTAGCATTTAGATTACGTTCCGGACACATACCATTAAATAAATTTGCGTATTTGATGAAAAAGGTGCCGTCGCCAAACTGTGACGAATGTGACATTTTGGAGGATGCATACCATGTCATAATGGAGTGTGTCCGAAACGAAAGGGAGAGAAAGGGTATAATGAACGAAACCTTATTTGAAGTTGGGGGTTGCAATGCAACCAAATTTTGGGGCACCCACTATCTGAGGATGCAAAATGTGTATATAAACTTGTTGCCTTAGGATTAAGTAGAAGATAATGTTACATTTAATTTTGTATACGTACAGAGCGACATCGTCACAAAAGTGACTAAGCTCTTTAAATAAAGATTAAAAAAAAAAAAAAACTTATATGGGCGTCGGTTACCTGACAAACCCAACCTTATACTTTTTGCCAGCATACCTATTGGCACATTACATTTACCAATAACTATGCTGCCATTATACTTTATACCAAATTGGTACCACCAATCGCCAACAGGCAGTGCATCTGTTACCTGACACACTGCGCTTTCATCATCTATTGGAGATTAGTCAATTTCTTCAATTAATACATTACTTTATTTATTAATTGAATTACATCGCCAACAGGCAGGGCATCCGTTACCTGACACCCTAGCGCTTACATCAACTATTGGCCTTTAATTACATTAAATCATTCTTAGGTATCATTTACATTACTTATACCTTTGGGACTTATTAATCTCATAATCATCATTTTCTTACATCAATGGTGCACTTAATTAAGCAGGTAAGCGTTAAATCACGCTTACATCATTCATTCATGATCAGATGCGTTATCACTTTCGGACTCGGTTGATACGGGTTCTTTAAAGCAAGTCCATGGAAAGATTTTGTCAATGGCAACTACAGCCTCATACCTTTTACTTGTTCTTGTGAGTGGCGTATCCTCAACTACGAACCTGTCATTAGGAAGAACCTTTTTAACTCTATACGGTCCCCTACATTTAGGTTCGAGTTTCTTTGACTGACCCTCAATCCCTACTGGTGTTCTTATAACCCTGACTAAGTCACCTTCTCTATACCTAATGCCAATTTTCCTGTGTTGATCATACCTTCCTTTCTTTATCTTTATTTTGCTGCGCTTTAATTAAGTTTTCAGCATCGTTCCTAATATTGTCTAAAGTTTCACCGACCTCAGGCGTCACCTCATCTATTATTTCATTCATTAATCCTTGAGATGGATTAGTCACATTTCGACCAAATAGCATTTCAGTGGGAGTCTTTTGAGTGGTGGAGTGCACTGAGGTGTTAATACCTAACTGGATGTCTGGCAAATGTTCATCCCATAACCCATTCGCTTTTTCGTGGTTCATTGCCCCGAGCGCTGCCAATATGGTGCGGTTGTAACGCTCCACTTGACCATTTGCTCGGGGAGTGGCTACAGCATTCATGACATGCTTTATGCCAGTTGATTGCACGAAAGCTTTAAAGGTCTTGCTAGTGAAACTAGTGCCTTGATCCGTTATTAAACGCGTAGGCGTGCCAAAATAACTAAAATGTTCTCTAAATACCCGTATACTCGTAGCTGATTTTGTGTTACGCACAGCAGTGAGATTCACAAATTTAGTGAACGCATCAACGATGACCAGAATGTAAGTATTGCTGCGTTTCGTACGTATAAAAGGACCTAGATGGTCCGCGTGTATAGTGTGAAACGGCACACTAACTTTGGGTATTGGATGTAATTCACCGGGTTTGGCACCACTTGGGAGCTTGTGATGCGCACACTCCAAGCATGCAGCGACATATTTTTTTACAAATCGCCTCATTTTTGGGAACCAATATGTCGCCTTTAATCGCGCTAGAGTTTTGTCGAACCCAAAGTGTCCGACGTCGTCGTGGTTTGCTTTTAATAGCTGCCACCTGGTGCCCTTCGGTACGACCCAACGAATATTATTTTCATCTAAAATCTTGTATACGCGTCCGTTAACTAGTTTGTAGTTATTGAAAATATCGATGGCTTCTTTGCATTTAGGATCATTTAAGGTATCCGCGATATTTTTAATATCTTCGTCAGTTTGCTGTACAGTGGCTAACCAGTCATCCGAGCCGATATTGAGAACATCTAAAACGTGTTCGGTTTCCCGATCGTTACTTATGGGACCTCTGCTAAGGGCGTCTACGTGAGCCATTTTATCGCCAGCACGGTATTCTATTGAGCAATCATACTCCAAAAATTGTAACCACCAGCGAGCGATGCGGGGTATTAAGTCACGCTTACTCATTGTGGTACGCAAAGCATTGCAGTCAGTCACTATGGTGAATTGAATACCGAGCAGATAATGTCGAAACCTATTTAACGATGCGATAATAGCGAGAGTCTCTAGCTCGAACGAGTGTAGTTTTTGCTCATCGGCACTAGTCTGCCTACTATAATACGCAATTGGTTTTAACGCCCCAGAGCCATCTTGTTGTAATAGTATTCCGGCAATTCCATACTTACTCGCGTCGGTATGGAGTTGCGTTGGTACATCAGGATTATATAGTGCTAGGACCGGCCTTTCTATCAAAATTTGTTTTAACCGATCAAATGATGCAATTTCTTCTTGACCCCACTTCCAAACGGCTTCCTTCTTTAGGAGACTGGTCAGTGGGCGAGCTATCAGAGCAAACCCCGCAACGAACCTCCTAAAGAAGCTAGCCAGTCCTAAGAACCTCCTAACTTCGTGCACATTAGTTGGCGCGGGAAATTTAGATATAGCCTCAGTTTTGAGAGTACCCGGTCTGACTCCATCTGCACTAACTTCGTACCCCAGATATTCAATTTTGTCATAGAAAAAATTACATTTACTCATTTTAAGCGTTAAGCCACTTTCTGCCAGCAAACGCAACACCTCTTCCAGTCGTAATATTCCCTCTTCAAATGACTTCGCTGGAATTAATATATCGTCCATATACACCAAGGCATATGACGAAGCAGGTGAGTTTTGAATTATTTTATTCATTGTACGCTGGAAAACAGATGGCGCGTTTACTAGCCCGAACGGCATCCTATTGTACTCGTATTGACCTTGGGGGGTCACAAAAGCGGTTTTATCTCGTGAACCTTCAGCGATCGGAATCTGGTAGTAGCCAGATGCTAAGTCCAGCGTAACAAATAAGGAGCTGCCGGACAGTAAATCGAGTTGATCTTCGATGCGAGGGAGGGGATAATGTTCTTTCTTCGTTTTACTATTTAAGGCGCGATAGTCTACGCATAACCTCTTTTCCCCAGACTTTTTATTCACTAAAACGATCGGGCTTGCATAAGGACTGTTAGATTCTCTTATAATACCACTTTCTAACATTTCTTTGATCATACCCTGGACTAGTTGACGTTCGTTGTATGATAAACGATAAGGGCGATATACTACAGGATCAGGATCGTCAAGTTGAATCACCATTTCAGTCTCAGTCGTAAAACCCAGATCCTTTAGACCAGTTGAAAAACATGACTTGTACTTATCTAATAATAGTTTTAAAGTTTCTTTTTGTTGCTTAGTTAAATTCTCTCCACAACTGATTGGTGATTCATCTGACGCCAACTGTTCGTTAATGTTTACCTTCAGTATTTCTAAACTCCCAACTAATGCCCTACTGCGTGTTACTAGACTGCCCTTATCTATAATCAAATCATTATTACCGATATTTTGAATCAAAATTTTGCCAACCCCTTGAGTTAAGTTGTACTCTCCGGGTAATAGGTAGTGCTCACGGTCAACTACCTTACGCACGGTTCCATTCACATACACACTACCCGTAAATGTATTAGAAGAGTTAACCGGAATAGCCTTTAATTCACCTGTACTTACTCGTGTGGTCTCACTACATACAAGGGGGTAAGTACTAACCGACTTTCCGCCGCAGTCTTCATTATTCCTTTGAATAATGAGGTCGGAATCCATTTTGACTATTTTTACTGATGGTCTTTCAGTAAACGAATGGCCCACTAGTACAGGATAGTCAATAAAGTAATCATCTACCACCACTACCTCTACATTTTTCTCTATCACCCCCTGAACCTCAACCGTGACGTATGTTTTCCCAAGCGGGGTGTACGGTATGTTACCCGCAGTTTTTAATATCGGCACGTCTTCTACAGCCCAATTTAATGCCAGCCGCTGAGCGTCACTAATGCGTATCAAAGTCCCTTCGCTTCCTAAATCAACGAAACATTCTGACAACATGTCATTTATTTTAATTGGCATTTTATATTTAGCACTCGAACCGCCTGAGCTATCAAGTTTCAAAACTTGTTTGGGTTTTACTTGGGTACTTTGTATGGTTTCGGGACACTCAGCGTCAAGCTTTAATACTACTTTGGGCTTTGCGTCATTACTTTGCTTAGGTCCCGGACACTCAGTATCTTTATGCCCTAAATAATTACACTTAGTACAACGAACTTTAGGTTTTGGACACCGGTAAAATGGATGGCCAGCTTCGTTGCAATTAAAGCAAGTCCGGGGTCCTGATTTTTGTGGATTTACTTCATTTTTGCTATTCTTTACAGTATTATTTTGCGAGCGTTTATCTCTATCCCTAAGTCGTTGAGGCTCGTTCGTGTTTCTATCTTGACCTACTTTAACAGTCTTTAAAAACTTGAGTACAAGCTCTGGCTCCTTAAACTCGGCTCCCTGAGCGCCTAATCGAACACCGCGATCTTCAATTCCTGCTATAATACAGTCTACTGCGCGTTTACCTGATATCTCGCAGCGATTTAGAAGATTCATTTTTGCGTAATAGTAAACTTCCAAAGACTCCCCATATCGTACTTTTTTATTAAGCATTTCCATTAACAAATCCGCATAGTTGTCTCTAGTTGGAAAAGAGTCCCTCAGCTTTGCCTTCCATTCTTCCCACGTAAAAAGTAATGAAGGCAAACCCTGATACCAGGTCTTCGCTACCCCTGTTAGTTTTGGTAGAGCGTAATGAATGACTTGCTTATCACCCCACCCATAGATTTGAGCACATTCGTCTACTTTGTGAAGCCACGTATCAACCGTTTGTTCCTTACATAAAGGGTCAAAATCGGGAATTACATTATTTAAAACAGGAAACTTATTGCGATCGTCATTATTCTTTAAACCTTTAAGTGCTTCAATAAACTTATCCATTAACATATTATTCATTGACTCACAGTTCGCGGCTCCTGGGGTTGAAGAACGCCGGCACGAAGTATTTCGCCTCGGTGTACTCGGGGTACGTAGGCGCGAGGACTTGCGCCTCGGTACGTTCCGAGAATCTGCGTGGTGCGATCCGCCTCCCATGGATGTAGGCGTTCGTGTCCTGTAGCGCCCTGGGCTTCTATGCTGCGAAATCGAACCTGTCCGTCTTGAATGGTGTGACCGAGACCGTGACCTCGTCATTGTCAGTCGCGATCGCCTTCCTCTTGAGCATCTTGACCTCGAACGGCGACGGCGACTGTCGTGCTCTCTTTCGCGCGAACGTCTTCGCCCCCGACCACTGCTACGGCTTCGACTCGGAGTCTTGTCACGAGATTGTAACGGTGGTGTCATCGTCTCACGCGAAGTTGCTCGTTTTTCGCGTTTTCTTCGAGAACTATTGTTTCCATCGTCCATGATCTTGTGACCTCGAAATAATTGAAGAAAATATGTCAATAAACAAGTGATATATTACTTAAACCTAAAGAGGACTGTTAATGATACTGTTACCTCACTTCCAACTATGGACTAATCGACCACTGTTGTCGATCCATCAATCATGTTCGATCGCCCGTAAAATCGTCAATCAATATTACCGGTTCCTCAATCTGTCAGTCGGAACCGGCCATCAATCGTACATCAATCCTCCATCAATCATAATTGAGCATCAATCCTACATCAATCACGATTGACCATCAATCATGATTGACCATCAATCCCCAACAATCATGATTGACTATCAATCTTCCATCAATCATGATTGACCATCAATCCCCCATCAATCATGATTGACCATCCATCCTACATCAATCATGATTGAGCATCAATCCTACATCAATCATGATTGACCATCAATCTTCCATCAATCATGATTGACCATCAATCCTATATCAATCACGATTGACCATCAATCATGATTGACCATCAATCTTCCATCAATCATGATTGACCATCAATCCCCCATCAATCATGATTGACCATCAATCCTACATCAATCATGATTGACCATCAATCCTACATCAATCATGATTGACCATCAATCTTCCATCAATCATGATTGACCATCAATCCTATATCAACCATGATTGACCATCAATCCTACATCAATCATGATTGACCATCAATCTCCATCAATCATGACTGATCATCAATCCTCCATCAATCATGATTGACCATCAATCCCACATCAATCATGATTGAACATCAATCCTACTTCAGTCATGATTGACCATCAATATTCCATCAATCATGACTGACCAAGTGACCATGCATTCATTAGGATAGACTATCTGTGTAACACGATCAACAATAGCTCATTAATCGATCAGTCACAAACCACCATCAGTTCATCCTGGTGAGCCCTCGGTAATCATGATTTTCCAAAAATCACGGTAATACACTAAGATACATTACGGTAGTCGCAATCATTCACTTTCTCAGTCGCGATAGACAATGATTAATATTCTAATGAATGTCGGTATTAATTATCGCTTGATAGATATTTCATATTTACGATATAATTATCAGAGGGCTTGGCTACTTTTCTTTGGTCAGTATATGACATCTGATTCTATTAATAACTTATGTAGTAGTATAAAAACAAACAAATAAAATAAAATGAAACATCAATTTGATTTGTTCCCTTAGTAGTAACGGATGTAAAAAAAATTGATTAAGTACCCACTTATGTAATATGAATAGAAGGGTGGGTCATTTTTACTTTTTTTTAATTTAATAGGGAGCACAATTAAAAAAAGGTGCCATTTGGTAATTAATTATTGCACGTATTTTTATTTTATTTTTAGCTTTAATTTTACTGCCTCCGGATTGTAGTCAAAGTTTTTGTTAAATGTATGGACATTATGAAAAAAAATGTTTCTTTTTGAGTATTTTTTTATTTATTTATTGGCTCTGAACCTTTACCATGCTATTTCGAGCTAATAATGGTATAACTTTTTAGCTAAAGTTTGAATAAAGAGACGATACATAAATATACTCCGCAGACCATACAAAATATAATAATATTTATACGAAACCTTTGAAATGGATCCGGAGGCAGAAAATGAATTCCGATTACAGAATAATTTGAAAGACTGTATATTGGCATTATTACGCAACTTTTTGTAACTGTGCCCGAAGGATAACTAATACTTTTTTTTTCTCCATACACGAGTGACCCACCCTAATGAATAGTCACGTAAAATATTGGAACAGTACCATCTACGTCTGTTAATTTGTTGATACTTAACTTTATGATAGGAAAAACACTTACGTTTTATTTTCCACGTGCACAAAACTTACGGCCAACTAATTTGCGGGTCTTTGTTTTCGATCCAACTTCTGATATGTAAACCAATGGACTGGTTTAACACTCAGGTTATGAGATTGGGAGTGAAAACATACAACGTACTTGACAAACACTATTTATTTAATATTACACCTTCACTTCACAATAAACAATTCACAAGAGAGCTACCGTCACTTGCAACTGCCGAGAAACGAATGCCCGGTTCAACCTTGCGACGGAAACAACGTCATAGTCGTCCAACTTGTCTGTGATTGGCCGTCTCGACAAACTGTCAATTCCGGCCAATCACGGATAGTCAATACAACGACTCTTTAGTAATATTTTTAGTAAAATACTGAAATAGATATTTATAAAATTATAACAAGGTAAAGGGACGTTGATGGTGAGCCAATCTAGCACTAGGTAGGTCTCCCATTCTGGGAATCTCTGGTTTACATTTTTTAAGTCGGCAGGTCATGCACTTAGATACGACGTTTTTAACGGTCGGTCTTAATTTTGTAATCCAGTATTTTTGTTTTATATTATTTACAACCAATTCCTGATATCCATGCGCAGCGCTTGTATGATAATATTTTACGATCAGACGCGCCGTATAATTCTGACCATCTAGGATTGCAGGTCTTCTCATTGCCGGCGAAACATCTGCAGCCTCATCGATGCGGCCCGCCGCGCGCAAGACTCCATATTCGTCGAGGAACGGTGACAGAGTAAGTATTTTACTAGTTTTACTAACATGTTTTCCTTGTTTCAGGTCACTTACTTCTTGTCCGAAACTTTCAGCTTGTGAATTTCTCAAAAGTAAGCTTTCTGCTCTCTCCATGGTAACATCTTTCTCAATGGTATGTTTTCTACATTTGTTTACAAAGGTAAGTACCATATTGGTAGACCTAAGTAGGCGCAACCACGAAGAAAACCTTGTTGGGTCCGGTACAGGTAAGTCAATTTCATTATTTTGTATCATAATTACACATTCTAAATCATCTGTATTTTTTATTTCACGGTTCAGTACATCGGTTGGCCAGTCACACTCATCACGTCGGAGAAAGGTAGGTCCATGAAGCCATTCGTTTTCTAAAATGCGGCAGTCATAGTTTATTCGCGTGCCCAAGTCCGCTATGTTTAATTTTGTAGGCACGTACCTCCATTCACTAATGAGCGTCATCTCGTCAATCTCGCCTAATCGATGTGCTATGTACGGTTTATAGGTACGCGCGGCATTCCTTATCCAATGCAGAGTACAACTTGAATCACTCCAGAAGGTTCGTCGCTCGGCCTTTATCTTATGTCCTTTTGTTATCGTATCTGCTAAGCGAGCAGATAATACAGCAGCTTGTAATTCCGCCCTAGGAATTGATAAGGTTTTATTAGGCATCACACGACTTCTGCTAGCTATAAATGCAACGTGTATTAATCCATTACATTCCCATCTCCAGTAAGCCACCGCGCACATAGCTATAGATGAACTGTCGCAAAATAAATGCAACTGCAGGTTTGTATATTTATTCTTGTCATTCAATTGCGGCGCCGGCGCAGGTGTAGATAACGATAAGGCCGGGACGGGCGCGTCGCCTCTTAGCAACAGCTGACTCCGCTCCGGTTCGGTGTGCGTTACGCTGGCGGGGCTTGTTGCAGCGGCGTCGTTGTAATACCTGGGCAGTCTCACATTGTCTAATGATTTAAGTAGATTCGTCCACTTGCACCATTTATCGTATATGTCGTCGGGTACACCTTCGTCCCAAGATATATTTAATCGCCAGGTATCACGAATAATCAGTTTTCCTATGATAGTAATAGGCGATAAAAATCCGTAAACATCGAAAATCGACATCACAACGCGCAGCATGGCACGCTTTGTTGGCCTTTGTTGACCATTTATAATACTTTCCGGTATTTTTTTAAACGATACGTCAAAACCCAAGGTATCATCATCTGGACGCCACAATAGGCCGAGGGTTCGCTCGCCTTCGTACTGACCGCCGGTTTTGAACTTTACGGCCGTCTCACCTAGGGCTTCTTTTGGTATGCTATCGAGTACCGCTTGGCTGTTGCACATAAAGTTGCGTATTTCAAAGTTTCCTTGTTTATGAATCATTTTTACCTCGCGTATCAACTTGATAGCGGTTTTTTCATCTGGCACGCTGTCAATCCAGTCATCCATATAATGTTGCTTATATATAGCTGCCGTGGCTGATGGATATGATGACTCGAAGCGTTGAGCGTTCTTGTTTTTGACAAATTGAGCAATAAATGGCGAGCAGCAGGCACCAAATACCAAGGACGACATCACATACGTTCTCACGGGTTCTTCGGGTTCTTTTCTGTATAAGAATCGAAAAGCATTCTGATCTTCAGGTCTTATTTTTATGCGCAGAAACATGTCCTTTATGTCACCAGATATGGCGATAGGGTGCTCGCGGAATCTGAGCATTATACCGAAGAGAGACATGAGTAGGTCGGGTCCTTTTAGTAAATAGTCGTTTAGACAAAATCCGTTCGTGGTAGCTGCCCCGTCAAAAACAAGCCGAAGTTTTGACTTATTTGGATTGTCTACTCCAAAATGTCCTAAGTACCAGGTTTTTGGCGTAACTTGAGTTTCGAGTAGTTCGTGCGCATAATCATTTTCGAATAAGTGTTGAAAACGTTCCATATATCTCTGTTTGAATGCGCTATTCTTTGACATCTTTTGTTCGACGTTTCTTAAGCGTGACATCGCAAGGGGAAATGAGTCGGGCATAACACAGTTCACGTCTTTCCAGGGCAAGCCGACGTGCCACTTGCCGTCAACGAGAGTAGTAGTTTGCTCCAGCAGTTCACGAGCGCGTTCCTCTTCGCTATTCAGCCGCGGTTTAGTGGAAATTCCCATAGAATCCACTGCAAAGTTACGGCGAACCTCCTCGTGTAGATCATTACCCAAGTAACACAGAAGTAGCTGAATATTGTTTGAATAATAGAGCATGCCGTACTGAATGCTGAATAAGGTAGCTGTATAACGTATGTATAAGCGCTTATACAGACGTTATACAGAAGGTTTGGGCGCAAAGTGGGCTAGCCCACGCCGCTTATTACTGAATAACAGTAATGTTATAGCTGTATAAGTGTGTGCCCACACATTGAATCGCTGAATAACACTTGTATAGAGGCTGTCATAAGCTTCTATACCGCTTTTAAACCAAAGTTATCCAGCTTTGTACAGAATGAATCAGTTATTCAGTTCAGACGTTATTCAGCTTTTGGTTCACAAGTGCATTTTTATAGAAAATATATTCAGATATTAGCACTAAAATACAGAAAATGTGTATTTAAATCAATGATTTGTCCTCCATTTTAGTTTGTGAACTCGTGGTGTCAAAGTGTTTCTGTAGTGAATACAAAATTAGTGACTGATTTGGTAAGTATACACAGATTTAATGTTTACATAACATCAATTTCATTGCGCATGCGACTTTACTGTTAATATATATATACATTTTATTTAAAATTTTAAAGCGCCGCGTAAATAATGCACTGTTTAGAAAGTAAATATAGAAAATGTAGTACTCCACTTTTAAATTTGTAATTTTTTTGCGGTGTTTAGATGTTTTAGTGATAAAAAATGTACTTTAACAAGTTATGCTACGATAAAACTAGTTTTATAAATGAATATAAATGGGTTTTTCAGTTCATTTTAAATTCCTATTTAATTTTAGAGGTTAGAATATGAGCAACCGTAATGGCGTCCGACCGTGCTGAATATAAGCTGCTGCCACAGCTATTATGTGCTAAATTTCTGAAAAAGCATTCACATTAGACGCGTTACTAAGCTACATTTTAGATAACAATGGTTTTAGAACAACAAGTTTTGAATAGCATCAGTATAATAGTAATTGTTTTCTCGATCTTAACGCCTATTAGGGTTCTATATACAAATAGTAAAAACCATCGATCCTCACTTAGTTTGATGAGAAACATTGTACCTAGGTATGTAACACGGGCGATATTAAATCCTACTTCCTACTTATATTATACCTAAACGCGATAGGTATCATATTTAAGTTACATGATATTAGTAAAATATGTATTGTAAAACGCTTTACATTACATTAATTCTTAAAATTTTCGCCATAGGCACGTGTTCAGGGACCTGTGTGTGTGTTTATATATTATTTTGTACCTATTCTATTTTTGTATGTTATATTATACTCGTCATATTGTAATAAATTATATTTGTATCTATATGTATATTTATGCTTGTAACCATTTCGACCAGAATGACGTTTCAGTGATTATTTCGGTGTACTGCCATCTCGCCGAAATATTTTTCGCCTAATTTCACTTCCCAACCAACTTATTGCAATACTTTTAGTTGGCAAACCAATACTTAGCATATTATTATTTAGCATAATTTTTATTTGAACACAATTTTATTTAGCAGATGTTCATTTTACCACGATTCATTTAGAAAAATAGGTACTAAGCAAATGTTTTATTATACCTAACTATTTATTGTTAAATAACGTTTGCCCAAATTGAAATTTCGCATAATTTTTATTGGATCACAACTATATTTAGCATTTTTTTTATGACCCGTAAAACGAAACTGCTCCCAGAGATAGGTAGGTTATGGTTATTTTTTTTAAGACCCTAAAAACGAAATTGCTCCCAGAGATAGGTAGGTTATGATTATTTTTTTTTATGACCCTAAAAACGAATCTGCTCCCAGAGATAGGTAGGTTAGGGTTTTTTTTTTTTGGTGACCCTAAAAACGAATCTGCTCCCAGAGATAGGTAGGTTAGGGTATTTTTTTTTTATGACCCGTAAAACGAGACTGCTCCCAGAGATAGGTAGGTTAGGGTTATTTTTTTTTATGACCCTAAAAACGAAACTGCTCCCAGGGATAGTAGTACAGTCATTATATCCAAAAAACCGACCCTACCCGTGAATAATTAGTTCTTGGATTTTTTTTTCGTAGGTCCCTCGGGGGGGTCACTGGGAGTGTAAATTCAAAAAGTAGGCTTTATCAGGCTCCTGCGTATATTCGAAAAATGATTTTTTTCAAAAAAAACGGGTTTTCTTCAATAACTCGGCTATTTTTGATTTTACAGTAAAACCGTAAGGACAAAAATTGTAGGAAATTTGATTCTCTACAAGTTAGTCCAGTCATTATATCCAAAAAAACCGACCCTTCCCGTGAATAATCAGTTCTTGGATTTTTTTTTCGTACGTCCCTCGGGGGAATCACTGGGAGCGTAAATTCAAAAAGTAGACTGAATCAGAGTCCTGTGTATATTCGAAAAACGGTTTTTCTTGAATAACTCGGTCATTTTTGATTTTACAGTAAAACCGTGAGGACAAAAATTTTAGAAAATTTGATTCTCTACAACTTTGTTTCCCTTCATTTATGCCTTAAAGCGTAGAACATAGGAGATAATGATAATATTTTGAATTTGTCGCGTTTTTCAGGTTTAATTTCTAAAATATCGATTTTGGGGGAAAGAAGGTGGGAACCAAAATTGTTCAGAATTTGATTCTCTACAAGTTTAGCCCTCTTCATTTATGTCGTAAAGTTGAAAATAAACGAGATGTTGAAAATATTTTGAATTTGTCGCTTTTTTCAAATTTTATTTCCAAACTATCGATCCTAGAAGAAAAATTGTGAGGAACAAACTTGTAGAGAATCAAATTTTCTAAAATTTTTGTCCTCACGGTTTTACTGTAAAATCAAAAATGACCGAGTTATTCAAGAAAAACCGTTTTTCGAATATACACAGGACCCTGATTCAGTCTACTTTTTGAATTTACACTCCCAGTGATTCCCCCGAGGGACGTACGAAAAAAAAATCCAAGAACTGATTATTCACGGGAAGGGTCGGTTTTTTGGATATAATGACTGGACTAACTTGTAGAGAATCAAATTTCCTACAATTTTTGTCCTTACGGTTTTACTGTAAAATCAAAAATGGCCGAGTTGTTGAAGAAAAACCGCTTTTTAAAAAAAAAAAACCGTTTTTCGAATATACGCAGGAGCCTGATTCAGCCTACTTTTTGAATTTACACTCCCAGTGACCCCCCCGAGGGACCTACGAAAAAAAAATCCAAGAACTAATTATTCACGGGTCAAAATCTATAATGACTGTACTATAGGTACGTTATTCGCAATATTAGGCGAAAAATAATTTATGCCTATCAATACATTCGACATAACAATAAAAGACATTTTGAAACATGACCAACTAAATATTTTGCTATACGATAATATTGTAAATAATCATTTGCGACATGTTATATATGCGAAACATTGGTCTGCCATCTGATAGTTTTGCCAAATTATACTATGGGAAAAATAGTTTGGGTAGTGATAATTTGCCATACAATTTTCGGCCACATATTAGTAAACCGATTATTTCATTTTAGAGTTTTTAGTCTCTTGCATTGCTAAATGTCGGGGAGAAATATTATAGTTTTTGACTGCCTGTTTATAAACTATTATTTAAATAATTTTGCAGATGCGGTATTAACTACTAATAAAGAAATTAAAGAAGAATCACAGTCTCTCCTGTATGCAGTTCCAGCAATTAAGGAGAAATCTTACGATGGTAAGTAAATAATCTAGACACACGGCAGTTAAACTGATGTTTTATTGGACATTCTTCTTAGTAATCAACCTTCTATCGTTTAATTAATAACTGTCAGCCGTATTCGAACAATGAGATACATCAAATACTAGATATTGAAACGATATGGATTGGATATGTCAGTGTCAAACGAGTGTCAAAATACACGTTTCTTCAAACAAAAACCGGGCAAGTGCGAGTCGGACTCGCGCACGAAGGGTTCCGTACCATAATGCAAAAAAAAAACAAAAAAAAAAGCAAAAAAAAACGGTCACCCATCCAAGTACTGACCACTCCCGACGTTGCTTAACTTTGGTCAAAAATCACGTTTGTTGTATGGGAGCCCCATTTAAATCTTTATTTTATTCTGTTTTTAGTATTTGTTGTTATAGCGGCAACAGAAATACATCATCTGTGAAAATTTCAACTGTCTAGCTATCACGGTTCGTGAGATACAGCCTGGTGACAGACGGACGGACGGACGGACGGACGGACGGACAGCGAAGTCTTAGTAATAGGGTCCCGTTTTACCCTTTGGGTACGGAACCCTAAAAACGTCACTTTTGACACTTGTTTGACACTGATATATCCAATCCATATCGTTTCAATATCTAGTATTTGACGTATCTCATTGTTCGAATACGGCTGTTTTTTTTCTTATTTTTATTATCTTCAACTTTATGTTTTGTTTTATTGCAGTAGGCCTCATAATTTTTACAAGCTTTTATTTACTTTCACCTGACCGTTGTCTGTCTGTCTGTAATCAAATCTTGCAAATTAAATTTGATCCACTTTCCGGTTTCCGATTGATCTAAAGTTTTGCATGCATGTATAAATCGGATGACAATGCAATATTATGGTACCATCGAGCTGATCTGATGATGGAGACAGGAGGTGGCCATGGGAACTCTGTGATGACATAACGCAAGCTAATTGTGTTAGGGGTTTTTAGAATTGTCTCGATTAGTATTAGTTGTCTGTCGTAAGAAAAGTACAGTCAGCGATAAAAGCTTGACCCAAAAATGAAATTTTTGCTAAAAACTTATTTAGTTACTGTTATGTTTATTTTTTCCTCTCTATGTGTTATCTGTTTTTAATTTTATTATTGTTTGTATACCCTATCAGCTTTAAGTTAATTATAAGGTAGATCCCCACTGAAAATCAGCGCTGCGGCTGGCTTACCGTATTATCATTACGCTGATTGGGGAGGTCCTTTTAACGTCCATCTGTCCTATATCTTGTTTTAATTTAACTGGTTTTGTAACACGTCAGTGAATAAATGTATTTTCTTTCTTTCTAATAACTGTATTTGTTTAATAAACTTTTTTTTTGTTTATTTGACCTGAGAGTTTTAGCATTAGACGTGCCTAGAATGCTAAAACTCTCAGGTATCATGTATTAAACAAATACAGTACTAGGTTATTCTGTTTATTGATAATCTTAAGCATTATAATATTTTTATGATATTTTCAGGTGGTGCCGAAAATTCGATTGATCCTTTTACACAATATACTCAAGACTGGGATGTCCATGAATTATATTCTCAACATAAATCAAGCTCTAACGAGAATGAAGAAAATACAAATATAGACATTCAAACAAAAAATGGTGAAAATGAAATCACCAAAGAAAAATCTGTAAGCTGTATGTATGTAGGTACTCAAA
This sequence comes from Cydia splendana, assembly GCF_910591565.1. Taxonomy (NCBI): domain Eukaryota; kingdom Metazoa; phylum Arthropoda; class Insecta; order Lepidoptera; family Tortricidae; genus Cydia; species Cydia splendana. Next base: position 17,648 of record NW_026946890.1, read on the forward strand.
TCGAATTTTTGGAATCCGCGGATTACCTTAAAGAAGCAAATACATCATTTGGTTTGTTTGTGGCTCGTGAACTTTCCAATGTACCGCTTATTAAAAGACGCCAAATAATGTGGCAAATTATTAGAATTTTTGAGCATGGTTCTGTTTGATTCCAGAAATTCGTTTTAATTCTCAGCAAGGCATATTAAGTATTAGTTTTACAGTATTTTTGAGCAAATAAAAAAAATGGGATAGTTTATTAATTTAAAATCTAAAAGAGATAAGTTAATGAGTGAATTTGTTTTGGTTCAGCAACCGGGCTTTGTTATTAAATGAAAATACATCTTGAAAATAAGTATTTGTTTTATTTAAAGAACTTAAATGCACAACCTGTAATAAAATAATTAGTAAACAGTTTCAAGCTCGAATATATTTTCAAAAATTTTGCAAACATTTCGGATTTTATATTTATAGATTAATTTCGTATTGTTATTGAACGTTGAAAGTTGAAAAATATTTTTAATGCATGAAGCCAATTCTTGTCCCCTCCATTTAATATATATAGACCCTTTTTGGATAGGTATAGATTAAATGTAAACAAGAAAAACACGTGACTTGATCATTCAGCCAATAAAATATTAATACTATAGACACAAAAGGTTGCAATGATTGGTTGAATCACCAAGTCACGTGGTTTTTTGATTACATTTCAAATAGGGTATATCTATAAGCATTCATTGAAAAGGCTATTATTGTAACACATTTGTTGCAGAAAAGACGAATCCAAGTTACTTCTTAGGGGGCTAAGTATTTATAATTTTTAGGGACGAAAACATTCGTTTCACCGCCTAACTACATAGTCCAAACAAAGTTACGGAGTCAAAAATTGTGTTCCTAGCATTTCCCTCTATACCTTCTTATTGCTTGGCCTACATGTTGTTTTTTTTTTAATTTGATAATAAATAAATAAAATAAAACATAAAATAAAAATAGTTTTATTTGCCAAAAAGTTTACAAGATATTCTTAACCTATGACTGCCACACTAGGCTACGCCTGTCTTGTGGAGTCAGATTGAAAACAATACTAAATTGAGTTACTTCCTACGCTGAAGTTTTAGTTTTCTAATAATAGGTTCTTAACTTCGGGTTATTCCCAGTAGTTACCACTAACTCGGTTTAGTGGTAACTACTGGGAATTTTTATTCCCAGTAGTTACCAGTGGTAAAAGGTGGGAAAAAAATTCCCAGTAGTTACCACTGGTAACAACTTGGTGGTAACTAGTGGGAATAACCCTTCTAGTTAAGTAGAAATTAACTTATCATCCGGACTAAATTTATCTTATTAACTGTAAATTGAATTACATATTTATACAAACGAACAAACAAATCAGTCAAAAACCGACAGAACTGATTTCGTTTTATTATTTACCGCTACTTCATTTCGTTCTATTATAACACGACGCAAACCTGGAATATGTAGGTATTCATAATTTGTACTCAGGCTAAATAACTAAAGGGCATGGTTGTTATTAAAACCGCTTAGGGCGCGCTTCGGATGGGCTGACTGCTCGGACTAACCAGCATAGTCTCGCATTCCAATTACGCTCGGGTAGTACATCGCTCGGTCATGTTACGCTGGTTGGCTCGCTTGCTAAAACACCCACGCTAGCGGGATGGTAATAACACTCTACCAGAGGGGCATCAGGTACTATTCGTACACTTGTTTTTTTGCATTAAACTTTTATTCTTTTGGAAAATATGTTTATTGGAAGAACGTGTAAATAATTATATATTTTCCATTTATCAATTTATCAATCTTTAAATATTAAAAAACATATAAGGTAAGTACCCCTATTAACGAGCCCATTAAAATCGGCATTGATTACCGCGGTATGTACAAAAAGGCGTTTTATAAGAAAGCCTATTGACTTTTTTAAAATTGAAGTACACACAAATAAAGCCTTCTCTATTGACTGTCGAATAAGTATAGCACTATTAAAGAAACACAAAGTAAACAATTCGAAAACCGTAAACTAACTCATCGGGGGCGCAGGATTTGAATGCTCCATACTAACGCGCAACACCTCAAGTAAGCAAACGCGTATTTTATTTAGAGATTTTCATAGTAATGGTGAATATTATAGATAGACTAAGACTTTATATCAATTCTTAATTATGATATGTATGGTTCCCAAATCCTCAATTTGTAAATATTTGCTGGCCAATAGTAAAAAACAGGAAATTAAAAACCTCGGTGTTGGGTTCCATTTTTTGGTGTGGTTCCTAATTTCGAGGTATACCTCGGTAATAGCGGAAACGGTATTTTAAGTTCGAAGGGTTATATATTCTTATGTAAATACATATTTCCTTAACTCTTGATGTTATTGAAATATTTAACCGTCTATAAAGCTAAAGAGCTATTAACGTGGTATGAAATCTATTCAAGAACTCTTAATTTTAACTACAGTTTTAAGCACTTAACTGGAGGTTTCCCTAGAAACCATTATATGAGAATCTTGTTTAAATATTGATATAAAAACAAAAGCATGGCTGTCAAGTCTGTTTTATACAATGTTTCGTAATATTTAGTATCTTCCATTTCGATTGTGTTCAAAACATACGCGATCTTTATTTATTTTTATCAGTCGTAAATGAGTTTTACAATAATGTGAATTAAACCGTTTAGCGATGGTTACAAAAGACATCACTCGGTAATAAGATGTATGGGAACCCAATACCGACCCACCTACAACTTTGGTCGGAAATAAATAGGTTCATAATATAATTATTATAAAACCTATTGTATTATTTTAATTACAACAAAAAATACACCAACATACAATCGCAATCCAACGCGGCAACGCAGCGAGCGTGATGGGCACCTTTGCGTCGGAGGCAGCCCGGGACGGGATTCAGTAGGTTGTTTATTTTATACATATTTAGTTTATATTTATATTCAAGTTAAGTTTTTAATTAATTTAAAATTGTTTGGATTATGTGTTATTACTTATTAATAAAAGATGCAGTACATCCAATATTAATTTGATTTCACATATTTTGTATCACTGGATCAATTTGATGTTGATGGGCATTTATTTGTGTGATGAACACAGATATTTGTTCCTGTCAAGGGTGTTTTCTATGTAGGTATATAATATATAATGTATGCCCAGCAGTGGAACGTATATACTATAGGCTGAATTATTATTTTTATTTTATAAATTTGTATTTATCTATATACGTATGTATATCGTCGCCTAGTATCCATTGTTGAAGCTTTGCATAGTTTGGGGCTATGTCGATCTGTGTAAGATGTCCCCTTATATTTATTTATTTTATGTTGTTTTATGTAAATACTTGTATACAGCATGTATTATTGATACGACCACATATATATTATTATCTAAGTGTAGTTAGTAGGTGTAAGTAGACTCAAAGGAATTCACTTTCATAATAATTATATTTTACTAATAAAAATCCTCTTATTTTTCCTTATAGACTTACCTAAAAATATATTAATTGAATCTTATGATTGGACTGATTAAATATAACCCCTACTATTTATTTAACTACTATTGTCAAATAAATATAAGTAGGTATATAAAGAAGGAACTAAACATGCGATGGGTTTATGGGTCAAACAGATCACTGTGTTATGTCTTTCCTGTAGACATACACAAGAGTTAAGGGCTATAAAGGTTAATTTTCTTATTTAACCCTTATCCAAGTGAAAAGGTCCTCCTTTTATTTAAAGAATTATGATAAAATCATTACTTACATGCCCACAAGCTGTTAACTATTGCCCACAGGAGAGAAAACTAGTGTGTTATCGCGAACAGCACATTTTTCTCTCCTGTGGGCAATAGTTAACAGCTTGTGGGCATGTAAGCAATGATTTTATCATAGTTCTCTAAATAAAAGGAGGACCTTTTCACGTGGATAAAGGTTAAATAAGAAAATTAACCTTTATAGCCCTTAACTCTTGTGTATGTCTACAGGAAAGACATAACACAGTGATCTGTTTGACCCTTATCTACCCTCGTAGAAAGGAACCCTTATCCGCGGTATTTGGGTATCAATGATCAATTACCACGGTAATAGGCGATTTCGACGTTTTAAGTTTAATAATTATTTTTTTCTATATAACTGGCCAAAACAAGTCCAAAAACGAATGAAATATAAATTTCGATGTACAAATTATCATAAAAAAATATGTCTTTGTTCATACAGAGCCAGCTTATGTTTCATTTTTGGCTGTCTTTGTAAAAGTTGCTTAACCCCCTCGTTAATAGGGGTACTTACTTATTATATCTGTTTTACCAGTAAAAGGTGGGAAAAAAATTCCCAGTAGTTACCACTGGTAAGAACTTGGTGGTAATTAGTGGGAATAACCCTAAAATTGTACTTACCTTTTATGAAAGCTCTTGCAGGTGAGTCACAGATGAAGCATCTAATTTTTATAAGTACCACATGCTCCCGGCCATTTTGACGAAGTTCAACACCATTTTGGATTAAATTATTCATCTCTGACACAAAATCCTCCAAATATTAATTTAAGCACTTGCACTCTAAAAAATGAAGACCAACTAAGAGCAGTTTTCTCTTAGTTGACGTTAAGTTAATTACAACAATAACGATCTTATATAAATCAAAGAAAGCTGATTACTTAAAACAATAAGTGTATCTGTGATTGAACTAATAAAGTAGGTATGTTATTAATCCTAACAATTGTATACTTTGCATCTATTATTAACTTGTTGGCATAATTATGTAACGTAGGTTAATTCAATCCTTAACAAATTAATTAAAACAGATAAATATGTTAATAGTTATGAACATTTTAATAGTTTATTTGATTATTTTGTCTTTGTTGATTTACATAAGATTTGGTAGTTCAATCAACTAAACATACAATATTTAGAACAACGAAGATAAAACATTCAATCCCATTATGATCAAATTATTGTATTAATTACGAAACTAATATTCCATTCTACTAAGAATGATTTGTTAAATCGATTTTCTTAATAATTAAATTAAATAATCGGTTAATCCGATCAATCAAGAGATAAGCGGGGGGAGCGCCTGTACACCCGCTCTCCGCCCCGCCCGCGCCCCTCTCGCGGCGTGTGCCACCGTGCGAGCGAGCAGTCGAGTCTCAGTAGCATGCAGTTGCGTTAAGCTCATTCAATTACTTATTCCTCTGGAAAAACCTGGTGTGTACAAAGTTGAGTGCAGTTGTGGTAGTTCGCACATTGGGCAGACCAAACGCACTATTGCCTGCAGAATTAAACAACACATCGCTGCGGTCAAGAACAATCGGGTACAATAATCACTGGATCGAGTTGCATAGTCCCAAGGTCATTTCGACACCACTATATACCAAGATTGGTAAGAGAAGCCATTGAAATTCACAAATATAAAAATTTCAATCGTGAAGATCGGGTTTTAAACTGTCAAATGTGTGGAATCCTGTGATTTGTTTGTCTAAAAATAACCAGTGAAATCCGAATCAAACTCGCGTATTGACACTGTGAGTGTAGTGTACTTTCAAAATGTTTAAATTAATAAATAACATCTTATTATAATATTTTTTTGTTTTATTTATTTACCCCTTTTCATAAAACTTTACGGGCCTGATTTAGTTTAATTATGTTTTATCCCTTTCTTTGTTGTTATATTTTATTAACTACTTATTCGTTTAAATTTGATAAATTTCCTTTGTGCTAGTTTTTATACGCGCCGTGCTGAATAAATGCTGGTCCTCGTACTCGTATTATACTCAAGGCATTAGTCTTAAATACTAAGTAGGTAATACAGATTACAGATTTATTCCAGATTTTTTTGAGGATCGGCCTAGACCGGTATGGCTTCACATTTCACAAGTACGCCTCCTCCCGTGTTTGTAAAGCTAAACCGGTCTAGGCCGATCGCCAAAAAGATCTGAAATAAATGTATATCTTAGTATTTAAGACTAATGCCTTGAGTATAACAACGAGGACCATCAGCATTATTCAGCACGGCGCGTAAAAAAACTAGAGATCTGAAAGAAATGTATTAGCATGTATTAGTAAATGAGACAAAGTAAGTCATAGTACAATTGAACAAGAATGGTATTGTACTAAACAAGCTTCATAGTTGAAATGATTAAACAATTAAGATTCAAATTGAACAATATCTTAGTTCAGGCTAATAAAATGCATAAGTCGGTGTTATCATGTTCTTAGTTGATCTTATTTGGGTCAAATAGTTAATACAGTAATTCTTCATGTTAACATTGATTTACATCTTAGTTGAAATGATTAAACAATAGATTCAAATTGACTAATATCTTAGTTCAGGCTAATAAGGTGCATAAGTCGGTGTAATCATGTTCTTAGTTGAACTTATTTGGGTCAAATAGTTAATACAGTAATTCTTCATGTTAACATTGATTTACTTCTTAGTTAAACTAACTTGTTTGTTTTAGTTGTTACAGTTACGTATCATGATAATAATTATCAAGCCCTTAGTTAGTATAATTATTTTTCATGTAAATATTGAACAAGATCTTAATTGGTTCAGTTACATAACAATAGTAATAGCAATCAGAATTACCTTGTTTGATGTGTCTAAGTTCTTGTTAGGCTCGTATGGAATCAAGATGCTTGATTACGACTATCAAGATATTGATTGGGCCAACCAAATTTTTTTTAGAGTGTGGGCTTTCCGGGGCCGTAATAAAGGCCAATTACAAAAGGTTCTATTTCTGGTTTATCATATATGTTGCACAGGATTGGCCAAAATTCATTTTTTGAACTCTTAAAGATCGGTAAGCCGTCAAAATTTAAATTTATTTGAATGACCTCTGGAACTTCTGCCAGTGAACAAACATATTTTTTTAAAGATTCAGTGAGCCCATTATGCCAGTACTCTCCGGCCTGAGTCCGGCCATCTTCTATACTCTTAATGGCGATTTTTCGAGGCGTTTGCAATAAAGTTCTGGGATCTTTTGGGATAGCCCCGGGAAGTCTTTTGTTGACGATACATAACAAGTCCTTTAGAGCAACATATGATATATTTTTGCTCAATGCCCATTGTCGGAGATCATCGCATAAAATGGTATTTTTCGTCCATTCTGTTATATTGTCTTGACAATCATCATAACTACTAGAAACACTTTCGCCGTCAATACAACATCCATTTTCTGAAATTAGGGAACCCTCTTCAACACTGCATGATGGCGCTTCACTCATAGTCGGACAAATCTTTTCACAATCACATCTACTTGCTTCACACTTGCCGTCAACACATTTTTTATAAAAAGCTACGGAACCCTCTTCGACACTTGTAGTAGAACTACCTTGACCTTGCGCTAGGCTACTTGTGTGTACTACTGAAGTTGTCATTATTTTATTATATTCTTTTAAGCATTTTCGTCGTATTCCTCCTGTTCTTCTTTTATTTTGCCATTTTAAAGGATTCATTTTATATACTTTTTAAATCACACAAGTCTGTACGACACAGTTTTTGATCACGCTTTTTGGTTATAAATGAAATAAATGACCACCGCGAACTTGTTGTTAAGCAGTAGTTTGAATAACACTTCTCAATGCGTTCATTTTTCAGGTTTCAGCAAGAAAAGATAGTACATGTGTACTAAAATCGCTATAACTTAGGTATAAGTGTTGTTCTAGTATTTATTATTCAGACGTTATGTCTATAAAAAGCCATATTAACCCATATATGCAGCTGCTGGATAACAAATAATATGTGGATTTCATTACAGCTTCCAGTAATAGCGTCCACCTTTTATTCAAAAACTAGCATTAAAACAGAAACTGCAACCGATTTTATACAGTTGAAAGTCTCCACCGACGCTTCTTTTCAGCATTTAGTAGCCACTATCACATTTTTCTTAATATTGTCTGCTTAATATCTCACAACACAGAATATATACAGCTAATTGCTGCTAATGCTGCTATTATGCAGCTTTTAGTAACCACAAATGCTTTATTCTGAATAATGTCTTATGTCTATAAAAGGCCATATTAACCCATATATGCAGCTGCTGGATAACAAATAATATGTGGATTTCATTACAGCTTCCAGTAATAGCGTCCACCTTTATTCAAAAACTAGCATTAAAACAGAAACTGCAACCGCTTTTATACAGTTCAAAGTCTCCACCGACGCTTTCTTTCAGCATTTAGTAGCCACTATCACATTTTTCTTAATATTGTCTGCTTAATATCTCACAACACAGAATATATACAGCTAATTACTGCTAAGGCTGCTATTATGCAGCTTTTAGTAACCACAAATGCTTAAAGCTGAATAATGTCTGACTAACTGTATAAGAAATAAGTATTATTCATCTTTAATATACAAAATCAATACTATGCAAAATTTATTCAGCATTTATGGCCCCACTAGGCCCACATATTTTCTTATTCCGAATTTAGTAATTTCCACCGCTTATACACAAAATTTATACAATCTTAATTTGAATAAGATGATAATTTTACTCTATTATCCTGCTTGTGTGTTACTTGGGTAAGCGACCGGTTGTTCTCGGTGACGTCAGCGTCGTCGTCATAAGTAGTTAAATGCAGGGTTGTAAACAGTGTAAACAGTTGTAAACAGTGTCAATACAAGTCTTTGAGAAGTCTCTTTAATACCAGTCTTTACTTTGAGAAGCGAGCCTTCTATGAACAACATGTAAATAGACATTTAAAAGATTCTAAAAGTCTCTGGTCGAATCTCAAGAGCTTTGTGCTCCCTAGTAAGAAAGATACAGTGGACCTCCCTGATCATTTAAATGATCCGGAACAAATAAACAATCATTTTCTTGACATCCCGGGTTCAAACAGCCAAGACATTTCACTATTGACTTTTTACGAATTTCATAGGCACAGCACTGCAGTTTTTAGGTTGAGCACGGTCAATGAGTCTGTAATATCCAAAATTATCATGGGTTTTAAATCAAATGCTATGGGTATTGATCGCATATCATTGGATATGATAATCCTTACTTTGCCAGAAACGTTGCCCGCTATCACAGCAATCATTAACAGAGCTATTTTGACATCAACTTTCCCTGATATCTGGAAAACTGCAGTGATTCGGCCAATACCCAAAAGTAATAGTCCCTCCAATGTTCGCGACTTACGACCGATCAGTCTGTTACCTTTGTTGTCTAAAGTCCTGGAGAAGGCTGTGTACGATCAGGTACTTCAATACTGCGAACTCTTTTCTCTACTGCCAGTAATGCAATCGGGCTTTAGGAAGCAGCATAGCACAAGCACGGCTCTTCTGGATGTCGTGAATAATATCCTTGCGTCTCAAGACGAAGGCTGTGGGACGATTTTGACGCTGCTTGATTTTTCTCGTGCTTTTGACTCCATTAATATTACACTCTTGCTGTCAAAGCTAGCCTATTACGGTTTTGATAATTCGGCTTTAAAGTTCTTTAATAGTTATCTTTCCAATCGCCAGCAACTTGTAGAGATTAGGAAGTCCAATGGGTTGGTCGTGCATTCCGACGCCCACCCTGTTAGAAGAGGCGTGCCCCAAGGATCCATTCTTGGCCCATTGTTGTTCATATTGTACTCGGCGGACATTGTTAAAAACATCAAAAACAGTAAATTTCATTTATACGCTGATGATTTGCAGTTGATGGTCCCTTTTCATAAACACGACGTCGGGAACGCAATCCATCGTATGAATGAAGACCTCTCGAGGATTGCTGAATGGTCTGTGAAAAATTCCCTAGCCTTGAACCCAGCTAAATCCAAATTCCTCGTCCTTGGAAGTAAAAAACAAATTTCTAGTTTTATGCAGTGTGACGATAATGTTCAAATTGCTGGTATTCCAATTGAGCGAGTATATAAAGCTCGTAACCTTGGTATTTTAATGGATTGTCACCTTAGTTTCGAGGAGCATGTTATGGACACGGTCCGCAACTGTTTCTATAGGCTGAAAGTGCTTTACGGGATGCGTCAATTTATTTCTGTAGACCTGAGAATAAAACTTTGTGAAGCTCTGGTACTGTCCAAATTTAATTACTGTGACACAGTTATCGGCCCGTGTTTGTACAAGAAAACTCAAAAGCTGATCCAAAGGGTTCAAAATGCCTGTGCCCGTTATTGTTTCAACATACCTCCTCGAACATCGGTTTCACCTTACCTATCGAGTGCAAGGCTGCTTAAGATGGAACATAGGCGACACCTTCACTTAGCTTCTCTTCTGTTTGGTGTAATTAAATGCGGCAAGCCCACCTATCTTTCGGAGAAATTACGTTGGCGACAACAAAGGCGGACCGAACGTAATACAGCCAATCTGAAGCCGCTCATTGCCCCGAAATATAAATGAGCTGCATTCCGTGGCAGCTTCCGGTTCCAAGCTACCAAGTGCTGGAATGACTTGCCACCTCCTATTAGAAACTGTGGTTCCAAATTCGGTTTCAAACGGAAACTGCGTGAAATACTTATTAACACTCAAATTGAATCTGGACCCGCTGCACATTAGTTATTTGTATTTTTATTTTTATTTTTATTTTATTTTTTTTATTTCTTATCAAAATATCGGTAAATAAATCATAAAAATTTTAATTCTTTTTTTTTTTTATGACGCTTTCGTTTTTTCTTTACGCCATATTTTTTATTTTTTTCTTTTTTGCTGCTTTTAAACTCAAAATAACTATTAATTTATTTTTCACTTACCGTACTTTATTATTATGTTTTTTTTTATATATATATATTTATATTTTACTAATATTTAATGTCACTCCCTAAGGCCTTGGCAGAATAACAGCGTTGGAATTTGCCTCGTTTGCAAATTGCAACAATATGCTGAGACAGGGCCTTTTCCCTACGGCACACATTGCTGGACCCAAGTGTGTATTCTTTTCTCTGTTTTTTTTTAATGTGTACATAATTTCTTTGTTTTGCTGTTCTAATTATCTTATTTCTTTCATCTTATCTTATTGTCCTGTGTATGTGTGTTTTATGGAATAAATGTCTTTCTTTCTTCTTTCTTTCTTTCAGTGCGCGGTGTGATGACGTCACACCAGTGGGAACCCTGCCGTGTACACAGTAGCCCAGCGGAGTACGAGTTACATATGGCTCGTCGTATGTACTTCCACCTATGACTTTTAATGGTAATATCAAATGGTAATTATCTTGACCGATTAGTATTTCAGGTTTTTTATATTGTCCGTTACTGAAATATTTTTTATACTTTTGCACATGCGCGGACTTTTCCCAATTAACTAAGTTCATATTTTGTTTAGGTAAATCAAGTTCATTCACACTGCGCGCACTCAACGTAAACAGTTTTTTGTCACAAGTATTGGACAACGTAATGTTATCTATCTGCTCCGATTCACACGCTAACTCAGCATTGTGCCATGCGCCGCGCGCGCGTAGGTACTTGCGTCGTCCCTGCAGGCCGGCCCGGGCGGCCAGACCAGCTGTTATCATCGACACACTAGTACCGTCATCAAGGACCGCGGTCGTGTTTATAATTGTTCCATTAGGTCCGTGTACATTTATTGGCACGACTTTTATTAACACAACACTTTCGGAGGTACAGTCAACATGAGTAACGACTTGAGTTTCCGTATTTTCAGTTTCGGGCGGCTCCTCTACGACGGGGTTGCTGCTTGATGTCCCACGATTATTTGGAACGAAATGCAATAAACGGTGATGCGCTTCGCCGCAGTTATCAATATCGCATACCGGCGCCGGGCACAGCTGTTTATCGTGATGACGTAATAGGCACTTGTAACAAAGTCCAGACCGTTTCACATAACTCCAGCGATCTTTTCTTAATGATTTTTTAAATTTCTTACAGTCTGTGAGATTGTGATTAGTTCCGTGACAATAACGACACTTAGTATAACTCTGTTCACTTTGTAGTAGTATAGTTTTAGTGTTGATATTATTGTCCGTGTATTTTCGTTTAAAATTGTCCTTTGGAGCATTAATTAACGTAACACTGCACTTTGATATTTTGATAGCTTCTTCGTTGAGAAAATCCGATAGTTGATCGAGTCTAGTCGTGGTACTTGCCGTGTTGTGTGAGTACCGGTAGTCCGCCCATTTAGACAAAAGAATGGTAGGCAGTTTAGATAACACAACTGTGATTAGACTCGAGTCTTCGAGGTGGTTTTCACGGTTAAGTGCGAGTACAGCGGCAACATAATTTTTAATTTTATTTGAAAACATGAGAATGTCTTTATGGTATTCTGGTGCCACTGAATTTAATTTTTTAATTTCTTGTTTTATACGCGACAAGATATTATCTGGGTTGCCGAACTGCAGCTCGAGCGTAGACATAAGTACGTCAGGAGAAGTAGCCGTGATGAGTAACGCCTGGACTGCATCTTTAGCTGCGCCACGGAGACATTTTCGTAGCCGCCACAAGTTCTCGGAATCACTAAATTGACACAATCGAGTAGATTCTTCGTATGCCATCATGAACTGTAGCCATTCCATTGCATCACCAGTGAACAGTGGTAGATCCTTGGGTGTACTGATACGGCTTAGGAGCTTGGAGTTTTGCTTTTCAGTGATGCTAGTTGTGAGGAAATCTTTCAGTACGTTAGCGAGCTGGTGAATTGGACCGTCGGTGCTAGCGTCGTTCTGTAACGCTGGCGGGCACGGCAAGCCTGGCCCCTGGGGACCCTCGTTCCGTTCAGTGACTGGCCGTGACTCCAATTCTTGCTGACTTCGCTCCACCCATTTAGCAACGTCACTGCGATTGGAAACTACACTGTCGGCCTCCGATGAATGTGGACTGTAATCGTTATTTAATTCCGCTATCTCGGCTTCCAATCGCTTGTCAATTAACTCCATCCTAATTCGTGCTTTCTGTTCCGCCGCTTCTAGCTCCAGCTTCTTTCTGCGCGCTTCTACAGAAGATACAGAAGATCTCTTTGTTTTCGACACACTAACGGCGCGCTCAGATTTGCGAGTCTTTTCCGTCTTGACGGTACTCGCGATCACTGATGTCGTATCCAATATGCGTTTGTGTGATGTTGAAGGTTCATTTTGTTCTTCTTTAGCTTCAGTATCCCGCGGCATATCGGTACCGGTCGCTTCTTTGTTGGCGGTACCCTCCAATTGCAACTGTTCCCGCTTAGCAACACTCCGTGTTTTAACATTTGAAACATTTGACATCTTTATCTTAGGCGTATGGAACATTCACGATCCGGCTCGAAGACCAGCTTTTGTAACGGCTGGGAGTTAAAACACCAGTGAAAGTCCGAAAAATGCACAACAATTATATTCTTCGAATTTAAAAACGGAAAGTAGGTACACATATAAAAAAATGAGCGCAAGAGACGTGCGGCTGGCGCGGAATCATATTCAGAACCAACTCGGGTTTGTTCGGAAATGCATAGGTGCATCCCCCGGCTCCCCGCACCTCTCTCAGCTCTTACACATTCATTGACGCTGTTAATGAGATAATATTTGCGTCGCGAACAGGAACAGTCACGTTTTATATGTTCCTTGAATTTTGCTTCATTGGGAAAAGGTAAAAGACATCCATCACAAAAAAACATTTTATGATGATGTTTTGAAAGCTGCGTGCTTATCAACCTACTTATATTTTTAATCCAGCAAAAGTGTTTTTTGTCACCATCTTCTATTATGAGCATGTTTATATGACGGTCGCGTCGCTTTTTTGTATGATACACCGGTCCTGCTATTGATTCATCAATAATTTCAAAAACATTAACACTTATATTATTCAACTGTTCAAAACGTTTAATCCCGCACAATGACATGGGAAAAGACACCCCCTCTAGGTTTAGTATCTCCTTATAGTGAGGATATGACGAGGGACGATACGAATGTTCATCAGCTGGATATAAAGCACTAACAATGGCCCACGCAAAGCATGCGTCATCATCATTTTTAACATTAATACAGGCTTGCCTCCCTTGCACCCACTTTGGTAGGGGCAGGTATGATGATCCTCGCAAGGGTTGATATTTGTTAATATTCACTTCTAGATGTAACACTTTACTTATAGCCCACCCACTGTCACGTTCTTGAAAGTCTTCAGCCTTGACTCGGATCTCCTCCATAAACAATTGATAAATTTCATTTACGTTGCTAACATCTAATGAAATCACTTTATTCTTAGTGTTGAAAGATTTCACCTCCTCCACCTCCTGATCATTATCATTCACCTTGATCCATTTACTGTATCGTCCGAAAAGTTCCAAATTCACCTTAACAGCACTCTTAACCCTAGTTATATTCTCCTCTATGAGATTAACAACTCGTTGGCGTACACTGTCCATGAAATCGTCAGGAGTGAGATATTCTTCCTTGGAAAACAGTCTATATGAGATGATCCGGCTCTTGAACGCTGATGTTAATATTTCCGTGTCTTCATCATACATCTCACATTTTCGACTGTGTTTATGCGTCGCACTTTTCAGATGATTATGTAATGATTTTACCTCTATATCACATGTATCACATTTTCGCGTTTTGGAGGGTGATGCGTCATCTTTAGCTCGTACTGAAGGCTCTTCATCGCTAACTCGACTGCGTTTCTCCCCCAACCGTTGATATGATTTTTCTCATTTGGTAGGTATGGTATTTTCACGTTTAAAACTCGCTGACTTATCCGACTTTGAATGGTTCTTACAGTAAACCACATGTCGAAGCATGTTGGCTTTCTGAGTAAAGTTGCGATTACAATATTCACACGGAAACATTTTCAATAGGTAAACTTTATACACCTCTACACTCAGACTGGCGCGAAAAATAGCGTGGAGCGATTTACGAAGCACGTGTGTAGTCCGTGAGGCGGGCCGCGGGCAACTGAGTGAGTTGCATCATGCCATGCACGTGCGTATGCGGTGCGCGGCGAAGCGGGGGGAGAAAAGTCTCGCCTCCTAGGCGCCAGTCGGCGTCCACGCAGACATGACGCAATCTTGTGAAATTTGCACGTGTCTCAGTCGACTGAGAGTGACTCAATATTGCGCCATCGGGGTTTCCCGGAGTGGAATGGGGGAATTCCCTGCGGGCTTGAGGAAGAATGGTCAGATAAAGCGAGGATTCCCTGTCAATCAAAGACAAGTAAATGACTACATATTTTTAAGTATACTCTGGTGAACTTTGTGAGCAGAAAAAGGCGCGATATTCAATTATAAATAACTGCACGTTTTTCATTATAACTGTACCAGGCTGTTTAAAGTTTTTATTGCCGTCTTTTGACTGGTTTTGTTACACCAGACTGCGGAGGCGTAAGTGATAATGAGCCATTCGAATGGCAGGAGCAAGATGGGGCATAAGACCCAAAATCGAGACTCATCACATCGACCGACCACTACCTTAAGACTGACGTCATGTTATTGGCAGAAGTTTTTGAGAACTTCCGCAACGTCTGTCTTGAGACGTATAAGCTCGACCCGGCTCACTATTATACCGCCCCTGGACTCAGCTGGGACTCTATGTTAAAGCACACTCAAATTGAGTTAGAGCTACTCACTGACATGTCAAAAATAAAATTTATTTCATCCGGAATACGAGGGAGGTTGAGTCAGTGTTGTGGGAAATATGCAGTAGCAAATAATAAATATTTAAAAAATTATGATTCAGATAAACCCTCTAATTATATAGTTTATTTAGATGCAAATAATTTGTATGGATGGGCTATGTCCCAGTATTTACCTGTAGGAGGTTTTCGCTGGCTATCCGAAGAGGAAATCATCAATTTCGATATGAGTAAATTATGCCCCGAAAATGAAAAGGGTTACTTTTTGGAAGTAGATTTAGAGTATCCTACGAGCTTACATGATTTACACAATGACCTCCCGTTTTGCTTTGAGAATAAGGCTCCATCGATAGGGATGAGTAAAACAAATAAATTATTAGCTACACTAGAAGATAAAAGTAATTATGTAATTCATTATATAAATCTGCTACAGGCTATAAGACACGGGTTAAAAGTAAAAAAAATCCACCGCATCCTTGAATTTACTCAACGTCCATGGCTTAAATCGTACATTGATCTTAATACAGACAAAAGAATACAGTCTAGAAACAAGTTTGAGAAAGACTTTTATAAATTAATGAACAATGCAGTCTTTGGTAAAACTATGGAAAACGTTGAAAAACGACAGGATGTTAGAGTAGTAAGTGCTTGGGAGAGTCAGGGAAGACGGTTAGGTGCGCGCGCTCTAATCGGTCGTCTCGTCTTAACTTTCATAGCTCATGCATAATCAATGATGATGTTTCGATAATACAAATGACTAGAAATTGTATAAAATATGACAAGCCTATATATGTAGGGTTTACAGTCTTAGAACTAAGTAAAACCCATATGTTTGATTTCCATTATAATTATATGCTACCTAAATATAGTGAAAATATACGACTATTATACACAGATACAGACTCATTCATCTATGACATTAATACAAATGATTTCTATGAGGATATCAAACCGGAAGTAGAAGATAAATTCGATACATCAGATTTCCAAATAGATAATATTTACGCGTTACCTAGAGTTAATAAGAATGTATTGGGAAAAATGAAAGATGAGGTTAGTGGGGGAATAATTTCAAGGTTTATAGGAATCAGATCAAAGTGTTATTATGTGGAGAAAGCAGCAGCAGAGGATGTTTTAATGGGGAAAATGGGGGGTAAAGAGAAAGAAGAGGATAATGTTATTAAAAAAATCAAGGGTATAAAGAAATGTGTCATAGCTAAAACTGTTTCCGGTGAGGATTATTACAATTGTATAATGAACGCTCCACCTCAGTATAGGACCATGAATATTATCCGTAGTAAAGGTCACCAGTTATATTCGCAAACTGTCAACAAAATCGCTCTAAAGAATTATGATGATAAGCGATTCCCAATCCCATCCAAACCACATCAAACATTAGCCTTAGGACACAATGAAATAGATAGGTACCTATTATAAATTATTTATAGATTTATGCTAGATATAATAATCTTTCTTAATTTTACATATGTACTGTAGTTAAAGTCTATTGACGAAATAAAAATATTTAGTGAGTAAATACATTATTTTATTATGCCTCTCCTCACCCATTGGGACGTGTGTAACCTTGCGATGCACACGTGTCCACTAATGAGACAAGTACAGCAAATTCGCATAAGGCCACTAGGCCTGAGACAGACTGAGAAAGACTGAGACTACTCAGTATATATAAAAAAAGAAAAAAACTTATTGAGTCTTTTTGCGGTCGGTAAACTACAAACTCTATACATTTCATAAGCACAAGCGACAAAACCAACCGCAAATAAAAATGCATCCGTGGTAACAATAGAATTCAAAGGCGTCCATGGGCTACGGTGACTGCTTGCTGTCAGGCGAGGTCGTCTGCTTGATTGCCACCGACGTGGTATTAAAAAAACGCCGATATATGCCTCATATTTTAAAACAAAGTTATTGAATCTTTGGGCAGTCGGCAGCGCGCTTGTATCCACCCTGGAGTTGCAGGCGTCCAAAGGCTACGGTAACAACTTACCATCAGACGGACTGTATGCTTATTTTAACAACTTACCAATGTGGTATCATAAAAGAAAAACTTACTAAACCTTTCTGCGGTTGGTAAACTACAAACTCCATACATTTGATAAGCACAAGCGACAAAACCAATCGCAAATAAAAATGCATCCGTGGTAACAATAGAATTCGCAGGCGTCCATGGGCTACGGTGACTGCTTACTGTCAGGCGGGGTCGTCTGCTTGTTTGCCACCGACGTGGTATTAAAAAAAACGCCGATATATGCCTCATATTATAAAACAAACATGATGGACCTTTTTGCAATTTCATTGCGGATGTTTTTGGAACTAACTAGCGATGTCCACTGACGAGGCGACTGCACCAGAGACATCTATACATTTCAGGGAATCAACAACTCACATACAAAGTGTCGCCAACTAGCGGGGATTTTTGGAACTAACGTTGCGCATACATACTGTCGCCCTCTAGCGGGGATTTTTAGAACTAACACTACCCTGTAAGTTTTTTTTTTGCGATAAATAAATTAAAAAAATTAAAATACATACTGTCGCCCACTGGCGGGGATTTTTGGAACTAACACTGCGCATACATACTGTCGCCCTCTGGCGGGGGATTTTTAGAACTAACGTTGCGCATACATACATACTGTCGCCCTCCGGCGGGGCTGGCGGATATTTTTGGAACTAACGTTACGCATACACAGTGGCGCCTCTAGCGGGGAGTAGAGTGAACTAACCAGTGGCGCCGTCTAGCGGAGACCTTTGGAACTAACGTTGCGCATACACAGTGGCGCCATCTAGCGGGGAGTAGGGTGAACTAAATTGTCCCTGCCTTGCGCATACACAGTGGCGCCCTCTGGCGGAAAAGTTCTGGCCCCGGAGCGGCATAAACACACTACTGGCCTTCAATATTGAGCCAAATAGATTTAGTAGTATTATAGCTAATTCTCAATCAGCTGACAAAGTCAAGGACCCCATGCCACATTTAAACTAGATTGTAAGACAGCGGAAAACGCCTGAGTACGAATATTATTCACCAGAATATTCAGGGTTTTTCCAGCAAAGAATTAGAAATAGGTTTATTTTTATATAATAATAATATTGAAGTTATGTGTATTACTGAACATTGGCTGAAACATGGACAGTTTTTATTTGATTTTGTCAATTTTAAATTAGTCGCTTTTTTTGCTAGAAAGTCTGCTGTTCATGGTGGTTCCCTGATAATTGTTAAAAATGGCATGAAATCTAAAGAGCGTAAAGATATTATAAATTATTCCATGGAAAGAATTATAGAAATTTCCTGTGTAGAATTAGAAAAATATATTATTGTATGTGTTTATAGACCACCATCAGCTGACTTCAGCACATTTGAAACTACAATGGAAAGTGTGCTGAAGTTAGTATGTAAGGAACAAAAACATGTTATAGTCTGTGGAGATTTTAATGTTAACTTGCTCGAGTCCTCTAGTAATACTGTTAAAATGCTGTGTTTGTTTAAATCATTCAATTTATTTAACTTGTTTCTTGAACCTACCCGGGTAGGTGTAACTAGTGCGACATGTCTGGATAATATATTTTGTAATTGTGAATGTATACATAAGCAAATATTTAACTGTTTTCATTCTGATCATAGCGGTCAAAGGGCTGTTTTAAATTCAAAAAAATCTCTGTATGTTACCATTTTCACATTACAATTGTAATAGTCTGTATGAAGATGTTTTTAGTGTAATTCTTTATCATTTTAATCAAAATTTCAATATGAAAACTATTAGTAGGTCAAAAACTAGAACAAAGTTTAGTGAATGGGCTACTGCAGACATTTATAACAGTAGAAAAAGGCTTTATGAACTTTATGGTGAGAGAGAGCTGAACGAAAATACAGATTTCCTGGACTATGTAAGGAACTACTTAAAAATCTTGAAGAGAGTGTGTTTAACACCCAAGGCAAAATATACAAGTTCTAAACTGAAAGTGTGAGACAACAAAGTGAAGACAACATGGAATATTATAAATAGGGAAGCTGGTAAATGTAAATCATGCATTGTCAAGTCAACATTGTCTCGGATAAACAACTGATCATGTCAAACAACGATGTTGCCTCGGCATTCGAAGATTATTTTTCTAAAATAGCTATTAATACCACGAAATGTCTACATTCATCTTCGTCTCGAGCTCATTCCTTACTTTGTGCTAATGTTAAGAAATGTAATATTAACTTTGAGTTTAGTCAAGTAGATTTAGCAAATATTGTTAAAACATTCAAATCACTATATTTAAAGAAAAGACGGAAGACTTATGGGGAACATCAGTTAGAGTCATTAGTCATGTCATAGACGTTAAGCGCCTTCCTTAGCCGTAATTTATAATATTTCAATCTTACAAGGTGTCTTTCCAGATCTTATGAAATATAGCAAAGTCATACCTATTTTTAAATCGGGTGATTCGAGTGATATGGCTAATTTCCGTACAATATCAATACTTCCTGTACTAAGTAAAGTTTTTGAAAAGTTAATGTTAAATGATCTACTAGGTCACTTCAACAGACATACTTTACTTACAAGCAAGCAGTTTGGTTTCACAAAGGGCCGTTCCACGACCGATGCTGCTTCGGT
This sequence comes from Cydia splendana, assembly GCF_910591565.1. Classification (NCBI taxonomy): domain Eukaryota; kingdom Metazoa; phylum Arthropoda; class Insecta; order Lepidoptera; family Tortricidae; genus Cydia; species Cydia splendana. Next base: position 37,746 of record NW_026946890.1, read on the forward strand.
ACTCATTAAACATATTTATAATATTTGGGAAAATTCTTGTGATGCATTTGGCATATTTTGTGATCTTTATAAAGCATTCGATTGTGTGGATCATGGAACGCTCATTTTGAAATTAGAACACTATGGTCTGTCAGAAAATGCCCTAAACTTTATGTCTTCTTACCTTAGCAATAGAACACAAACAGTTGTTGTAAACAAAACCCGGTCTAGCGGAACTGTAGTCCAATTAGGAGTGCCCCAAGTTCTATTTTGGGTCCATTCCTGTTTTTGGTTTATATAAATGATTTGCCTTGTGTAGTAGAAAATCTTTGTGAAATTGTTCTTTTTGATGAAGACACATCATTACTTTTTAAGGCGGAAATCTACCGATTACAGTGTAATTAACAGCACACTCGTTGATGTACTTAACTGGTATACTATGAACAATTTGCTTCTTAATGCTAAGAAAACTAAATGCATTTTCTTTGCCGAATGTTAAACCAGTCGATACTAAGATACTTTTGAATAATGAATGCTTAGAGACGATAGATAAAGCACTGTGCACTGTTTCTTGGTTTAACATTGGACAAAAATCTACAATGGAGTCCTCATATAGGAACACTAGCAAACAAATTAAGCTAGGCCGCTTACGCCGTGAGGAGAATTAGACAATTGACTAATGTTGAAACAGCTCGCCTTGTTTATTATAGTTATTTTCATAGTGTAATGTCATATGGTATTCTGGTATGGGGCAAAACAGCTGGCATACAGACTATATTGTCTTACAAAAGAGAGCCATTCGTTCTATATATAACTTAAGAGCGCGTGAATCATTAAGAGAACTTTTCGAAGAAATTAATATTTTAACTGTAGCTTCCCAATACATATATGATAGTATTATTTATGTTGTTAAGAATCTAGACTCCTTCACTAAGAATTCTGATGTCCATAACTATAACACTAGAAATAAAAATAAGCTTGCTATCAGAAAGTTTGTTCTCAGGACGTGTTCGTAAAGTTGTGACTGGCCATATGCCTATTACGTAATATTAAGCTCATTTATCAATATAAAACTTACATTTTAGCGGTGAAGGAAAATTTCCGGGAGCTTCCTTGCCGGTCGTGCGTTTACGTTCCTGATTTTCATTGAAATCTCTAAAAATGGGAACTCGAAGCACTTGATTTCATAGTCTAATCTTTATCACATGTATCCACAATTAAAATAATTGCTAATTAACTTAGTAAAAACAAAAGAATAACAAGAATTTGCTTAGGAAAACAAATATTGTAAGGTTATTTACGTTGACTTTGACAGGTATGGGCAAGGAGCCATTTAGGTATCATTTTAAACCGTAAAATTCAAAAAGCATGAGGTAGTTAAAAGGTAACGATAATTAAATAATTAATCTCTTTTATATGTTTAAAAAACATTATTATAAAGGTAAACATGAAATACTTCAGTATGAACGCAATATTTGGAATCATAAAGGGAAAAATGTTAACTCAAACGTACTTTGGTTGTGCATGCGATTACGTAAATACGATTTAAAACTACCCTCATCAGCATTTTATTATTAAAATATGGATCTTAACATGTAGGACATAAGGGTTATGTAGATGGCTCAGATTGAGAGCATCATGGTTAATCAAGAGTAAACCTTAAAGTATGAGGAATAGGGACTACATGCGGAAACATGTCATGAGTCGGTATTAAACGGTTCTATTAAATTATCAAACCGAAAATAAGCTTTAAGTCAAGTATGTAAGACTTATACTTTGATAGAGCGAGTGGGTATATTATGGGATGATGGGGTGTCGTCACCGCTGTCATTTTTGTCCTTGCCGAGGTCAAAAGTGACAGCACTGCCGACATTTTTGTCCTTGCCGAGGTCAGAAGTGACAGCACTGACGACAGGGTGAATGACCGAGGACAATGGAATGTCGGCACTAACGTCAAAAGTGACAGCACTGACGACATGGGTAATAGTATAAAAGAACTGATGGGGCCGGTCGCAAGTTAGTCTTTTACTGGCGTCCGGACCGACAACTGACTTTGGTTTTAAAATAGTACGCGGAGATCATTGGTGGGGGATGGGAATATTCTGTCCAATTTTTTCTGAGTCGCTGGGTCTTTTCGAGATTAAGACGCAAGTCCCAAATCTCATAAGATAGCACTCGGAATTGTGTCTTTGTTTTGGCATAGCGGAAATATGTGTTTCCGTTATGATGAAACTTAGGCATCTTTGGTTGGAGTGTGCCCATTTTACCAATGATTTTCTAAAGGAGATTTTCAATAGAAATGTATAACACTTTAAACTCTCGCGTTTTGTACACATATTAAGTTGTTAAGTTGGATCAGTACTGAAGAAATTCTCCATTAAGACTGTATACACGCCGTTATCTAAAGTAGCAAGTCTTTTACGCAGCCCAAAGGATGTCATTCCGTATCAGAATCCGGGTGTCTACAAGATAGAATGCAGTTGTGGAAGTGCGTACATTGGCCAAACTAAGCGCAGCGTTCAAGAGAGGGTGAAGGAACACATAGCAGCTGTTAAAAATCGCCATGTAAACAAATCCGCAATAGCTGAGCACTTGCTGACAACAGGAACGAATCACTGGATTGAGCTACATAAACCCAAAGTCCTCTCCAACGAGCGACACTATTATCCGCGGATCGTGAGAGAGGCGATTGAAATTAAAAAACACCCTAAAAATTTCAATCGTGAGGACGGGTACAAATTATCGTCTACTTGGGGACCAGTGATTCAAATGTTGAAACCAGCGGATATATCTTCGGACCAGTGTACGGATACTGTGAGTGTTGTGTGTCGTGCCGTGGACAATAAACATTAAACTTTAACGGGTAGCTGCAATTTCTTTGTCTACCCCGAACATTTTTATAAACTAATTTCGGGTAGTTTAGTGGTGTTTTATTAATATCTCCGTTGACATTTGTTGGGACGTCAGTCTTTCCGTGACCACAGCTGGTGCAACTCAGCTGAAACGTCGGAATTAAAGGTAAAAACAATGAAATTATATCGCGGTAGACCCGTTTGTGTAATTAAATATGAATAGAAATGTAGTTGTTTGGAAAGTGCTTACTTGTCCTAAATCTGAAAAACTCCTAATTTTTATTTGATTCAAAACCAAATCAGTGCCTAGACATATAGTTTAGTCTAGCCTTTCATCCGCTATCCTAACGGTGACAAACAGCGGATGGAAGGAGGTCTAACTTGTTCCAAGATGAGGGTTGTCTTGGGGTCTGCTTTATATCAACATAGCAGACTTAAAACGTCTCCCTCCCTAGCTTTTCGATGTCCAACTGTAGATGAATAGCAAGGACGTCACGTGCGCGTCATCCGGGGTAACCTGGGCTTGCTTGAAATCTACAGTATTCGAAGGCTTTGTATTTTAAATATATTTATTTATACCAATTATATACACAATAGGGACCTGTCCTATCCATGTTGCATCCCTGCCTTTGTGCAAAACGCCATGGAGGGGGGCAATAACTCGAGTTGATAGGTTGCAATCTCGGAGTCACTCGCCGAATGCTTAGCTTATATCTAATAGGGACACACTTGCGTATATTCCAAAGTACCAGGGTCGATGGTAAGTACGAACTGTGCTTTGGTTATACTAAAGTAGGGACAGAGGATAGGGTTAATAGGGTAGAATCGCACACTATTACTAGGGAATTAGGGTTTCTTTAGAGATTTAGGGTCTAAGATTGAAACGGTTGATATTTTTCCTCGTTTAAAACCTTCGAATAAGGTTTCTTCATTATAAAATTATGTGGAGTTATCTGTTACTGCTAATGAACTTATAATTTATCTGGGTAAAAGAGTATTCTCTATCTTATTCTAATTTTATCTATTAAAATTCTGGTCGTCTGGAGTAGAGATGAAGTACTGAGTAACATAATCCGGATTCCAAGGTATTTATAAAACAAATTCTAAAATATCAAATTGAGTTGCTAGGAAACGCAGTCTATTCTGAGATGGAATATCAAGGATTAGCTGTTTTAGGGAACCTTTGGCAAGACAAGAGTAAACCAGAGGATACTTTGAGTGGAATAATACTCATTTTGATATTCATAATTCGTTTTCAGTTTCATAGTAAATTTAGTACTTCGTTTATACTACTAAGAGACCAGAAATGCAGCTTATACTCTAGTTTGGGGAATGGAAATGGGATTAATATCCCTTAGCTTTTGAATGTAAAAAAGATTAATTTTGATGACTGATGAATATTTGGCACTTCTTTTCATAGTCATCTAGATACGCATAGGTTCCGAAGTGTTGGTAAAAGCCCGTCTGGCTAACAAGTTAGGGTAGGTGTTCCGACTAACCTTGTTGACTGGACTAGGAGCCTCCAGTCCTGCATCGAACGTGTGGGTAGCATCTTCGCAAGAAGCTGGTAGTTAATTATAATCTTGAAGGATAGGGAGTAAATGGGCTTATCCCAGGAATGCTACTCATATGTTATCCCGGAGGCTTAATAGGTGTGGCAGGTTTTTACCAACAAATTTTTTAAACTCATTTTATCAAGAATATATTACTTTCTTAATATATACTGCATTACCATACCATTCTAATATTTTTAGCTATACCATTCATATTTTACCTTAGAATACGTTGAATATGCTGCGACAATAACTTAATAAAATATTCCAGAAAATTTTCTTTAATAACATAATAAAAATCATTCTCAGTAATAACATCTCTATTTTATGAACTAATAAAACAGAGTCCAAAATTTAGCTAGTATTCATTAAAGAACTTAGGTTTCTGCGGTACATTTCGAGGGGTCCTAACTCTAGACTAGACGATCACGTGGCCAAATTTTGTGGAGATAATTTTCAGTAAGGAGGGGTAGAGCTTTAGTTTAAGTATTATTAAGGGGGGAAGTTACATTTTGGTTCCGTGACCAAGGGATCTGAAATGTTCCTTTTAGGTTCATTTTGGATACCGAGGTTTCTAAAAATAAATAATAGAAAGTAGCCCCTATGGCTACATTTTGTTGCAGTGACGCGGGATGTAGTTTATCCGGGTTACTACGGTCTTTTCAGGTTCAGTGACCATGGGGTCTAAAGTATACCAAACACCTTTTGGGTATATTTTAGATACCAAGGTTCTAATATAAATAGATAGGTAGTAAGAAGTAGCCCTTGGTGGCATTTTGTTGGCGTGAAAATCGAGTGGATACACTAAATTTTGACTCTGCTTACTAGAATTAAAATAAAAACCCTCAGAGTTATTGTTTAATAAAAATAAGTTCAAATTTCTAGTTATTTTACAATTTTCTTTCTTCTTTTCTTGTCGTTGGTAGGGATTTTTTTCATAATACTCGGCTAAAGATGTGTGTCATCACAAAAAATCAACTCTCTAGTTCATCTTCTTGCGTTTTGATACCTGTAAAATAAAGTAGCAAAGTTAAAGCCCATAGTATAACGTTAGCACTTACAATGATTATTTATAGCGAAAACGCCCAAGTAATCAAGACCAATCCTAGTAGCACGGTCGCATTTTTGTCGTTTGTCGCTGTGCCTGTTACGTTCTAGCAAGTATGTAAGTGCGAGAGTGTCGGGCATAGTGTTGATCGATGGAAATGGGACCGTGCTGAGCCCGCAAGTACGGGTAGTTCGAAAGGCTCGAGCGATTTATTGCGGGTAGCTAACTCGCGCGCCTTATATTCGCGAAGAAATTAGTTTCATCACAAGTACCTACCGATAATAAATAGATAAATATTTTCGGGTCAGTCCTTCGATCAATTGACCTAGCCTCAGAATTGGTACAGGTTGTGCTGCATTAGGTACTTGTAGGCGTAGTGCATACATGTATGGATAAGTACATACCTACTTAGATAATAAAAAAAAAAATATGCATGATTTGGGAGCGCATATTCATGGTAAACGCGCAGGAGCATGCCGGTACCATAGTCTGGAGATAAGATAACCTAAGGATGTAGTTAGATATCTAGATATATAAGAAGATGTACTTTAATCGAAAGATTATGGGGGTGTGTAATTGTTCATCTACACACAAAAATACTAAGGAACAGGGAGCGTATTTCACAACTTTCTTGATGTCTCACTTGCCACCCCTCAGGTTTTGCGGGGCGACGGTGGTCATTTGCAACGTGCGACAATGGTCTGAGTTGGTTAGTTTATAATGAGTTATGTATTAAAATACCTTTCATAAATGGAAGCAGTCAGTAGATGAAGGCACCTTGACACTCCGGGACAAAGTCAGCCTCCGGGTAACACTGAAACAGGAATTGTGGAAAAGTTAGCTAAAGTAGGGTATATTTAAGGAAATCTACTTATAAGTCTTAATAACAGGGTTTATTATTTACTACAGGTAGGGACATCACAGTTAAGAAACAGAAAAAATAAAAAAAAAACTTAAGTTTTTTTTGTGTACAACAAATGGAAAAATTTCAACTTATTTATTTTCTAAGTAGGATTAAGTCTACTATTGCTTTTATACTTACTAAGGTAGTGTTGAAACATTCTGGAAAGTCCTTGTAGGCAACAATGGGAATTTGCTCTGCTTGGTTCACCAGATAGCACAGCTATGAAGTTGGTTTTGTTTGCTGAAAAATTAAACATACATTGTAAGTAAAGTAACTCACAGTTTAGGGGTCCAAGCATATGTAGAATACAGTATAATACTTCTTAATGCACGCCTTACATCCTCGTCGTACATGTACTGGACAGGATCACATTGATAGAATGTCTTTTCATAACTACCTTACTTTGTAGGTACACAAAAGTCAACACCTACCCTCATTGTCTACACATAACAGTAAGGTTTATTGCGACAACAGGAATAATTATGGCAGGTCCAGGTTCATGTTCACATTTTTTTATTTAAGTGACCGGACAACTATGGGGTAATTTTCAAAAGAAAAATACATATTCATCATCAGTTGTCATTAACATGTAAAGAAACCAGTTTATTTTTTAGCTGACACTATCATATAGTTATGATTTTTATAATATATTGCATTTCCAGGTTCAAGAAGCGCTTATTTCAAAAAAAATAAATTAGTCGAACCATCTTTTAGAACAACAACACTTAAATTCCAAATACAGTAAGGGCAAGTTTAACCCGTGGAGCGCCCTAAACAGACACGTGTGCTGGTAACTAGTATAGGAGTTCCATACTACGGTAATTCTGGGGCGCTCCAGGGGTTAAGGGAGTTTTATATGGTAACAGGGTAGTTATACTTACTGTTAGGGGTCAGGAAACATTCTTCAAAATCAGCAAATAGAGTTTTCCACGCCACAATTTCAATTTATCTTTCTTCGATAACAGTTTTGCATATCAGCACAGGGAATCATTTTAATGTAGTTGTCAGCTTACTGAAACATCAACAGTAATACGAATATTGTAGTGGAGGTCTAATAATATGTTAGACAGAGTAAAACGAAAAACATGTCATTGTTTTAGATACAGGTTTTTACTTTCGATTTTCCAATAAGAATGTGTTTAGGTTATTGAACAAAGAGTATAAAGATGGGAATACAATACACTAGGCATCAGCATTATAGATAGAACATTGAACGTAAAAGAATCTAATGCTAGCCATTTACAGGTGGGATCAGTCAGAGAAACTAATTTAATGATAGGTAGGTCAAATTGCGAACAATTCTTTTCTGATTGAAGGGACTCAATGGCGGTAACTTGTTAAAAAAGAATAAGAACTTGCCTAGATTTCAAAACAATTTCCAACTTTTTCAGTCACAGGTAGGGTTTTTGAGAAAGAAAACTATTTTTACATACTGACTGTACACTGAATTGTAGTTAAAAGCACTAGATTTACTCATTATTTGACGAGGATAAAATACAAGGTTCCAGAGAAAACATCGGCCATGTTGTTTTGGTTTGACACGTAGTGATTGTATGTTCTTGGATTTGACGTAAGCGATTGGCGGGTGCCACAGATGTCGGGTGTCTAGATGACGTTATATTACACGTACTTGAACCCCGACCAATCGTCGAGGTAGGTACTCACTACAGATATTTAAGTTATGTGCGTCAATTGATGTAGTCAAGGGCCGAGGGAAAAAAAAAGGGTTCTGATTAAATATAATACTATTTTATTATTTTGTTTGAAAATATTGTTTCAGTTGTACCTTCCTGTATTGTGCTATAAAGATAGCAAATTTCTGTTTGTCGAAAAAAAAAAAAAAAGGGTAGAAATGATTGTGTCTAACAATCGTCGATCCTTGTCATTCGTCAATTGGAAACCAATGTCTTTCACATAAATAAATTCGTAATTCGACGTAGATTACGGTGTAAACAAGCAAGTTCACTAGAATCTATGATATGAGTAAAACAATTGGATTATAATAGGGCGAGAATAGTACTGACGGTCTAAATCAATTTTGGGTTTTGCATCGCTAAATTTCATGATAGGGTGTCTATATAATTCATACAAAACGAAGCGTTATATCTATCTAGTGGGCCTATATCTGGGGTCAAAGTCAATCTTGTCATGTTGGTAGTAATGGAAGGGCTTTACAGACTTCGCGACATAATAGTATCCAATTTTACACATCATAGTAGTATGGTATGAAGTAATTGGTAGGGAAATATGGAAATTAATTGGAAGGGGTTAAGATAAAATAAAGCAAAATAATAACAATCGTTTTAATAAACTTATAATATGTCAACAGTAACCTTGTAAACAAATAAAATTACTTTTTCCTTAATTTTCATTGATGAGGGATAGATACCTGTAACAAACAAAATCATCAATTAGCACAATCTTAACAAATGCATTCAAATAAAGTCAATTATTGGAGGAAAACAAGAACATTATAATTATAACTGATCCTGATCAAGTCGAGAGTACGAAACAGAAAATGAATAGATCAACGAGGAAAAGGACAGCAACGGCCAAGGTTCGAGACAACGAGCAAGCTTTAGCTAAGGTTCGAAGCGACAAACAAACAGTAACTATGGATCGTAACAACGAATTGAACGACGAGCAAGCATCAGCTACAGAACGAGACGGAGAACCAATTAGTAAAACAAGAAGAACCACTCCTCCCATGGAACCACCACGAAGAGCAGGGGTAAAAATCAATAAGAAAACAACAATTATTCCCGTCGCAGCTGGAAGGGGGTTATTTTATAACATGTTAAGAAGAACAGAGCAAAAGATGGTTGCTGGCTTAAGTCAACTAAGAAACGAGCTACAAGCTGCAATTAATCCAGTACAAGAAGAAGAACCAACCACAGTAGTCCTTGAGGATGGGGGTGTTGGGGAACAAAATTATCAAGAACGAGAACCAGAACTAACACATGATGAAAAGAAAAATATCGTTTACAATATAAAAAACATCAATGTGGAACGACCCAAGTTTGGAAAAACCCAGTCACATCCGGTTACCTTCTTAGAAGACTTGGATGCATATCTACGAAAAGTATCTGTAGAAGGTCATGAATTAGAGACTATACTCGAATGTCTGGAAGGACCTGCACGAGAATGGTCCCGAGTCTACAAAGATCGCTGGACCACAGTAGATGACTTCAAAAAGGACTTCCTCAAATCACATTGGGGAGAATACGAGCAAAATGAACTACGAAGGAAAATTGTACACGGGCTGTGGGATAAGACTGAAGAATCATCAATGCATAATTATTTCATAAAAATCATAGGCCAGGCCAAGACGCTAAATTACGTTGTGCCAGAAGAACAGTTGGTAACAGACATCGTGCGACATTTCCCACGATACATACAGCAAGCTTTTGTCACATCGAAAGCCACCAGCATTTTGGAAGCGGCTGAGTTCCTGCGATCGATGGATGACGTTAACAAACAGGAGCCTCGATTTAACGCTACTAACACTACAAATACGAAACCTACCGATAAAAAGAAGACTCAGTCACAAAACAACTACACAAATTGGCGTCGACCAGAAAACCCGGAGCGAAGAAATGCAGCACCAATACAGAGTGTGGAGATTGAAGACTCGGGAAACTAAGCGAAGCTGGTGAAAAGGTTCCCGGATCAGCTGTAGATAGGGTCGCTATTTTAAAAATCATGACTAAAATGAATTGGAAACCCGGGCAGTTGATAGGTATAAATGGAAGGGGTTTGCGTGCGCCCATAGAGGTCAAAATACCTAGTAGAAAGCAATATGAGGGGTTAGGGTATATTCCAAATAATCAAACGGAAGCTGTAGAGTTAGATTGCATAGTAGATGTCTTAAAATTAAAAGGGGAGTATTTAGAACCAATAGGGACTGAAAAGGTTATTACATCTGTTTTTGAGGAATTAGAAAATGAAAAAAATGAACGTGAGCATTTTAGATCTGAAATAATAATACATGTTAGGGAATGCGATATAGCAGCTCTACTTGATACTGGTAGTGACGTCACGTGTATATCACAAGAACTATGGGATGAGTTAAGGCATAGACATCCAGATATTCCATTCATGCCAATCAAATCCTTTTATATAAAATCAGCTTCTGGACATAAAAGTAAAGAAATTAAATACATGGTGTTGTTGCCTGTAAAATTAGAAGTTCTCGAAATGGATGTCAGCTTTGTAGTGATTCCCGACTTGAATTTTCCATTGATACTCGGGTTTGATTGGTTGAAAGAGAAAGAAGCAACGATACAGCTCCAAAAAGATGATGTCGCTGTAAATATTCGTCATAATGGTAAAAACGAATGGGTTCGATTTCATACTCAAGAGGATAAATGTGAATTAGGAAATCAAGCATATATAGAGGAATCTTACACGCGTGGGACTTATACGACGGGAGTAGCTTTACAAAACAATGAACGAAAGGCCTTACAGAACCTCTTGGAAAAATACCATAAATTATTTGAAGCCAGGTTAGGTAGAGCTAACTGTTACAAACATATAATTAAAATGGAAAAACATACCCCAATTGTAAAGAAAACATATCCTGTACCTTATTCCTATAGGGATAAAGTCGAAAATAAATTAATGGAACTAGAAAGTCAGGGAATAATAAGTCGTTCACAAACAGAATATTGCAGCCCATTAACGTTTACCCTAAAAAAGGATGGGTCCATTAGGGTACTACTAGACGCAAGGGAAATCAATAAATACATGATTGCGGAAACTGAGAAGCCATCGTTACAGCTAGATGTTTTAAATTCGTTTCACGGGGCTAACTATATTAGTGTTATTGATTTAAATAATGCATATTTCCAGATCCCCATATCAGAGGAGAGTAAAAAATATACCGGATTTACTTTTAATGGAAAGTCATACGTATACAACGTTTTGCCTCAAGGGCTAAAGACTTCAGTAGGGAGTTTCAGTAGGGCTATGGATCAAATTTTGGGGCACGAAGTTCGCGAGTTCTGTGTTAATTACCTAGATGACTTGGCTATCATAACAACAGGTACTTTGGAACAACATTTAGAACACATTAACATAGTGCTGGGGAAATTACAGGAGGCAGGACTTACTTGCAATCTAGAGAAATGCAAATTCCTGTGCAAAGAAGTAAATATGTTAGGATATATTATATCCACTGACGGAATAAAAACAGATCCTGAGAAGGTTAAGGCGATCCAGGACTTCCCAATTCCAAAGAAAGTCAAGCATGTTAGGGCATTCCTAGGACTCTGTAATTTTTATAGAAGGTTCGTACCAAACTACAATAATTACATACAACCCTTATGCGATCTATTAAAGAAAAATGTAACTTGGAAATGGGGATTGCGAGAACAGCAGGCGTTTGAAGAAGTGAAAACTACTTTCATTGATGTAATACAACTTCAACATCCTGATTTCAATAAGGAGTATTATTTACAAACTGACGCATCAGGGATAGGCATAGCTGCGGCCCTTTACCAGCTTGACCAAAACGGACAAATGAGGATATTAGGGTTTCACAGTAAAACTTTACGAGGGGCCCAGCTTAATTATACTACAACAGAAAAGGAGTTTTATGCGATAATAGCTTGTTTAGAGAAATTTGAGACCTACCTAAGAGGTTCAAAGGTAATCATACAAACCGATCACAAGGCCCTATCATTTGTAAAAAATTGGAAATTATACAACGCCCGTGTCATAAGATGGATAAATTATCTAGAACAATTCCAGTATGAGGTACAACATATAAAAGGTAAAGAAAATATAGGAGCAGATGTATTATCGAGATACCCTCCTCAAGGGGATCTGTTACAAGAAGATAAGGTAAGATTACCAGAGATACTTTATACTGAGTCAAGTGTGAATAGGGGATTGATACAAAAAATGAAAAAAATATCAGAATTACAAAGAAAAGATCCTGAAATTTGTCAATTTGTAGAGGAGTTAGAAAGCAATTGCATCTCAGACAGAACAGGGAGAATAATTCAAAGATGTTCACTAGAGGATGGGGTTCTATATTTCAATCCGGATAGGACAGAGCAAAAGGTCATATTCTTACCTCAGGAATTGATAATTGAAACTATACAGCAGGTGCACTTGAAAATGGGACATCAGGGAGCCTATAAGGTAATAAAGTATATTAAGGACCGGTTTTATTGGAGAGGTTTAACAAGGGATATAAAACAAATAATAAGAACTTGCCCCGTGTGTCAAATGGTGAAGACTGACCAAGTGAAATATGTAGGGCCATGTCAATCAATAACTACCAGCAACATTGGAGACCTAGTTATGGCAGACTTATACGGACCCTTACCTTCTGGTCAGTTTGGCATGAGCTACATCTTAGTAATTCAAGACTCATTTAGCAAGTTTGTTAAATTATATGCTTTAAGAAAAGCAACCGCTGCAACTGTGGTAGGAAAAATGAAACAGTTTTTCAGGATTATCAAACCAAAAGCGGTAATGACAGACAATGGGAGTCAGTTTGCTAGTAAACAATGGTGTAAGTTTATGAAAAATGAAGGGGTAAAAGTTATCTATACCACAGTCCGTAACCCAAGGCCTAACACTACTGAAAGAGTCAACAAAGAACTTGGGAGGTTATTCAGAACTTATTGTGAAAAGAAACATCAGAGTTGGGTTAAGATTTTACCTAAGTTGGAAATTCTATATAATAACAGTTTTCATGACAGTATTGGACACACACCGTGTGAGGTAATGTATGGTCAACCTACCCAGTTATCTTTTGATAAAGATATTAGGAAGGTTATTTAGACGAATCTAGAAAGCATTAGAGAGAAGGTAAAATTAAATTCAAAAAAAGCGGCGGAAGCAAGACAGGCAAAATTCAATCAAAATTTTAGATTAATTCAATATCAAGTGGGAGACTGGGTTAAGGTAAGAAGAATTAACAAATCTAATGCTCAACAGAAGATCACTAAGAAATTCGAACCCATTTACGAGGGCCCTTATGTCATCGCTGCAATTCCGTTTCGAAATGTACACATTTTGGTAGACCCATTTACAAATAAATACAGAGGGAAGTTTAACACAATTCATCTGTCAAGATATTACAAGGGTAAGGACATTATAGTTAAGCCGGGGGTGGAAAATATTTAGTATTTATTAAATAGACAAAAAGAACAGTAATTGGGGAATATTAGATATTGTTAGTACAATTAGACATAAGAGAAGGATAATACTAGAAAAACTGTAATGAACATGGCTATCCATAAGATGCGTTTGTCATTATAAAATTTAATTCAATTTTATATAATATATGTGTGTGAAAAATAATCTGATTAAATGTTGATTTCATAATGTATCATGGCTAGTAATTTAGAAGAGGTGGTTTTAGATCTGAATTTTGTTTAAAAAAAAAAAGGAAAGTAGTTTGTTAAAACAAGAAAAACAATAAGTTTGTAGGACCTATTGTTGATATGTTGATTTATAAGTAAGATTATGTTTAAAGGGGATTTCTGGCTGAATAAATTTATCTTTACTATTAAATCTCTTTTTATTTTTACCTTCCAATCGAATACAAATCCTATGAAGCAGAAATAAAGTTAGGAAATACGAACAGTCAAAGGAAAAAAAAACCTATGATTATGAGAAGAATCATTTAAGACTTAACAAGAAAGGATTAACTTACCTTTATAAAATTAAAATAATTAATATATTGATTGAATTGATCATCTGCAACAGAACACTTTTAAGAAAATGATTAAAGGAAATTCTTGCGTTATAAGATGATTTTAAGATAGGTTAGGATTCATTTGACATTTGCATGATTGTCATAAATGGTGCGTTCAGAAGCAAAAAAAAAAAAAAAAAAAAATGACTGTGCAAGAATCATGTGATACTAAAATCTTTTGGTAATAAAACAATAAGAATTAAATGTATATAGCTCGGCCGAATCTTGTCGGAGGAGAAGGCGCGATATTCAAATTTTCTATGGGATGATATCCCTTAGTGCTTTATGACGCATCATGGACAAATGTCATCTGATAGTTGACAGTTTCAGTTTCTTGTAGGTTAGGTTGTCGAAACAAGAGATTCGACCTCGACATTGGCGGAATCAACAAGCCTGATGAAGACTTAATGCACAGGAATTGATTGAATATTAACTACGCCGGAATTATTGTGCCTTGATGGATTAAAAGGATTATTCTTCACCGTTGTTCGGCTCCTAAAACAATGAATTGATATTAATAAGTAGAAGACATATTTAAAGAATGTATGAATATGCGTATGAGGAAAAAAGGAAACTTACAATGTGGTTATTTGGACGGACCTTAAGGGTCGGGAGGGAGAGCGGTCTTAAAGGGCGCTCAGCCAATGGTCCTGAGATCTATGTTAAGGAAAATGATAGTTAGTATATATTAGTAGGGTGATGTAAAATGGTTAATTAGGAAAAACCATAAAGATAAAGGTTCATAGAAAAAATTTAGTTTACCATATCAATAAACAGTTTGGCATCTGGATGATCATACTAGAAACAAAAAAAAAAAACAAATCAATCAATTATAGAGCATGTCGCAGATTAAATACAAAAACTATGAGGTAATTAAAATAAATGTTTACCAATAGGTCTACTATGTCCGGGGGTGGTATGGGGATCTGTGGGAATGAGATAATGTTGATAAGACTAATAATGAGTACGGACACAAGGAAAAAAAAATGTGTAGGAATAGGGAAATTTGATACCTGAACTGATCCTTCAGCTGGTTGTTGAGGCTCTAGAATTTCTTGCTGAAAATAACATAGGGGGTTGGTAATAAAAAAAGGGATGTTAGTAGAAAGGTTTGAAATAATTCAGGAATGTTGTATACCTGAATGGGAGGTATAAATGTCTCGGTCAAATCTATCTGGAATGGTGACTGAGATGATTCTTCAGCTGATTGTTGAGGTTCTAGAACATCTGGCTGAAAATAACATAGGGGGTTGGTAATAAAAAAGGGGATGTTAGTAGAACGGTTTAAAATAATTAAGGAATGGTGTATACCTGAGTGGGAGGCATAAACATCTCAAGCAAATCTATCTGGGATGGTAGCTGAGATGATCCTTCAGCTGATTGTTGAGGTTCTAGAACTTCTTGCTGAAAATAACATAGGGGTTGGTAATAAAAAGGGGATGTTAGTAGAACGGTTTAAAATAATTAAGGGATGTTGTATACCTGAGTGGGAGGCATAAACATCTCAAGCAAATCTATCTGGGATGGTAGCTGAGATAATCCTTCAGCTGATTGTTGAGGTTCTAGAACTTCTTGCTGAAAAAAAAAAAAACCATAGGGGGTTGGTAATAGAGAAAGGGATGTTAGAAAAAGGGTTCGAAATAATAATTAAGGAATATGACATACCTGAGTGGGAAGAATAAACGCTTCAGTGTAACCTAGTTAGAATAAGAAAAGGGAAAATTGTAATACAGTACAGGCCGCACTGGGTCTCGGGTTTCTTTTTTTATATAATTAACTGTTTAGTAAATAGATCCAGGGCAAATATATTGCTGGAGAAAATTAAATTAAAACCTAGACTTACCTCATTAAAACCCATTCTCATCTCGAAGTCCAGTGGATTTTCAGCCTAAAAAAATAGATAATACATTCCCCGTTTTAGCAAAGATTCATATGAAAAAGGGGGGCGGATAGTGAAATATATATACCAGTGGCTGAAGATATTGATTTAGATCCACATCGAAAATCAATTCCTGGAGTGGAACAGGCTGAAAAAAGGATGAGGGATGAGGTCAGTGAAGGGCGGAGAAGGAAAAAGTTCAATACATGATTAATTGACATATTTTATATAACATACGTACCTTAGCCTCAACAGTAACCAGGCTGGGTTGTCGGTTCTAGAAGGAAAAAAAAAAGATAAACACAAACAAAATTAACCAACATATGAAGCGGTAAAAAAAAAAAACAAAAAAAAAAATTTGAGTGATTGAAACATAAGTTCTAACGTATATGTAGCTTATGAAAATTTATACTTACTATATTCCTTAAGCTTTTCTTTCTAAAAGCATCACTCCAGCGGCGAATGTCTTTTTGGGAGCAGACTTCGCCGAAATTTGTGAGACAAAGCTGTGTGAATTCCTTTTTGGCTTTTAAGCGCAGCAATACCTGATCAGCACCTGGATGGTTAGGATCCCATAGTATTCTAAAATCCGATTTTAAAAGGTTCTTAGATTGTGACATTTTGTCAACATTAATATTTGAACTGAAAAGAAAACTGTATTGGGAAAAAAAAATAATGTTGAGGCTCGGAAAACAACAAAATCTTTAGATAAGAATGATCAAATGCACAGAAGAGGGGGAAAACTTAAAGTAAAATGTACGGTAGTTATACAATTTTGTTAAGAATAATAAAGCTACATTTTGGTGAAGTTGCAAATAAAAGTGGACTCTAATGCATGGTGAATAAAGCTCGAAATTCCATGGTCAAACGTGTTTGAATGCGGGGTTTGCTGGGTGACCTTGCGGATTCTGTTCGAATTTTAAAATGAGTGACGCTACCAAATTGAATTTCGAATTATAAACAAGCGTAAGGCCCTATTTGCACAGCGGGTTTTTTTTCTCCACGCGCGTTTAAAAAAAAAAAAAACGTTTGATCGATACAGAAAAATAAGGATACATTCACACGACTGTGACGGTGATTGATGATGGTTTGACCATCTATGTGAGATAGCGAAAGAAAAAGAATATTTTATAAATATACTAGATGAAAACCCGGCTTCACTCGGGTGAAATGTGTATGGTTCTGTAGTTATCGGTTACAACGTCATGGAGTTTTCGCTTCTGCCGGCGCTCCCGGGAGCAACTTGTTGCTTGTTTTGTATGATTTTTTTTTATATATACTAGCTTTACAAACGTTTTATGGGATGAAACTGTCAATAGAAACATTATGTTAAATGCCTTTTAGATTTCTCAAATTTCTCAATCAGAACATTTATTTTTCGGTCTATATGGTGGAGCGTTGACTTTCTGTATTCATCAGATAAAAGAGAGATTGAGGAAGTAAAAATGGTGGACTAAGTGTATATGTTAGAAAGGGAATGTATATAAGAGTGACATAAAGGTCATACACATTTTACTATAAGAGTCAGTTAATAGCTAGTTATATCGTGATAAGTGTGGTTGCTTTATAAAAATTACATTGTAGTGTGAATAAGAGAAGTTTAGTCATGAGATATACGTCTATTCAGAATTATATCTCTTTGTAAAATGTGTTCGACCATGGAGTGAAAAGAGAAGAATGAAATTGGTAGAATGGATGGATGCAGGGAGGCAATGACTTAAGTATGGACCGACTGGAGTTGTCGGTGGTTGTTGGGAACAAATAATAAGGGGGAACAGGGGAGGAGATGGGATACGCAATTAGCTAGAAAAATCTTATCAGTAGGTTAAAATCCATTGGATTAACCCTTTTAATGGGCTGGATTTTTGTGGCTAAAGACTCTACAAGGTATGCGAACTAATCAAAAAAAAAAAAAAAAACCACACACACATTTTGGATGAGATATATCTGACACTCGACATATTTTATGAGCTGGGAGCGTCCAGAACGGACGAGGTTCTTACAAGAGATTAAATAAATACGAGGCATAATAATTAGTAAATATTTTGTTTTATTTAACTTAGTTAAATTATTTTTGGTTCAAACGTTTTCTACCGTACCACATTGAGGTACTTACTTGTGTCAATTTTAAGTTTGTTTCCATATAAAAAAAAAAAATACACATACCCAAATAAACTTAAAGGTCGGTATATTTTGTTCAAGTATGAGACACGCGCCAAGAAAATGTGACTGAGGGTGCTAGGGCAATGAAATTTGGTTTGAATTCTGGGAATGGAGCTTGAAAGCTTCGTACTTATAAAAATTAAAGGTCTCTTCGTTTTGCTTGGGGGGTTTTTGCTGTCTCATCTTATGCTCTTCTACGGAAGTGCGCGGCGCAAAGAGTAGAGACAAGAGTAATACTCGATGCACCGGGTTAAGCTGGCAAGAACGGGTTAATTCGTAGCCTATTAGATTCACAACCTAATATCTTTGGCGAAGCGAGGTTGCTGGGGAAAAGGTTATCATGGTTCATTGACAGAATTCTGAGGAACCTGTTTCAGAGCTGTGTCACCAACAGTCATTTAGTATTGGAATACACACTACACGTTTAATTTGGGAGGGAAAGCACCGACAATTCTAGAAAATAGATTGAAATTTTTCATAGGCCATGTTTATGTCCCATTACAGGAATTTAAATCTATTTGGGGGTGAGTTGTGACTGGCCATATGCCTATTACGTAATATTAAGCTCATTTATCAATATAAAACTTACATTTTAGCGGTGAAGGAAAGTTTCCGGGAGCTTCCTTGCCGGTCGTGCGTTTACGTTCCTGATTTTCATTGAAATCTCTAAAAATGGGAACTCGAAGCACTTGATTTCATAGTCTAATCTTTATCACATGTATCCACAATTAAAATAATTGCTAATTAACTTAGTAAAAACAAAAGAATAACAAGAATTTGCTTAGGAAAACAAATATTGTAAGGTTATTTACGTTGACTTTGACAGGTATGGGCAAGGAGCCATTTAGGTATCATTTTAAACCGTAAAATTCAAAAAGCATGAGGTAGTTAAAAGGTAACGATAATTAAATAATTAATCTCTTTTATATGTTTAAAAAACATTATTATAAAGGTAAACATGAAATACTTCAGTATGAACGCAATATTTGGAATCATAAAGGGAAAAATGTTAACTCAAACGTACTTTGGTTGTGCATGCGATTACGTAAATACGATTTAAAACTACCCTCATCAGCATTTTATTATTAAAATATGGATCTTAACATGTAGGACATAAGGGTTATGTAGATGGCTCAGATTGAGAGCATCATGGTTAATCAAGAGTAAACCTTAAAGTATGAGGAATAGGGACTACATGCGGAAACATGTCATGAGTCGGTATTAAACGGTTCTATTAAATTATCAAACCGAAAATAAGCTTTAAGTCAAGTATGTAAGACTTATACTTTGATAGAGCGAGTGGGTATATTATGGGATGATGGGGTGTCGTCACCGCTGTCATTTTTGTCCTTGCCGAGGTCAAAAGTGACAGCACTGCCGACATTTTTGTCCTTGCCGAGGTCAGAAGTGACAGCACTGACGACAGGGTGAATGACCGAGGACAATGGAATGTCGGCACTAACGTCAAAAGTGACAGCACTGACGACATGGGTAATAGTATAAAAGAACTGATGGGGCCGGTCGCAAGTTAGTCTTTTACTGGCGTCCGGACCGACAACTGACTTTGGTTTTAAAATAGTACGCGGAGATCATTGGTGGGGGATGGGAATATTCTGTCCAATTTTTTCTGAGTCGCTGGGTCTTTTCGAGATTAAGACGCAAGTCCCAAATCTCATAAGATAGCACTCGGAATTGTGTCTTTGTTTTGGCATAGCGGAAATATGTGTTTCCGTTATGATGAAACTTAGGCATCTTTGGTTGGAGTGTGCCCATTTTACCAATGATTTTCTAAAGGAGATTTTCAATAGAAATGTAGTTGTTTGGAAAGTGCTTACTTGTCCTAAATCTGAAAAACTCCTAATTTTTATTTGATTCAAAACCAAATCAGTGCCTAGACATATAGTTTAGTCTAGCCTTTCATCCGCTATCCTAACGGTGACAAACAGCGGATGGAAGGAGGTCTAACTTGTTCCAAGATGAGGGTTGTCTTGGGGTCTGCTTTATATCAACATAGCAGACTTAAAACGTCTCCCTCCCTAGCTTTTCGATGTCCAACTGTAGATGAATAGCAAGGACGTCACGTGCGCGTCATCCGGGGTAACCTGGGCTTGCTTGAAATCTACAGTATTCGAAGGCTTTGTATTTTAAATATATTTATTTATACCAATTATATACACAATAGGGACCTGTCCTATCCATGTTGCATCCCTGCCTTTGTGCAAAACGCCATGGAGGGGGGCAATAACTCGAGTTGATAGGTTGCAATCTCGGAGTCACTCGCCGAATGCTTAGCTTATATCTAATAGGGACACACTTGCGTATATTCCAAAGTACCAGGGTCGATGGTAAGTACGAACTGTGCTTTGGTTATACTAAAGTAGGGACAGAGGATAGGGTTAATAGGGTAGAATCGCACACTATTACTAGGGAATTAGGGTTTCTTTAGAGATTTAGGGTCTAAGATTGAAACGGTTGATATTTTTCCTCGTTTAAAACCTTCGAATAAGGTTTCTTCATTATAAAATTATGTGGAGTTATCTGTTACTGCTAATGAACTTATAATTTATCTGGGTAAAAGAGTATTCTCTATCTTATTCTAATTTTATCTATTAAAATTCTGGTCGTCTGGAGTAGAGATGAAGTACTGAGTAACATAATCCGGATTCCAAGGTATTTATAAAACAAATTCTAAAATATCAAATTGAGTTGCTAGGAAACGCAGTCTATTCTGAGATGGAATATCAAGGATTAGCTGTTTTAGGGAACCTTTGGCAAGACAAGAGTAAACCAGAGGATACTTTGAGTGGAATAATACTCATTTTGATATTCATAATTCGTTTTCAGTTTCATAGTAAATTTAGTACTTCGTTTATACTACTAAGAGACCAGAAATGCAGCTTATACTCTAGTTTGGGGAATGGAAATGGGATTAATATCCCTTAGCTTTTGAATGTAAAAAAGATTAATTTTGATGACTGATGAATATTTGGCACTTCTTTTCATAGTCATCTAGATACGCATAGGTTCCGAAGTGTTGGTAAAAGCCCGTCTGGCTAACAAGTTAGGGTAGGTGTTCCGACTAACCTTGTTGACTGGACTAGGAGCCTCCAGTCCTGCATCGAACGTGTGGGTAGCATCTTCGCAAGAAGCTGGTAGTTAATTATAATCTTGAAGGATAGGGAGTAAATGGGCTTATCCCAGGAATGCTACTCATATGTTATCCCGGAGGCTTAATAGGTGTGGCAGGTTTTTACCAACAAATTTTTTAAACTCATTTTATCAAGAATATATTACTTTCTTAATATATACTGCATTACCATACCATTCTAATATTTTTAGCTATACCATTCATATTTTACCTTAGAATACGTTGAATATGCTGCGACAATAACTTAATAAAATATTCCAGAAAATTTTCTTTAATAACATAATAAAAATCATTCTCAGTAATAACATCTCTATTTTATGAACTAATAAAACAGAGTCCAAAATTTAGCTAGTATTCATTAAAGAACTTAGGTTTCTGCGGTACATTTCGAGGGGTCCTAACTCTAGACTAGACGATCACGTGGCCAAATTTTGTGGAGATAATTTTCAGTAAGGAGGGGTAGAGCTTTAGTTTAAGTATTATTAAGGGGGGAAGTTACAAAGTACAAAAGTCATTCTTTGGGCAATGCATTCATTTTTATAACAAGTTACCTAAGGATACTTTAAGATTAATCTTTCCAGCTCTTAAGAATTATTTAAAAAAGTAATTGATGTTGAAGGCTTATTACAGAGTCGAGCACTACTTGACAGACAAACATGCATGGTCCAAACCAGGAAGTGTAATAAGAACAAGTAGCAATAAAAAGCATTGTATTATGTGTAGAGTTATAGGTGACACAGCTCAGGTAAGAAAGCACATCAAATTTTATGAAGGCATCTCATAACAATCAGTCAGATTCATATAATATGTATTCTCATTTCTTTTATTGACTTTATTTTCTTTTCCTTTTGTATTTTGTCTCTTTTCCTGTTGAATTTGATATGTTTTCTGAAAGAGCTACGTATTTGTATGATTTCATGTACATATATTTTTTTTAAATCTCCATAAAGTAATTTCCATAAAAAAATTATACTGTGTATAATTGCATGAATTCTATAGTAATTTAAATTGTATTTTTCTTATTTACTCGTAATGCGTGTTAATTATAAGATGTAAGTGATAATGTTTTGAAAATATGTGTCCCGCCGAGTTTGTTGCCGGTCCCATATTGGGATACCCTCCTCCAATTGAGGGGGGATTTAAATCTTCTCGAGGCAGAGGTGTAGGGTTGGAGCCGGTGTAGCTTTATTTGACGTTTATAAGCGCATTGTAATATGCCTACTTGAATAAACTATTTTTTATCTTTATCTTTATCTTGAAAATCTGAATAACTCAACTTATGCTCATAAGTCGACGGCTGAAATAAATAGTCAGAATCGGGGCCTTACGATGCCATTTGCAGGACGATGTCAGCAGCCCATGCTGATTCAAGATAGACAGGTCATTTGTGGGCGATCAAATAGATTTTTGGAAAAAAATGAAAATTTTAAATCTGAATAAGGGCAGATTTAGACGGCGCGCGAACTCGCAATCGCATGCGATTTTAATTACATTCCGGACTGTTGGTTAGTGTGGTTACGTCCAATTTAACTGACCCATCAAAACCGGCAATGTAATGAAACTCGCATGCGAGTTCTCGCATCGTCTAAATGAGCCCTAACTCAACTAATGCTCCTAAGTCGACGGCTGAAAAAAATAGTCAGAATTAAGTGAATTGAAGCCTTCGTGAATTAAGTATTGTAACCTTAATCATAGAATAAAAGTACAGTGGAACCTCGATAGCACGAATGTCAAGGGAAACGCCAAAAACTTCGTGTTAACGAGGTTTCGTCTTATAGAGGGCATCGACTTAGGGAGGTCCTTGTAGGTTTTTGTTCGTCTTAAAGAGGTTTCGAGTTACAGAGGTAAAACGGTAAAACATATGTCGAATACCGATGGCCCTAAAAGGCGGTGGGCGCGTGGGGGTAGGACCTAGATGTATTTTACTTCACAGCTAAACCAGTATGCTACCATGCTACCAGTGCATGAAATAAACATTAGGACTCGTTAACCATACTAGTGCCTACTATACTTCAGTACTAAATGTTTAAAAGAACCAATTGCTATTTTTAACTCAAGGGAGCGATATGAAAGTAAAAAGAAACCGTTTAAATCTTTATTCAAGTCAAACCAGGCCGGCCCCAACCCCACATATCTGACCCGAGAAGATTTAGCCCTATATGGGACCGGCAACAAACTCAGAGGGACAAATCTTTTCAAAACAAGTTAAAACAACACATAACACATCATTTCTTTATTTCACAAAAGTAAGCTTCCAATGAAACATAAGAAATCAAAATAACACCTGAAATAAAACACTTAGCTAAATGGCCAAAGAACGCGGGACTCTATAAGCTATCAGAACAATCCTTCAGGTACAAACCTTCAGGAACGTAGCGAGTTAGGCACGAGGTTGGCTAACGAGTACGTCCGATCTCTAGCGCGGTCCGATCAAGAAGAACTACCAGCGGCGGAGCCACCCTGCTCCCGCCTCAAGTCAAGTTGGCAAACCTGCTCGACCAGTCTACCAACATACCGACAGAAATGCCAACTCGTGCCTACGCTCACTCGAGAGAAACATCTCGACGTTCCAAAGCCTTCTACCTGTCATCTTAGTTCAACAACACGCCAATAGATGGCGTTACTCTCTACGCAACTTTATTTCAGCAATGCGCCAATAGACGGAGTTACTCTCTACACAACTTTATTTATTTTGTTACAACCAAATAATACGTAGCTCAACATTGCTAATCGATTTTATACAGGCGTCTAAAATAATGAACTATAACGCTGCAATACGTCTTTCTGGTGTCAGGGTCCGACACATATGAAAAATTCCTGTCAGGGAGGTTATTATTGAAACTGTTTTATATTTATAACAAATATATACACTCAAATCCACGCTGTACTGTAGAATGATCGCTAGTTGCATGGTCCCTCCGACCGCCAAGCGTGAATCGCATCGCTTAGCGAGTACCGCTGAGCTATTTTATCGTTGATAGCTTTTATCGCTGCGTATAAAGAGGGTAAACAGAGACCTCGCCGGTAGTGTGAACAGCCAGCGATCAACTATTAATATATTTTTAGTTCTTAGGGGAAGAACTTTGAATAAATCTATTTGGTTATTTTGTGAAAATGAAATATGAAACCAAAATTAAATAAAATTTAATAAAAATTAAGATTTTAAAGTACACATTTTTAAATTTAAATGTAATTCAAAATAAAAATCTCAGAGCTAGTATTTAAGGATGTATGATGTTAATCGAACGAGCGTCTACGGCCAAATATGCTGAGTTTCAGTCCTCGCGAGGAAGGGGTCCCGTTGGGTGGTCGCGTTGCGTTGTCAGCAGTTTGCAGACTTTGTAGCTAACACGGCCTCTCCTGACGTGCAGCGTCCTCGATGCAGTCCATGGGTTGTCCAGGCTCCGGCTCCTGGGCTGCTGCTGGGTCTGGGCTCTCGTCATCTGCGGAGTAAGCACATACGTAAATACAGTGATACATTGAATGTACTCTCCACATGGAGCACATCGTGGTCTATTGACCGATTCTCCTCTTCCGTCATTCATCTGGATAATATACAGGCCATACAGGCCTTACTCGAAAATAGTCACATCGATGCCACAGCGGGTCTTACACGATCTCAAACATTATTCCGAAACCTCATGGGACTTACACCAACGATATCAACTAGGGATAAGCGCGTTCATACAAATCCGACTGAACATTCTCGTTAAGCAACACAGGCGCCATCTGTTGTATAGTATGCGTACTACCGGCCAAGTCGGAGACATATGTTAAATTAAAGTAGACTGCACTCTCGCGTCGCGCCGAACAAAATACCTCGAGGGAGAGCGGTGTCCCTTTCTTTTCTTTAGGGCAACGACGAAGTGACAATTGAATGAATGTTGCTATTGTTGCGACAGCTAAACAAGGCATGCGCCTTTTTATTAATATAAATGTCATAATTACAAATTCCGCCGTGCCAGTTTATTAACTCAGTTGATATAATATTAAGTAGCAATAAGTGGGAGTTAAAATATATAAAATACATGACGTCTGAATCAAACATCTAGAATTCTTAGAGAAATATGAAGTTTCTCAAACAACCTCTAACCATGCAGCTCGACACAGTTCCTTTGAATTGTAGTAAACAAAATTTGCGACATGGTAAACTTTTACCTAGCATAATCCGATGTCTAATTTGTGGTCCTTCTAATTGCGGTAAGACCAATTTAATAATTAAAACGATTTGACACATTCATCGTTTTGGATTGAATACCTTATTCAATGCTCAAACCTCTCAACTAACTGTCATTGTTTTAAATTATTCCATTGAGGTTAGATCGGCTGAAAATGAATAAAGAGAGTTTTTTTTAAAAAAGGTACTTCAATCAGCTGAAGCAATAAAAAAAGAAGGTTAAGTTAATTCGTGATATGAAAATTACTAACGATATGATGTTGGTATTAGTTCTTAAAGCAATAACAGAGCCTCTTAATCAAATGTCGAAGGATAATAAAAAAAATGAAAACAATCCGTGCGATATGAGTGATATAATTTTAAAAGATGAATTTGATAAGGACAATATGGAATGGAAAAATAGTGCTAAAAGACTTAAATTTAGCCCTAATGGAGAAAACAATGATAGTGATAGTGATACTAATAATTGTACTATCATGAGGAAATCTATCGACATCTATCCACAACACAACAAGTCGGTACTTGAAAGCGAAGATGGAGATGATGAAGATGATTATGATGGTGAAGCGTTAAATGAAAGCGGGAGTAGCAATGATTTGGATACAACAAAAGACGCTTCTTTTAAAACATCAGATTCGTATCCTCCTCGCAATTATCCCGCATGGCAGAAGCCCCCCAATAATTTCGTGAATGTACCTTTTGGAGTGCGAATGGTGCGTGGCAAGCTGATGCTTGGACGTCATTTGGTAGCCATTACTAATGGAAAAGTTATGGTCAACGGTCTTACCTTTAATTTAACACAAGGTTTGAACGAGTTGTTATTTAAAAAAGTACCAAATTTAGACATTATAACTGAAAATGATAAACAAGATGACAAAATATTGCTCTTAGAGACAAATGCACACTGGCGAGATTTTAAGCAAGATAAACCAATAAAAAGTAACAAGGTAAGAAAATATCTGTACATTATAAAACCACTTTTCAAATTACCTAAAGACCGTGTAATAAGTACCGGAAGCTGTACTCATGGTCAAGGTCTACCGTCTATGAAAAAAGTAATTAGTAATGTTTCGTATGTTTATTGGGATGATCCTAACGAGTTAGTTGAGAGGTTAAAGTTACTTATAGCTTCTCGCGATGCTGGTAACACTGGGTTGTATATGAAATCATATCTATAATTGAGGAACTGCAAGAGGCCGGCATAGTGAACAATATATAACTCTTGAACAATTACACAGTTTAACAGTCTATTAGAGGACTCCAGCGAGGAGATGATAAATAGTAAAATGAATGTTGACAAATTTGCTCATCATGTACACAAACGTTTACGTGTATCTGATGTTTCTGAATTTAATCATAAGGTTCTTCTTCGTACTGAAAATGGTGATTTTGATTTACAATCAGCAAGACTGAAAGGCATTGAGTTTCCTTTACTACCCAAAGATGCAGTAAATAAGCAGTACGTGGACCAGCTCATTCAAAAAATTACGAAAAGTAAAAAATCGATTCTTTATTGGAAGATATAAATACACAAATCAGCCTTCTTTCACGTGAATTGCAGCTGAACTTTTATACGAAAAAGGAAATAGACAAAATTTTGGATCAGTTGAATAATGACAAAAGAACAAATCGTGAATGAGATCCATAGGTCGGCTCGGAAAAAAAATCCACGTCGTTCTGTTGTGTTAAAAGGCATTGATGATCTGTGGCAAGCTGATTTAGTTGATTTACAGAGCTTTCAAAAAGTTAATAAGGGTTACAAATATATTTTAGTTGTTATTGATGCGTTTTCGAAATATGAATGGTGTATGTCAGTGAAATCTAAATCTAAATTTGAAATTAAAAATGCTTTTGAGCAAATAATTAAAACTTCGAAACGTAGACCTCGTCATCTACAGACGGACATGGGTAAAGAATTTTACAATAACGAATTTCAAAATTATGTAAAATCGATACAGATAAACCATTATTCATCCTTTTCGATTAAAAAAGCATCTATAGTAGAGAGACTTATAAAAACACTCAAGAATAAACTTTATAAATATTTTAGTTTAATTGGAAATTACAAATGGGTTGGAAAACGATTAAATGATATTGTCAACTCATATAATCAAACAGTACACCGTACAACCAAGTTAAACCGATTGATGTTAAATGTAATAACTAATTTGAAGTTAAAGAGATAATTAACAAGTCAAGGCATATTCCTCCATTAAAATTGAATAAGTTTAACTTGGGTGATCATGTGCGTATAAGCAAGTACAAAGGAGATATTCATAAAGGCTACACACCAAATTGGTCTACTGAACTATTTAAAATAAAACAAATTAACGACACTATTCCGGTTACTTACCACTTAGAGGACCAACGACAAAATGTTATCTTAGGTACTTTCTACGAACAAGAACTTCAGAAAACGAGATGCCCTAACGTTTACCTCATAGAGAAGATAATAAAAAAAGAGATAATAAATTATATGTCAAGTGGCTAGGTCTCAGTGACTCTGAAAATAGTTGGATCGATCGAAACGCAATTGTATAAAAATGTATTTATAATATAACACTTTAAACTCTCGCGTTTTGTACACATATTTAATTACACAAACGGGTCTACCGCGATATAATTTCATTGTTTTTACCTTTAATTTAACATTAAACTTTAACGGGTAGCTGCAATTTCTTTGTCTACCCCGAACATTTTTATAAACTAATTTCGGGTAGTTGAGTGGTGTTTTATTAATATCTCCGTTGACATTTGTTGGGACGTCAGTCTTTCCGTGACCACAGCTGGTGCAACTCAGCTGAAACGTCGGAATTAAAGGTAAAAACAATGAAATTATATCGCGGTAGACCCGTTTGTGTAATTAAATATATGTATTTATAATGTCGTTTAAATTTCATCGTGTCATTAATATATTGGATATGAAAGGAAGTGGACTTTTAAACAGTGTTATTAATAATCTACCATTTAAACTACACTTACCCGGCTATAACTATTGCGGACCTGGTACAAAACTAAAGAAACGCTTATTAAGAGGTGACAAAGGAATAAACGCTTTAGACACTGCGTGCATGCTACACGATATTGCATAGGTACGATAAATATTCTAATTTAGAAGATCGACATACACGTCACGACGACACGTTAAAATTACCTTCTCTTTGTATATCTCGTTATAATTAAATATATTACATATATTCTATGTGACTAGACTGTGTATTTTATATACAGTCAACAACCCTATTGGATTTTAACCTTATTGTGTAACCTGTAACCTTTTTTTTTTGTTTTCTCTTTGTTCGATTTGTTGCTGTAAGTTTTTGTTGCGACAATAAATGACTTTTTTTTTATAAATATACAGCTGACTTAGAGCTTCTTAAGATGGCTAAGCAAAGGATGAAAGCAAAAGGTGCTGGGAAAGGTGAAAAACTGGCTTCATGGATAGTTAGTAAAGTCATGAAATCAAAAATTAAAGCAGGTGTAGGTGTAAAATCATTCAAACATTTGGTACTTATCTAAAATTCGAACCGAGTTAAAAAAAATAAAAAAGGAAATATCATTAACCACGCATATGCAGCTGCGAAAAAAATATTTCACGGTAACAGTAAAGTACGAATTCCTCGTTTGATACCAATTGCTAAAACGGGAGGCATATTGCCTTTGATACCAATATTCGCTGGTTTATCAGCACTGGGATAGCAGGCGGTGCAGCGGGAATAGCGAAAGCTGTAGGTGATTATAAAGCAGCAAAAATTAAATTGATGGAATCATAAAGGCATAACAAAATGATGGAATCAATAGCGCTTGGCAAAGGATTACATTTAAAACCGTATCGAAATGGAAACGGGTTTTGCTTAAAAACGTCAAAAAACTAAGTAATAGGTTACCCAGGTGAGCTCTTACAAATATTGATATTTTAAATTATTCTTCAGGTATACCTTATTTTAGAGGTTTTTTTATGAGAGACCGTTTGCCTAAACACCCTAAAAAAATTTAATGTGCTATCATCAATTTAGATGCGTACAAAACCCACTGGGTAACCTATGTCAAAGATAATAGTTATTTGTACAACAAGAGATCAAAGTTTGATATTTCTTCGAGTGCTTATTTTGAGTCCCGTGCAAGCGAAAGATTCTATAATAGATTCACGAGCGTAGCGAGTGAATCTAATTTAGAATCTTGAGCGTAGTAAGGGATTCAAAAGCGCACGAGATGTAAATAACTTTGATCTCGTGTAGTACACAAAATTTTTCACCCTAAGCAGTGAGAACATACCTAGAGGGACAGAGATAATAGAACCCAAGTATATCGAACTTGTATTAGACCCCGCATGTTGAAATGACTATAAAGGTCACTTGAATGTCATTTTGTCTCACTCAGTGAGCAAAATCGCATTTTGCTCACTGAGTGAGACACAAGCAGTGAGCAAAATGCGATTTTGCTCACTGAGTGAGACAAAATGACTCAGTGAGCAAAATCGCATTTTGCTCACTGTTTTTAAGAAGCAAAGTACCCTTGTTCGAGCTGCTGAGGTGAAAAGATTATTGTAAATATTTGAATAGCTTTGGAGATATTAAGCCACCTTTAGAATTAATAATGTACTTACAAAAGTATGATATTTTATATAATTACAACACATACCAGACATTTAACACTGTAAACTGTGGGCATTTGTGTTTGAAATATTTAAAATCTTTTTAGAAAAAACGTTTAAATTGCAGTTCACAATAAATACATGATCATTAACACGATGTCTTTCACTTTGTTCGCCAGCTCTTCAACTAGTTGACAAATATGAATGTGGACTGTTATATTTGTCTCCTTTTAATTCAATACCCAATATAAACTGTAAAAATAACAAGTTCTATTATGGAAAAAATGAAGTACTAGAGATACCAGAAGGTTCATATGAACTACAAGACCTTAATTTATCAGAAGTCATATTCAAGGTTGCACTTTTAAACGGGTGCGTCCCACGAGATATAACTACATAATATATAATTTCATATTAATAACGTTCACAAGATATAATGAACGTTTGCTATAACATCAAAATCAATATTTTTATTAGGAATAACGGCCATTTAACATAATACTCATTTTGTATAATGATTTTTTATATAACACTCAAATACTATAAATTCAGTTTATATAACATACATAACGTATATCGGTCATAGTATATACTATCTTTTAGTATAATGATTATAAAATATAATAGCGTATGATATACTAAATAGGTTATAACTGCTACCCCTATACAAAACAAGCTGTTGCCAGAAAAGTAGGTTAGGTTAGGTTAGAACTGCGACCTCTACAGAAAACAAACTGCTGCCAGAAAAGTAGGTTACGTTAGGTTAGAACTGCGACCCCTACAGAAAACAAACTGCTGCCAGAAAAGTAGGTTAGGTTAGGTTAGAACTGCGATCCCTACAGAAAACAAACTGTTGCCAGAAAAGTAGGTTAGGTTAGGTTAGAACTGCGA
The DNA here is from genome assembly GCF_910591565.1 of Cydia splendana. NCBI lineage: Eukaryota > Metazoa > Arthropoda > Insecta > Lepidoptera > Tortricidae > Cydia > Cydia splendana. The sequence goes on from NW_026946890.1 coordinate 68,648, forward strand.
CCCCTACTGAAAACAAACTGCTGCCAGAAAAGTAGGTTAAGTTAGGTTAGAACTGCGACCCCTACAGAAAACACACTGCTGCCAGAAAAGTAGGTTAGGTTAGGTTATTCTATACGAGCATTATGCATTTTGGTGTTAGATGTATTGAGTAATATATATTATAAATCTGAGATATTATCATATGCAAGGGTAGTAAATGTTAACCAATCAAAACTTTGGATTTTGGTTCGACCTATGAGGGACTTGCATTAACATGGCGGTTGAAGGGTTCTCATGGAACCCGGGAGCGAGGTTATTTAAGTGACTGAGGGGAGGATTCGAGACTTTTTTCCGTCGGCAGAGCGTCGTGACAAGAAGGATACATGTGAGTAATAGGTTGTAAGGTAAACCACGTGTGTGAGATTAGTTGCAGGTGCGTGTTACAGCTGCGATCTTCAAGATTCAAGATGCGAAAATCAGTGATCTGAATGACGGTGTGCTAGTGGTGTTGACTGGAGCTACGGGCGTGATGAACAACATACGAGCGTGGCTGCCACCTTCGAGAGAAGGAGTTTGGCGAGGGACTGCGACTTCCACGGGCGCCACGTTGTAGGGGCTTCATCTGTACGATGGGCGTGCAGAACTGCTTGAATTCATCACGGATCAGCTGCCAAGCAACTAATGTATCACGGTGCGTTAATTATGTATATATTTAATTATTTGCATGTCTTTTCTATTTCAAAGTAACCTACCTACATGATATGTTCGTCCGTAGAATGCAGTGATTTGGTACTTTTAGAAGGATTGTAGGCTTTGAAGTATTTGAACAAATTAAATTATTTTTCAGAAAATATTTTAATTGGGTGGCGCCACAAGCCTTCAGTAGGAAGTGCATATACTTGTAAAATTTGACTAATGTCGCTGTGGCCCGGTGGCCGAGTGGTTCAGGCACCTGCCGCGATAGCAGAGGACGCTGGTTCGATTCCAGCCTGGGGCACTGGAGGCCTTGGTCACTTTTTCTTAGTATATGACATTTATTTCAGTTTATGATTGTAGGCTTGTTTGTTAACAGGTTAGCTATAAATAGAATCATTAATTTTATATATGAATAGCGGGTAGGTTGCGGGCGGGTTGTTGTTAGATTGTATCTTCATTGTACCTACAACAAAAGTACAATCCCATTTATAGTTAGCGTAAGTAGTATTTTTTATGTTAGTATTATTTTGCAACCAAATTCGATTCATACTTTGGGGTATGAAAAAGAGAGAAATACTTATAGTCTGCTGACTTCTTTTGGTTTCTTCAATGCTTTAGTTCGAGTAAAATTAGGTCCCTACTTAAACCAATGTGTCAATACTTTAGTAAACACTATTTACTTCTCAATTTCCGGTTCACACTCGGTTGCGGGAGCAAGCCTGGTTACATCAGTGGATTGGGAGTGCGTCAACATCTCAGAGGATCCTCTCCGATGAAACAGATCAAACCCATTGCCACGGGCATCCAGATGCAAGTTCTACTTTCTTCATGAAGAAGCGACCGGCAACATTCTCTCAAGTGTTTGAACCCTCAAGTCATCTCAGTGCATCTTCGTGATATTGGGAACTCCACTACGAAGGACGTCAAACCTGGATGCAGCTGTTTTGGACAATGCTTCTGGATAAAGGTGTTCTCCGCTTAGATGACTGAAGTTAATTGAAACGGTGCGTTGGTTCTGATTAATAAACAGTACTCTTTATTATTTCATAGAATGTATTCTATTGTATTTATTGGAGAGCATATAAGATAGTCAGTTGTGGTATTCAATATATTATATAGGTAGTATAAATTTAAGCGACATTGTGATACTGGAAAAATAATACAGATCTTTATTCTATTTTTTATCATAGATACATCCAAAGTAGGGTTTTCAATGAGAAATTATTTTAATAATGCATTATCATCATCATGATAAAAATCGGTATGATAATACCGAGTTTTAATTCAGTTAATGTATGGCCCATAAATATTAGAAATTTTAGGCGCGAAATTTTATTTCTATTACCTGAAATTGGGCGCCATGATATTGTACTTCTTATAAACTTTATTAATTTCACTTTCCCGTTGTTCGAGCGACCACTGTCTCCACTAGCCAGTCTTCAAGCCACGCACACTATCCGTCCTCCAGGCAGCGAGCGGCTCTACTGCACGAACTACGGTGATTTATAGGAGCGACTGAGTTGGAGATTGTTCTGTGAGTCCGTTCCTATTTAATTCTATTCGCGGCAGTATGTAGCAGCAGGAAATATTTAATTAATTATTTAAATTTATTGTAAGGTACGTTTGATTGACATATTATCTTAATCGATCAGGATTTGATGTTTGTTTGTTAATTAACCAGTACATAAAATCGGTATAACCATCTGTGACATATTGAATTACTTTCTTAAATATATAATGTCATAATTATGAAGTAGGTATTAGTGAATGTGAGGATACATTTAACATTGCTTAAGTTTATTGTGGTAGTTATCATTATGGTTAATTTAATTGTAATTATTAAATTAATTGAAAGATAGTTAGCTAGTCTTATTATGGAGCGTCTATATTTTAAGTACGTATTTGTGGAATTTGAAACAGCCGTTTGTAATGGATTATCAGTAAATAGGCTATATGGAATAGTTTTTTTTTTATACCACATCGGTGGCAAACAAGCATACGGCCCGCCTGATGGTAAGCAGTCACCGCAGCCTATGGACGCCTGCAACTCCAGAGGTGTTACATGCGCGTTGCCGACCTTTTAAAAACCTGTACACTCCTTTTTTGAAGAACCCCATACTGTAGACCCTCGGGAAAACCTCGGAAGGGAGCTCATTCCACAGCCGGAGCGTTCGCGGGAGGAAATTCCTCTTAAATCTTAAATATGGAATAGTTATGTTGGCTAAAATAGTATTTAATAGGTAAATTGTTCCGTGGTAGATAATATCTTGACAGACCTGATTTCTTTGGTATCATTAAAAGGTTCCATTTGACTGAAATATGATTATTACATATAACATATATCTTTGATCAGGTTCAATTGAAATTTTATTATATTTATTTACTAACTAATGGTAGTTGTTGAAACTTGTCACCGTTGTTATTATACGTGGCTATTTTAGCAATGACGTATTTAGTGATATCTGGAATTGATGTCACAATTGATTTTTCCAGTTATGACAAAAGGTTCGGTATTACCCACAATTCAATTATTTTTAAATATCGCTAAGCGATGGTTTTATCCCAGGTTGATGAAATACGATCATGAGTTTTATTATAGGGGCAGTCCATTGTCTATGATAGGTGTCCCGTCTTTGGCCCGCGGCACTGAAAGTGATCTTTGAAAAGGGATTGCTTCAGTGGTTGTAGCACGTTTAGTGGAGCTAAGCTAAGTATATTGATTGTATTAATGTTATGATTCATGCAATACGTTTACCAACCTCCCCTCACATAGAGGTTCGTGCATCTGGAGTGCCAAATGGGCTGCTGGTCGGAATCTGATTGGAACCGAATGAATCAAACCGTTGAATTCTATTCACTATTTGAAAACGGCTTGCGTGGCCGAACAGGCACGACTTTATGTCAAACTAACCAAACAACATCGTGCAGCTGTCCAGAATGTTTGGTTTAACCAACAGTGCAAGCGTTTGAATGTTGTTCCTAATTACATCCATTTCCGCTGTAGTAGTACTTCCAGGGCTGCTGAATTGGCTATTAATAGAGCTCAGAGAATATGGTTGAACGAAGAATCTCGCCACTGGTTTTCAGTAAGGGATAATTTGAAATTGCATCTTAAAGTGTTATATTCAGAACTTTCATTTAAGTTGCATAATCTCGAATTCGATATTCTGGACCAGAAGGCGAGATACTTTGCTTCTGAACTTGCACACCAGATGTATACTACCCAGCTTAACAAATTGCATAGGTTAACAGAGTCGAGTTCTGGTTCATTTTTAAGGAGAAGGGATGTGCAAGTAACAATTCACCATGTTTTCCATCCTCGAGTCAAGAATTTAACTAATGTGGAGTACTCAGAAAATGAAATTGGGCTTTTAGATAAAGGTTTGAAGTATAATTTCCAGACAAAAATTACTCAGAGAACATTAGAAAATTTGGCAGTGGATTCTGAGGTTGCAATAGTGCGGGGCCGTGGTGATGTAGATACAAAGACCATGGTGGCTAATGTTATCAAGAGTACTAGTCCAGCACAGAGTGCGTGTGTTGATTCTGATGTTTTGCTGCTGAGATCTATACAACAGAAAGTGCAAGACAGTGATTTGGTGGTTTCAAAGGCAGACAAAGGCAACTGCATTGTGATTATGGAGAAGGGACAGTATAATCAGAAAGTACTAGACCTTATTCAAGGAGACGGATTTTCGAGATTGCAAAGAGACCCAACTCCAGGGTTCCAGAAAGATCTTAGACAAGCAGTTAAGAATTCTTCGTTTGTTTTTGAAACCGAACATCAGAAGAGTATGGTTGTGCCTATGAATCCACGAGCTCCTATTCTTTATGGACTTCCCAAAATTCATAAGGATAATATCCCAGTTCGTCCAGTGGTCTCATATTTGGGTGCGCCAACTTATAATCTGGCGAAAAGGTTGAATTCCATTATAAGAGACAAGTCCCAGTTCCAGCCGAAATTTTGCTTGAAAAATAGTTTGCAGTTAATAGAAAAGATCAAGGACATTAACATACCAGATAATGCTGTTCTTCTTTCATTGGGTGTAGACAGTTTGTTTACAAATGTGCCATATGGAGAGACTTTGGAGATTGTTAAGGGTCTTTTTGAAAGGCAACGTTTACATCCAGGGGAAGTAGATGAATTGATAGATCTAACAGCGATTTGTATGAAACAAAATTATTTCAAATTTGGGGGACAGTATTATTTGCAAAGTGATGGTTTGGCTGTGGGTTCACCACTAAGTCCTTTAATGGCTGATATTTTTATGGACCATTTTGAGAACCAGCATATTGTGGGCAACAATAATATATTATACTATTTTAGATACGTGGATGATTTGATTATTTGTTGGACGGGTAGTATGGGCCTGCTGGATGCATTTATTGCTGAAATTAATAGTAAGCATCCAAAAATTAAGTTTAAAAAGGAACTAGAGCAAGACAACTCACTGAATTTTCTAGATTTAACAATCACTAAAGTAAACAACAGGCATCAGTTCAAAATTTACCGTAAGCCTACACATACCGATACAGTTATCCCGGCTTCTTCCACGCATCCGTGGCAGCATAAGTTGGCTGCTTTTCATTGTTATGTGCATAGAATGTTGACTGTGCCTCTTTCTGATGAACACTATCGGATTGAATTAAATAATATTTATCACTTAGCAGTTTCAAATGGTTACGATAAGTCTGTTGTGGATGGTATCATCAGAAAAAAGCGGAATAGTATAGTCAACACTATGTTGTATGCGGCACGATCCTCTGAACCGATTAAGAAATATCAAGCGAGCATAACTTATGTTGGCAAGTTGTCTGATGCAATTTACAAAATTTTAAAGTCTAACGACATTCCTGTGGCCTTTAAGACAAATAACACTTTGCACTCAAAGCTTTGCAATGGCAAAGATAAGATCGAGAATGGGAAAAAGTCTGGAGTTTATAAGCTTACCTGTGACGATTGCAATAAGGTGTATGTGGGGCAAACAGGCCGTAATTTCACTACTAGGTATAAAGAGCATGTTGCGTCATATAGACATAACCATCCAGAGAAGTCCAATTTTGCAAAGCACTTATTAGATACAGGTCACACTTTATCTGAGAATCATTCTTTTGATATTTTACATGTTTGCGAAAAGGGATTGCGTTTGGGTGTTCTGGAACAACTGGAAATAATTAGGTACAACAATGGGGGCATGATTCTTAACGAACAATTGAATGTTGCGTCATCGCCGTTATTACGAATTTTTCCATCTCACTCACACTTGCACAGTAGGGGGAGTGGTCAAGGTATAAATATGGCCGACCATTCTAGACAGGTCATTCCGTTGCCGGGCGTCAGACCGTCAACAACTCCTGAGGATGCCTCGTAGAGAGGCGAAACACGTGTCGAGGATTATTCTTTTCGTGGTGGTTTTTATATTTATTTGCGTATTTATTTTTGCGGTGGGAGGGTGGGAATATTAATTGCATGTAAAAATACGCAAGTAAGTATAACGGGTTAGCAGTGATTGACTAGCACCATAGTCTAATAAAACATGGTCTTCCATTCCCAGAGTGACACGGGGCTACGTCACAACAACATGGCCGCTATATATAGCGCTATCGCATATTATCATATAGCGCTGTCGCATGATGACGTAAGCGCGTGTCAGTTAGGTGACCTAGAAAAGACGGGAATGGAGTACCAGGCGGATTATATTATTATACCATGACTAGCACGTTATCTTTTCGCGGATTAGCAAAGTAATATTTTCGTTTTAACCGAATGAATCCTTTTAGATCCTTACAAGACGCTTATTCACCTCCCGTGGCGAGAAATCTGTATTTATTGTTTGCCGGTACAAGACTCTTTTATATATACATACTGGTAGGACTATATACATTTATAGGACGAGATGGTTCTGTGCTGGAGTCAACGATAATACACAGATTATTGGCGGGGCGCTAACCCCTTTGCCTTTTCATAGATATCTGAATCATTATTGGGTCTTACTTAGGTAGTGCTCAATAATGAGGACAACTTAGATGTAAGTGTGTATATTTAGTATGATTCAACCTGGATTTAGACCAGTATTGCAAATGCTTAGCCTTTTATTGTATATTGGGTAAAGGTAACAAATCCTAGTTCCACTGACTTCTATTATACTTGTAGTAGTTCTATTTTACGTTCGAGTAAGATTAAAATAATATAATAAAATGACTGATCTCATGATATTGGGGCGACTCTTATATCATTGCTGTGTTTATGGTCTCTCTTGGGCACTATTTGTCTACTAATTAATTACTAGGATCTTTGTCTCTACTTGTTAATCTGATCAATCTGTGTGAAATACTCCAATACGCAAATATAATGGTTGTATTGCATGTGTGGTTGGTTGATAGGGTTTTACCAGAAGGTAGTACAGTCAAATACACGTCTAATGCATAAGTTGCTTAATATGACGAACCGAATTTGGTTAGCATGTTCGATTTTATTTACCCAAGGACAGCATTTTATGCCGGTCACTAGGTGACTTCCTAATTGGGTTAGTTGTTAGGGGCCCAAGGGACAGTATTTTATACCGGTCACTATTTGACTTCCCGCGGGATGGTTAGGGACCACCAAAAGGGTTGAGTATTTGAATGTACGTCTACGTGACTTTTACCTGTCTGGTATTGCGTGGAGTGGATCACGTTGGGATCTTATGCTGACATAGTTGCCTATAGTAGCGGCGTATGCACAGTAATTTTATAAGTTACACAAAGTTTTCTTACCATTGACTGCAATTAGTTATTTTATTTTACAATAGTTATTAAAATAAATATAAATTGTAAGAAGTCAGTTTCCTTCCCTTTGGTCCTGCTTAATATCATACTATGCCCATTCCAAACATCGATCAATATATCTGTATGTTTACTTGAAAAGCGCAACATCTAGAGTTTAAATAAGCAATACAGTAGTTTATGTTAATACATATTTAACTTAACTGAAACTTTAAAGCTCTTTAGTTTCATAACGCACCTCAATCGCTTTAGGAATAAATTTATTTTCTTAACTTGGGATTCATATTTCATACAGCCAACATAGCCAGTCCATAGAAGGGCTTAGATTTCTTATTTCAATACTGGTTAAGTTGCGATTATTATTCAATATTGAACGATGTATAGAGTACTTATTGGTGCAGTTTTAATACTTAATTTTATTGTGAGACATGTCTCACACCTCAGAGAACTTTGGGTATTACTTACCATAATGTTAGTCTATATTTACCACTAGATGATCTTGCCACATTTTTCTTAAGTTTATCTTTCCCTGTGACATATGTTATTATATTTGTGTGCAGGTTAACCTTGGGCTGTCAGGTTTTTGTCCCGTCTTGTTTTCCTGACTTAGGCATTTGGCCCTAGTAATCAAGGCGGTATATCCAAGTGCGTCCTAACCAGACTTAGTTGGATATAGAGTTTATAATTTGTTGAATTATTTGAAGTTACAAACTTAATCAATTTGAATGCAATAAATCAAATTCGTTAACATTCAATACCTTGTTATTTTATGCTCTATCCCTATAGCTTAGACCCTTATTTATTAAATTTCAGTATTACTTTCCAAAGGTTTCAATAATAGAGAGAGTTTGAGAGAAGTTTCAGTATTTAAGATTATAAAGCTTCTAGTACAGTTTAGGCTGGGTAAGATATTACAGTACGTAGTAATGCTTAAAATAGTCTTAAATTGCGGTTTTGTTGTTATTAGATTTCGATATGAATTTTATATGTACAATGTAGATTTTAGAAATTAGGGACACAAGTTTTTATATTTTATTTTGATTTCGTCTAACATAAATTAAACATAAAAGGATCACTTAGCGTAAAGTGATCTCATGTTAAGTTTTGCCATCAGTTGTGTAATAATTAGTTCATCAAACTATATTGAAAAAATAATTTTACATTACGTTATGTTTTTACGTTAGTAATTAGTATGCCTTAGGTTGTGTTACTTGTGTTGAATTTGTATTGAAGTCCGTTGTGTGATTGCAATAAATAAAATCTGGGTTCGATTTCTAGATGCCGTAGCTTATAATAGGGATAGTTAAAGTTAGAAAACATTTTAATACGTATAATTTAATATACTTAACACAACACAAACATTATCATTGGCAACTGGCAAGGCTAAATGAAGTTTTGTATTTTTCGGCATATACGTTCAATATTACAGTTTAATTAGGACAATATTGACATCTTATAGTAGTTTCAGTTAGTTAATAAAAGTTGAACAAAAAAAAATACAGGTAAATTTTACTACGATAGTATTGCGATTCAACATACATACCTAGATATAATGTGAATTACCTGTATTTGTAGCAAATTTAAAACGGCATCATACTATCATTTTATTTGTTTCATAAATAAAAGTTAATTACTGTATAAATTCGGTCATATAGGTATTACACATAACATTATTAATTATCTATCAAAATTATAGATAAAGGGAGATTATCATTCAGGGATAAGTTCATTTTTGTTGCATTAATTTACTTTGTAACTTTGTGTTTCGTGTTTCTGTTTCTATACTACTATACTGGTAGGAGTTAAACCCAGGCACCCTTGTAAGGAACTATTTAAAAAAAATCGAATAATGACGCACTACTCACTATACATATTCGAAGTATTGATGTTCGTTAGAAAAAACTTGCCACTGTTTAAACGTGTTGAGGTCACGGGCAAAATAATCAGATCCACGGGGAGACTCAGAACAGTGCCGCGACGCATGGCACTTTCATGCAAAAACCCGCGAGTAATCGGCCCGACATACTACGAGCGTCTACCCGCTGAATTACGTACGGAAACATCTGACGAAACATTTGAACGTCAACTGAGAGTCCTTTTATTGGATAATCCACTTTATTCTGTAAATGAGTATATGACCTTGACATTTTAAATTGTAAATTGAATCATATAAATTTGACATGTTCTCAGTTATTGATTTATGTATAATGTAATGTGTACCTAGTTTTTATTTAAAACATGACGATCATTAAGAGATACTCGTACTTAGTTATTCCCGTATTTTGTTTTGACATGAATGGATAAATTGTTGACATAAGATTTATTATTGTAAGACATTTTTTAATTTGTATCCATTAAATAATATTATGTAAATATGAGTGACGATCATAATATAAATTCATGTAGATTAGTCTAGCATACTTTATAATGTAATTTAATATTATGAGAATAAATATCTAAATCTAAAATCTATAAATCATAAACATTATTTAGTACAGTAAATACTCGATTAAAGAGTATAAAGCTTTAAAAATTATGCTAGAGTTAGTCATTCAGCGGTATTACTAGTTTACCTACCTATCATACAGTTAATTTTTGCTTATTAGGAGACCAAAGGTTAGGTTAGTGTATTATGAAACTGATTATGTAAGTATAGTAGGGTACGTAAAATAGTCACGTTGAAATAAGTTAATACGTTACAACTCTGTAAGATTATGGTTCATGTGTCGGCGTCACCCGAGACATTCTTGAAAGTTATCGAGAACAGTTAGACTGGTTACAAAAACATGTCGCGCCGGCCACTTGACTGAAATTTGAGCTTAAAGTTGAAGTCATTCGTAGAAATTACTAAAAGTATTGTGCCAACCACTTAAGTGCGATATGATATGAGTGTGCATTATCGCTCAAAGTTAAAGTTTGAATGTTTTTTATTTTTTACCGTGTAAGAAATAGTGTTTAGTATGAATACAAATATATTTTCTTAAGATTTCTTACCTACATATTTATGGGTTGATTTTATGCTTAGTGCTTTAGGATAACATTATTTAAATATATTTACTACATTTGGTTACGATAATAGTCTAATTCATCAAGGTATATTAATTAATTCTATATTTACATGATTGAGCATTAACATTAATTATTTATTTCACTAATATTGTAGGATAATCATGCTACTTTCAATCTTGTTAACACTGCGTTATTAAACAAACTTTTTTGTACAAAGTCCGTAGGATAGATGCATTGACTTTTATAGATTATCTCGTACAAATGGGCTTTACGAACATAACGAAGTGGGCTAGAAAATTGGTACGTAATAGAGTTGGTGCACATGTTCGCTTGACGTTATATGAATGTGTCTATCTATTTATTTTTGAAATCATTGAGTAGGAAAAGGAATGCGTGAGTTATTAGGTTGCGACTAAGCTATTGCTTTATTTTATCTCATGTTTATTGAAGTGACTTATAACTTTTGTTATTGGTGTTCTTATGTGTAAACATAAATGTTGTTACTAGTATTACAATCCCTGAGCTAGAATTGAAATATCGAATAATTAAAAAAAATAAAAATATAGGACCCGGGTATGTCCTTAAACTACGTCCAAGACGGACCCGGGTATGTCCTTAAACTACGTCCAAGACCACCGGTGGACGGGCAGCAGCGTCCCTCAAATTCGGTGTACTCGACTGCGATCGCCAACCCGCCTGCCAAGCGTGGCGATTATGGCATTCACCCCCCATCATGATGAGCACAATAAAACCACGGCCCCGAGGTTCCGGCGACCCCCGGTGCTTTGGCTATGGTAGCGGTCAGGGCATTAGCGGGGTCAGGGGTGCTAAGAATCTCCGGCAAAGATCCGGCTACCCGCCCGGACGACGACTGGCCCTGGTAACACACAACATACGCACTATGAGGACTGACGAAAAGATCTGCGAGCTGGAAGAGGAACTGAGCAGGTTACACTGGGACATTGTAGGGTTATGCGAAGTCCGTAGAGAGGGGGAGGACACGACAACCCTGAAGTCTGGTAACTTGCTCTACCACCGGGAGGGCGACCAACAGTCCCAAGGTGGTGTCGGGTTTCTCGTTCACAAGTCCCTCGTAAACAACATAATAACCATCGACAGTGTGTCGAGCAGGGTGGTATACCTAATACTCAGAATATCCAAAAGATATTCGCTGAAGGTCATTCAGGTATACGCACCGACCTCGTCACACTCCGATGATGAAGTAGAAGCTATGTATAAGGACGTAAGTAGGGCCATACATACTTCTAAAACCTACTTTACTGTTGTTATGGGGGACTTCAACGCAAAGTTGGGCAAGAGAAGCGGGGATGAGTTGAGAGTGGGGCAATTTGGGTATGGGCAACGGAACCCTAGGGGTCAGAGGCTGGCCGACTTTCTGGAGAGAGAGGAACTCTTCATGATGAACTCTTTCTTCCAGAAGCCGCCTCACAGGAAATGGACCTGGATGAGTCCTGACGGTTCCACGAGAAAAGAGATAGACTTCATCATGACCGACAAGAAACGGATATTCACTGATGTCTCTGTGATCAACAGGGTAAAGACCGGTAGCGATCACCGAATCGTAAGAGGCACACTGAATATCATTATTAAACTTGAAAGGTCCAGCCTGATGAAGTCTACGCTCCGACCTACTCGAGCCCATGTTCAAAACCCCGAAAGCTTTCAACTCGAGCTCTCTAACCGCTTTGCTTGCCTAGAGAACTTGGCTTCAGTGGACGAAATCAACGACGGGCTAGTGGAAACTGTCCACACAGTAGGGTCTAAGTTTTTTAGACCCCGCCGCACAGTGTGTTAAAAACCCCTTTTTTGTCTCACTCGCTTTTTTTTCTAGTTTCCTATAGTTTATATGAATCTAAACATCAGACTAAAACTCCCACGTCGATACGGCTTGTAGTTTTTTTGTAAAAAAATATCAAAGTTGGCTTATATCCGGGTCATGAAATTCACTAAAACTAAAAATTCTAATCAACTAAATTACTTAATTCAATTTTGATTTTACCAATTAAGCAGGCATTTAATACTTCATCTTTTATGAAGCATTCCAATAATTTTCTGCCAGTATATAACAAAAAAAAAGCATTTTTCGCTCTTTCGGTTTTTATTTTTTTATTCTGGAGTTCCGCCGTAGTAGCAAACGAAACTGATATTAAACGATAGATTACGCTTAGATTTATCAGCAGAAAAAAAATGAGCTGCTAATTCGGTGGAACTCAAAAGTTATCAACAATTTTGATTTGTGTTCAGGGTTGTCACCTTGTATATCCGGATCCCATGGATGGTAACATTCCAGGTTTTAAACTTGAAATATCAGGCAAGTATTATTGTATTGGAAATTACATTCAGGAAGCATATTTACCGAAATGGTTTTCGATTTAGACCACTCTAAAAATTTTGAAATGTTGTCAATTGAGATTTTCGGAACATATGTGTCATGAAACAAGATGAACATGTGTATCATTGGATATTTACCAGTCGCTTGGCGGTGAAGGAAAACATCGCAAGAAAACCGAACTTAATCTCAATGAGGCTTAGTTTGCCCCCAGGGTTGGAAGGTCAGATGGCAGACGTTTTCGTAAAAACTAGTGTCTACGCCAAATCATGAGGTAAGGTGGCCAAGTGGATCCCAAGACAAAGCCGTGTCAAGGAACTGGGACACACGCTAAGATGATGATGACGACTCCTCGTTACATAGTTCAAAATTGTCTTCCTCGTCAACAGTTACTGCCATCGCTGGCCAGCTAGCACAAGGTTTTAGTAGCGATATGGCTTCTTTTGGCAATGGATGTTTTTTTATTTGGGATTTTCGTTTTTGAAGACCATAGTCACCAATTATGGGGTCTGAAGAGACTAGTGCCCTGTGAAATAAATCGAACATGGCCGCTTCGCGACTGGTTTTCCTTGAATGGTGCTCCCTATCATACCGCCAGTATTTGTTGCGGGTTTCTGCTCCTTGCTCAGAAAGCATCCCAATCGGCACAGGTGTCAGTTCGATGATCCGAGCACCATGTATTAAAATTTTGTGCAAGGTGACAGTCATCGGAAGCCACCTGTACTTTTTTGTGTATTTTTCGGCCAGGTTCTTGCAGAAATCACTAAATTTGTTGGAGTCTATGGGCAGGTTGCTTGACAATACAGTCAAAATGACATAAATATCGTCAAGAAGCCATTTATCGACGCCCAAAATTTCTGAGAATGACTGACGACATTTTTCGGAAAAAGCAGTTCTCGCCGTATTCCCGTCGTTCGTGGTTCCAGAAGTGGGGCGGACCACATCCACCAACAGACCCAGTTTTTTCCTTATTTCTTCTTGAATCTTTTTTTTCCGTTCTTCTACTAAGCGGTTTTCTCCTGAGTTTTTAGGAATCCACCATTTTTTAACTTCCATCTTATAGCCTAGTTTAAGTACAAATTCTAATGCTCTTATCCAACTGTGAAGTGGGCTTAATCCGTATATTAAGCGTTCTTCTTTAACAGGTTTGGCATAAACTATGTCCAAATCATTAAATTGAGTCGCAGTTAAGCCGCAATAAGGGCAACGCATTTGAGAAGGCGTATTTAAAATTGCGTTTAGCACTTTGCCATCAATTGCTGCACAGTGCAATTCATACGTGACATTTATAACATGGCCTTGCGATGTTTGTGTAATTAGAGGGGTTAAATTGTCAATTTGATCCTGTATATTTTGTTTTTCAGAAATAATTAATGTTTTGTTCTCTTTTCTATATTGAATATGCAATGGTCTACAACACCGATAAGACTGTGGCATAGGATTCGTCCATATAATGACATTATTATTGGTCACGATTTGCAGTGGTGTGAAAGTTGTTGCGAAAATGCTGTTTTCATCCCCTTCTCCATCTTGCAATGATTGTTTATATAATGACTGACCAGTTGATCCATCAAACCCCCAGATACCTCTAAATATGCAGTTTACGGTGTTGGTTTCACTCCTTATGGCGTAGCTTATAAACACGTCGTCGGTTAGCTTAAGCAATCGACTGAATGTGTGTTGGACTAAATTTTTTATAGGTACAAAGGCTTCCCTTTCAGAGATTTGTATTTGGTCGGGGTAACACTGTTTTTTCGCCTCGCGAACTTTATAGTATGGCGGATATACATCACAACCACGAGTTTTCATGTCGAAATGAAATTGATTGTATGTTTGTACTGTTAAATTCCTATCCACAAATATAGAAACAGCTTCTTCAGGAGTATAGGGTTGCTGAGGACTTTTAATTTGTGCAAGAATATCGGTAGCTGCTGTCTCAGATGCCAAGCACAAATTAATGATAGTTTCCAAACTTTGTCTAGAGGGATTTGGGAGAGGGTGGTCATTTACTTTCAACGACGCAACAAAGGCTTTTATTTTATTACACGTTGCGTTTTCATTTAAAACATCTTCCAGTTTCTTTTGCGATCTGTGCCTGCTAGCCTTGCTTAAAGTTTTAAATTTTTTAGTTTTTGGAGACAACGTTTCGTCTTTATTAGGTAAGTTGCACCTCACCTGACCACTAACAAGAGTTTCATTGAGCCAATCAGCATGTTTTTTTCTAAAGAATGACTCGTTTCTTTTACAATTATTTAATAACGTAGTGGATTTACTCATGAGTAATTTGAGTATTCCTATTAATTCGTCTTCGGTCCGGGATAGTTCATATCGAGGTCCAAAATAATTTACGACAGTTTGAACCCGTTCAGCAGCTGATAGGTCTTTACCCTTTAATAGTTGATAGGCACCTAAACGGGTTAGTATTTTAGTACCAGAACTGCTTCCACAATCATCTCCTCGCATATTTTCCAACATCCCCGGAGGTTGAAGGGTGCCGGTTGTGGCGCTATCCACAACTTCATAAAGTGCCTCTCGTTGACCAACATGAGGGTTGGCGCCCTCATGTCCTCCTCGCAATAAGTCCTCTGGTCGGAGCCCAGAAGGACATCCCTCAGCAGGGCGGGTCAGATCCTGCTGAGGCAAGTTGGCACCATGAGTCTGGAATGGCTCCATGATGCCTCACCCCCGGTTCCTCAATGCTATATTTTTCGACATGGGGTTTTAGCATTCGCTTTACGAGGGTGGACTCCTTCCCATAACTCATGTAGCAAATCATCGAAACGTATAGATGTGTAAATAGAATGAAATTTAATAACAAGTATACACGTGTTATTGAGTCGATCTATTCGTTCGACAGTATAAATATTGACTATATGATCAGTAGGCTTCGCAAAGCTAATCTAAAACCCGACCAAAAGCATCTCGAGTGGTGCTCAATGTAGGGATCCTTTGTAGTTACCGGTCCATCATAGTACTCACTCAAAAGATAGTTTATTATAAGATTTTGCGGCACAAACGTCCATTTGCGGATGAACTGAGGATTTCTGATTCGGTAAGTTTTGAAAACCTTAATAGTTGATTCCCCAACTTCACTCAGAATTCTGATCCGGATTAACAAACTTGAAGTGACAACCCTAGACACAAACATTCCGGATAAAACTTAAATCACTTGTAACTTCTGAGTTCCACGGTATTAGCCGCTGATTTTTTTTCTGCACATAAAGTCAAGCGTAAACTATCGTTTAATATCGGTTTCGTTTGCTACTACGGCGGAACTTCATGATAAAAAAATAAAAACCAAAAAAGAGAAAAATGGAAATTTCTCGATATCCAGCGGCGGAAAATATACAAAAACATTATCAAAGCTGCAGAATTCAATATCTATTCAATTGTTATAATTATTATTTCCGTAAGTAAATTACTTAAAATAATTTTTTAGATTGTATGCATTTCATGACCCGGATATAAGCCAACTTTGATATTTTTTTACAAAAAAACTACAAGCCGTATAGACGTGGGAGTTTTAGTCTGATGTTTAGATTCATATAAACTATAGGAAACTAGAAAAAAAAGCGAGTGAGACAAAAAAGGGGTTTTTAACACACTGTGCGCCGTAAAGATAGACCTCAGAAATTGACCGAGCAAACCTTAAACCTCATGGCTGAACGACGCTCGCTACAGTTGCAGTCTCCCGATGACGCGGAGTCATATAGGCAGCTCAATAGACGTATATCTAAGTCCTTGCGACATGATCTGCGTCTCTTTAATACTAACCGTATTAAAGAGACTATTGAGCGAAACCAAGGCTCCAAAGTGTTCGCAAAGGACAAGTCTATTGGGCAAAGCCAGCTGACAAAGCTGAAACGGGAAGATGGCAGCATAGCGTCGAGCAAAGCGGAGGTTTTAGGTGAGATCGAGAGGTTCTATGGACAGTTATACACTTCGATCGCAAAGCCCGTTGACAGCTTGGTAGGAGATCCAAGAGCCAAGCTGTCCCGACATTATACCGAAGATATCCCGGACATCAGTCTGTACGAGATTAGGATGGCCCTGAAGCAGCTTAAGAACAACAAGGCGCCGGGCAAAGACGGAATCACTTCAGAGCTTCTGAGAGCGGGTGGAACACCGGTACTTAAAGTCCTCCAGAAGCTCTTTAATTCCGTCTTGTCCGAGGGCATAACGCCTGAAACATGGAATAGAGGCGAGGTGGTGCTGTTCTTCAAAAAAGGTGATAACAACCTATTGAAGAACTACAGACCCATCACGCTTCTGAGCCATGTCTATAAGCTGTTTTCAAGGGTCATCACGAACCGTCTCGAACACAGACTTGATGACTTCCAGCCTCCCGAACAAGCCGGTTTCCGAAAAGGCTATAGTACCATAGACCACATCCATACGCTGCGGCAAGTTATACAGAAGACCGAAGAGTATAACTTGCCATTATGCTTAGCGTTTGTGGACTATAAGAAAGCCTTCGATTCGGTGGAAACATGGGCGGTGCTTGAGTCTCTTCAGCGATGCCATATTGACTATCGGTACATCGAAGTGTTGAAGTGTTTGTATAGTAACGCCACCATGTCGGTCCGAGTACAGGAGCAGAGCACGAGGGCGATTCCATTGCGAAGAGGCGTAAGGCAGGGAGACGTTATCTCTCCGAAACTGTTTACTGCCGTAATGGAAGACGCCTTCAAGCTCCTGGAATGGGAAGGACTTGGCATCAACATCAACGGCGAATACATCACTCACCTTCGGTTTGCCGACGATATCGTAGTCATGGCAAAATCGATGGAGGAACTCAGCATGCTGCTCGATGACCTCAACCGAGTTTCACAACGGGTGGGCTTGAAAATGAACATGGACAAGACGAAACTTATGTCAAATGCCAATGTTGTGCCCATCCCAGTCTCTTTTGGGAACTCGGTACTCGAAGTTGTTGACTCGTACATCTACCTAGGACAAGTAGTCCAATTAGGTAGGTCCAACTTCGAGAAAGAGGTCAACCGCCGAATCCAACTCGGTTGGGCAGCGTTCGGGAAACTACGTAATGTCTTTTCGTCCGACATACCTCAGTGCCTCAAGACGAAAGTCTTTAATCAATGTGTGTTACCAGTGATGACTTACGGCTCCGAAACGTGGTCTTTCACTATCGGCCTCATCTCAAAACTCAAAGTCGCTCAACGAGCTATGGAGAGGGCTATGCTCGGAGTTTCTCTACGTGATCGAATCAGAAATGAGGAGATCCGTAGACGAACTAAAGTCACCGACATAGCCCACCGGATTAGCAAGCTGAAGTGGCAATGGGCAGGCCACATTGCACGCAGAGAAGATGGCCGATGGGGTCGAAAAGTGCTCGAGTGGAGACCACGGACTAGCAAGCGCAGCGTAGGACGTCCACCCACAAGATGGACAGACGATCTTGTTAAGGTCGCCGGAAGACGCTGGATGCGGGTCGCTTCCAACCGGCACGTATGGAGGTCCAAGGGGGAGGCCTATGTTCAGCAGTGGACGTCTTATGGCTGAGATGATGATGATGATGAGTGCCAGTGTGCGCTCGGAAAGGTCTAGAAGTTAGTTTTTTTTATGTATACGGCATCATGAATAGTTAATTAAGGTAACAGAATAGGTATTTTATCGATAAACAGTGTAAAATGCAAAAAAGTACTGGTTTAATCTTGAATTAAATTCACAGCGAAACATTAATTTCGACTTTGACCACCTGTCGTGAAAAAAAATTACTAGTAAAGTAATGTGCAAATAACGTCAAGCTAATAACGCTATTGAGCATGTTATAAATAAATAAATAAAATAAAAATAAAATGCGTTTATTTTCAGACAACAAGGTCCATAGTATTGTTAGTACGTACTTAAAATAACAAATATAAACTAAAATTACAACTTAAAATTAAAAACTAAAATTATTAATACTAAACTAATAGGTACTACAACTAAAATGAGTTAGTATTACTTAATTTAATAACAAAAAATCTAAAACTAAAAGCCCTGCATGACAGCCGTGCGAGCGGTTCACCGAGGCGCACGTACAATCGGAGCATGCAGCTCGTTAAACCTGCCGAGCACGGCGCTGTCCTGCCTCCCGGCCACGACCTGTAGGAGACTGTTGGGGCTTCCCCTAACCCGTCTGATGAGCGACGCGACTTTGTTGCGCATAAGCGCATAGAAGTCATCAATGTGCGCGTCGGCAAACATGCCTGACGCGCTGCAGTAACGAGGAAGCCCCACCATCGCCCGGAACAGGTTATTATACAATATTCGAAGGGTATTGTACGCTCTTTGGGTATAGTTGGTCCACAGACTGCTGGTGTCGAAAGTTTGGCATGTTATGTAGATTCAAAAATGGTATGACACATGTACCTTCCTGCAATAAAATAGGAATTAGTATCATCTTTCGAAAGCCTCATAAAAAATAAGTTAAAACTGGGTGTAATGTGGTAAACGTCCACTTTTAGTGTTTAGCAGTAACGCTTTGGTTTACTGCGACATAAACGCATATTGCTTGTGTCAGCGATAATTAAATGTATAAAATAGGCGAATAGACTGATAAAGAGGTACATTATCTACGCATACCTATACTCGTATATTACTTCTCTCCCTACTCAACTACCCCTTGCGACATAACGTCTTATATTAGTATATGGCGACCCTAGCCGTTACGAACCAGTAAAGTCATCGCAGTCCAAGTCAACACCGACCAGCACCACCGCTACAAGCCACCACATTAACCGAGCCACCGACACCAGAAGAGGACCGACCGAGGAGGACGTCATCCACCACCAAGAAACATGGCCAACAAAATCACAGTGACAATCGACGGCGTAGACGTCGATTTGGTGGGGCCATTGAAAGCCTCAGGGTGATCATCAGCGGAGGCCAGCAGCGAACGGTACAACACACCGTTAATATAACGTTGACAGTAGCAGCGCCCGTGCGAACAACGCAACCAGTGGCGCCAGAACCACACCGCGTCACCAACACTGCGAAACCCACAACAACCCCAACAACAAGCAGGCAACCCCGTTGCAGAGGATTAGGAGACAACAGCAGGCTGGAGGTGCACCCCCACGGCACCGCAGAGACCTGAAAGGCCGGTAGCAACCGTCCGGCCCCGAGCGCGACCCTCAGCGCAGGCACCGGTAGCGTCGGGACCCCCGTACGCGCCCACGTCGCCGCCCTACCCACCAGCAGAAGAACCCACGTACGCGCCCATTTCGCCGCCGTACTCACCACCACAGGAGCCCACGTACGCACCCATGTCACCGGCGTACCCACCCCCCGCAGCGTTCACGTACCCACCGGTGACCCCGTACCCAGTCGCCACGCCACTACGCCAGCCGAGGACGACCACGGACCAGCCGCGGACAGGAAGAGGCCGCGGGTGGAGAAGGCTTCAAGTAACGCAATTATAACATCCTTTTCCGTGTGGTAATTGTAACATCCTTTTCTTTTTTTATCGCTGATAGTTCTAATTTCATAGTTAAATTCGCCAAACAGTTATTTTCCAAAAACGAAAAAGAAATACATTTTCTATCGTAGCCTCATAAATTATAAATTGTAAGTGTCGAATAGTGTCCTCAATTAGTTATGTCGCAATCATCAACACGCGCCGAGTAATAGGTGCGCGAGTCAGCAAAACGCGAGTAGGTCGCGGGCCGCGCGTCGATTTATAGCAAGTTTTAATATTAAGTGAATGAAATTTGATACCCACACTTAGAAAATTTTACAGCAATAAATTAGTTGTTTCTTAGGGATGATTAATACTTTAGCCACTTATCAGACTGATCATCTGACATGCGGCGAAAGGTTAATTATTATTATTTTTTAAACTTAGAAAGTTAATAACAATTTTTTTTTTACAATACGGTACATAGATAGGAGTATTTTAGGAGTTATAGACACATGCGTATAATGTGACCTTATAGCTAGAGCACTAGTCCTTCGTACTTGATCATAGTGTGATATACAGTATCCTCCGTGAAAGTTGTAGGAGACTTATTGTCTTAATGTATTTGTGTCTCTAGGTACAGGCAGAGCCGTACAGCCTGGCCTGATATGCCGCTATTATTGTGTTTTAGGGTGACCATGCCCTTGGGTAACCAATCCCACGTATAGTTATGAAGTTCGGGTACGCACGGGAGCGTAGCCCACGAAGTATTGATTATAGGGTGACCATGCCCTGGGTAACCATTCCCACTAATTATGTTAGGAGCTTAGGACTCCGTCTTAACACGGCATTAGTTATTTTTATTACGAGATTTATAGGGTACCGTAACTATAAACAGCGAGAGTGAATATTTTAAAGTTGAATACCAAATGTTTTAAATGTTTTAAAGATGAAGATTATATTTTTGAGAAAGATGATAATTAATATTAAAGTAAATTAGTATATAGGAAATCTGCAATCCGTTGCTACTTAGTAAAAATAACGATTTATGTTTAAGATTTATGTAACTCTGGATACAGAAAAAAAAACGCCTATTCAGTATTTGCCGAATGCCTAAAAGAAAGAGATGGAAAATGGTTATCTCCCTTTTTAAGGATATCATTGAATTGATAAAGTTTCAAAGAAAATAAAATACTGCAGGTTGAAGTTTAATCAATTTATTAATATAAGTTTATTTTACAATAGGAGCTCGAATTGTTTTTCCCCGGCTCGTATGCACGCTTGGCACCGTCTTGTAAAACTTCAAGTTAATTTACTTAAATTAATTTCGGATATGTTTCGTGCTGCCTCGAACATACGCCGCTGTAGTTCCTCTTGGGACCTTATTGGCTTGAAGTAAACTTTATCTTTTAAGGACATACCATTTTTGAATATGCATAACATGCTCAATAGCTTGACGTTATTTGCACATTACTTTACTAGTAATTTTTTTTCACGATAGGTGGTCAAAGTCGACATTAATGTTTCGCTGTGAATTTAATTAAAGATTAAACCAGTACTTTTTTTGCATTTTACATTGTTTATCGATAAAATACCTATTCTGTTATCTTAATTAACTATTTATGATGCCGTACTCATAAAAAAAACTAACTTCGAGACCTTTCCGAGTGCACACTGGCACTAACAATGTTAAAAACGGTCAAAATTCATGAAAAACCTTAATTTATTTATTTATTTATTTTTATTACATACATGGAAAACCAACAGCTATAAACATTTCTAAAAACTAAAATAGATTCACAGAGCCAATTACAGGTTCTCACTTATAAAAATTAAGTAGGTAAATAAAGAACAAATATAATCACAAATCAGTTACACACACAAGTCAAGCAACAGCACAAGCCAAGGTTCCTGTGTACAACAAGCTGCAAAACTGCATAGGCACATTAGAAATGGAAAACATTCATAAAGTGGCCATGCACTTCCACCGCCGACTGCACAAAACTTCACGAAAAAACCGAAATACAGAAAATACAAATATATATATATATAAATACAAGTGTACCCATGTAGTACTCGTATAACTTCAGTAAGCCAAGCCCGAACCCGCGCTAGAAGTATCACCCATAAAAAATGCAATTAATTTATTTCTTATTACCGATATGCTATCACTAAATACATCGAAGTCTAAATTCAGTAAAACTTTATTTAAACTCATGCCTGCCCTGCACAAGAAACTGTTTTTTCTATATATATTTAATTTGGCAATAACTCGAAAACCGTGCCACTTTTACTGGGGTCATGTTAAGTTGGTTTGGGTCATCTTGGCCTGGTCTACCTCCAGTGTCACTGTGACGTGTCACTTATGGGCCACTCTGTATAATTATACATTCAGTTACTTTGAGACTTTACCTTTTCAGGTATACTTACATTTTTTTCATATATATGTCGGGGCGTGACTCTAGAAGGACGTATTGCAGCGTTACAGTTCATAGTTTTAGACGCCTGTATACAATTGATTAGCAATGTTTGGCTACTAGCAATGTTTGCTGTTTGGAAGTTGTAACGAAATTCATAACGTAGAGAGTAACGCCGTC
This sequence comes from Cydia splendana, assembly GCF_910591565.1. NCBI lineage: Eukaryota > Metazoa > Arthropoda > Insecta > Lepidoptera > Tortricidae > Cydia > Cydia splendana. The sequence goes on from NW_026946890.1 coordinate 91,443, forward strand.
TATTGGCGTATTGTTGAACTAAGATGACAGGTAGAAGGCTTTGGAACGTCAAGAGGTTTCTCTTGGGTGAAGGTAGGCACGAGTTGGCATTTTTGTCGTTATGTTGGTAGACTGGTCAAGCAGGTTGACCAACTTGACGTTGAGGCGGGAGGACTGGAGCAGCGAGGCTCCGCCGCTGGTGGGCAGTCTTGATCGGACCGCGCTAGAGATCGGACGTACTCGTTAGCCAACCTCGTGCCTAACTCGCCACGTTCCTGAAGGCTTATACCTGAAGGATTATTCTGAAAGATTATAGAATCCAACGTTTATTAACCATTTAGCTAAGTGTTTTATTCCAAGTGTTATTTTGATTTCTTACGTGTGATTAGAACCTTACCTTTGTAAAATAAAGAGAAGAAGTGTTGTTTTGAAAAGATGTGTCCCGCCGAGTTTGTTGCCGGTCCCAAATAGGGCTAAATCTTCTCGGGTCAGAGGTGTACGGTTGGAGCCGGCCTAGCTTGACTTGAATAAAGACTTGAACGATTTAATGCGATCCTTTTATTTGAGTGTAATCCAAATACATCCCAATAACGACTAGATATTTTAGTAGGCACTAGTATGGTTAACGAGTTCGAATGCTTATTTCATGCACTGGTAGCATACTAATTTAGCTGTGAAGTAATACATTGAGGTACTATGCCCACTGCCGTCGCCCGTGCCTCCGTCATATATATATTTACATATTCACATATATGCTAGGATTATTTATTATTTAAAGTTAGTAGCTTATAGAAAAATGTTTACTGTACAAATAGTACACCACTTTTTTGCGTTTGAATTAAATAGTTTCATATCCACGACTTTCAAACAATTAGATAATTTGTTGTAACTTGCGACCAAGGCTCGGAACCGGTTTTAAAAATAGCGGTTAATACCGGTTTATTTCGGTTTTACTCCGAACTTTCATAAGAACGCGAACGTTTAAAGAACTTTTTCTACTCCCGTACTTTTATTTGTCATTTAAAGGGTCGTGCACATACCTTTAAAACCCTACCTTATAGTTGTCAAGACAAGTCTTTAGTCTATTCCCCAAAAAAGAATTCGTGCATACACGCAGTATCTTTTTGGCGATTTTACGATACTTCGTGTAATGACCACTTAAAAAATATTGAATGAAATACAGTGTTGCCAACCGTATTTTAAATGTCATCTCTGACAAATAAGTGAACCATAGACATTTTTTTTTTGATTTCATTCTTTCATTCATTCTTTTCCCGCCCGTACCCTCCATTTTTGCTACTTCTTGAATTAAAAATATTTGTTAAATTTACAATTTTATTTCAAAGTAAGTGCTTGGTCGTAGAAAAAGTATTGTAGGGTAAACCCTCCAGTGAATGAACACCCCCCAGTGATTGAACAAAATTACGTTTTTTGTCTAAAATAAGAAATATAGCAATTTCTACCAATTGTCGTATTTTTTTACTTATTAACGACTCTATTTCCTATGCAATGGCAACCCGCGATAAATTTATTTTCGATCAGTTTGAATGTGACTAGTTTTTGAAGTTTACGTGTTTCTGGTATTGAAGTTTTGTATGGAAAAATTAAATCCCAGATAAGAACAGTGTACGTTTGGAGCAACATATGAAGTGCTTATTTAATGTTTACCTGTACAATTTACGTTTTTTGGTTAGATTAAGAGTTAAACCTTCAATAAATGTACAGTTTGTCAGCGTATTATGTGATTAAGTCTTTATTTTTTATAGTTCCATTACTGGCTTATCAAATGTTCTGAAACCAGTAAATGAACGGTGTGTTCATTTACTGGTGTCGTCTAGATATATTTTTTTTTCTAAATTTATATGTAAACGAAATGGTATTTAGCTTGTTTTTTGTGATTCTGCATAGAAAACGATTCTGATTCTTTCAGCCAGTATTGGAACAAACCAAATTTCCATAGTCCATTTACTAGATTTTTCATGCCTATGTATGAACAATACAAAAATTGGCATGTTCATTTATTAGATTTCTACTAATTCTATGTATGAACACTGTAACCACGAACAATGCAATAACAAGTTTATTATTTTAAGCATTATTTGCTGAGCCTGACCTTTATACATCAAAATATGCACGTTATTTCTTGTTTTCAAGATTTATTCTCTTTTTATTATTAATATGTAACAGGTTTCTATGTTATATGTGAAAAACCATCATTTTATTACATTCTAATATGTTTGAATTAAATATGGAGGGGATATAAAGATATTACCGCTTTCGCTATACCTACTAAAATAGAGCTGGAAACAGTTTTTGTGTTAAAAATGATTTTTTAATGCTGATTAAAAAGATCTAAATAATGTTCATTCACTGGGTTTTGTGGTGTTCATTCACTGGATTTTATGTTCATTCATTAGATTTTTGGGTAGTTTTTGATAAATTTTGCTATTACTCAAAAACTATAAAAGTAATAAATAATCGCAGAAATTACTTTCTTATTTATTAAATGAGGATTCATTAAATTGCAATTCATTATTCCAATTATTAATGAATGCTGAGAAATGATTTTTCAAACTTGGAAAATTGCTTAAGTGTTCATTCACTGGAGGTCTTACCCTATGCAACGTTGTTTAACTGAGTCAAAAAATACTCGTGGCGTCTTTATTAACAATTTTCGGCTTCGCCTCAAATTGTTACTCACGCCACTCGCCTTTTTTGACCTCTCTTAAACAACGGTTGCATAAAATACTATTATTTTAACCTAAATAAACCGGTTTATTCGACGAGGGAGCGACGAGACGGCCGGGCCGGCGCGCACAAGGTCAAGGTACAAGCAACTACTTGTTTTGTTTTGAGACTTTGAGTTTCGTTTAAAAAGACGCGTGCGCCGCACTGTGAGCTGAAATTCGGCTCTCATTGACATAGAAACCGAAGTTGTTATTTTTATATTTTTTTGATTGAAATAGGTTTTGCCCAGCATTGTTATGGTATTTAACCTATGAATTTTAGACGATTTGGAATGAAAATTGTCGACATATTTAATTACACCAACGGGTCTACCGCGATATAATTTCATTGTTTTTACCTTTAATTCCGACGTTTCAGCTGAGTTGCACCAGCTGTGGTCACGGAAAGACAAAAAAAAAATCAAAATATCTCAAGAACCGCAACAAATACGGTAATATATTTAATTACACAAACGGGTCTACCGCGATATAATTTCATTGTTTTTACCTTTAATTCCGACGTTTCAGCTGAGTTGCACCAGCTGTGGTCACGGAAAGACTGACGTCCCAACAAATGTCAACGGAGATATTAATAAAACACCACTAAACTACCCGAAATTAGTTTATAAAAATGTTCGGGGCTAATTTCGGGTAGTTTAGTGGTGTTTTATTAATATCTCCGTTGACATTTGTTGGGACGTCAGTCTTTCCGTGACCACAGCTGGTGCAACTCAGCTGAAACGTCGGAATTAAAGGTAAAAACAATGAAATTATATCGCGGTAGACCCGTTTGTGTAATTAAATATGTGTACAAAACGCGAGAGTTTAAAGTGTTATAAATACGGTAATATCCTCGCAGGTGGTTACACTACGAATTATTTGTTATTTTTTGGCACCCTACACATTTTTTTTAAATCTTTTCATCGTATCGTGACGGATATATGTAGTATGCCAAAAAATCACAAATACTTCGTAGAATAACCGTCTGCGAGGATATTACCGTATTTGTTGCGGTTCTTGAGATGTTTTGATTTTTGTTCGGGCTCCATAATTTTATTTGGAAAAAAAATCAAAACTACTATTTTCAACTCAAAACGTCTGAAACTTATAACTTAGCATAAACATACTGGGCAAAACCCATTTCAATAAAAAAAAACCTTAAAATGTTGACTTTGGTTTTTGTGCTTTTCCATAGAAACAATTAATGATTTAAAAAAAAACCGCACTCGTGACGGATATATGTAGTATGCCAAAAAATCACAAATAATTCGTAGAATAGCCGTCTGCAAGGATATTGCGGTATTTGTTGCGGTTCTTCAGATATTTTGATTTTTTGTTCCGGCTCCATAATTTTTTTTTTGAAAAAAATCATAACTCTACTATTTTCAACTCAAAACGTCTGAAACTTATAACTTAGCATAAACATACTGGGCAAAACCCATTTCAATAAAAAAAACCTTAAAATGTTGACTTTGGTTTTTGTGCTTTTCCATAGAAACAATTAATGATTTAAAAAAAAACCGCACTCGTGACGGATATATGTAGTATGCCAAGAAATCACAAATAATTCGTAGAAAAACCGTCTGCGAGAATATTACCATATTTGTTGCGGTTCTTGAGATATTTTGATTTTTTGTTCCGGCTCCATAATTTATTTTTTAAAAAGTCGCAACTACTATTTTCAACTCAAAAAGTCTGAAACTTATAACTTAGCATAAACATACTGGGCAAAACCCATTTCAATAAAAAAACCTTAAAATGTTGACTTTGGTTTTTGTGCTTTTCCATAGAAACAATTAATGAATAAAAAAAAACGCACCCGTGACGGATATATGTAGTATGCCAAAAAATCACAAATAATTCGCAGAATAGCCGTCTGCGAGGATATTGCGGTATACTGCGGTTCTTCAGATATTTTGATTTTTTGTTCCGGCTCCATAATTTTTTTTTGAAAAAAAATCATAACTCTACTATTTTCAACTCAAAACGTCTGAAACTTATAACTTAGCATAAACATACTGGGCAAAACCCATTTCAATCAAAAATACCTTAAAATGTTGACTTTGGTTTTTGTGCTTTTCCATAGAAACATTTAATGATTTTTTAGGGTTCCGTACCCAAAAGGTAAAACGGGACCCTATTACTAAGACTTCGCTGTCCGTCCGTCCGTCCGTCTGTCTGTCTGTCACCAGGCTGTATCTCACGAACCGTGATAGCTAGACAGTTGAAATTTTCACAGATGATGTATTTCTGTTGCCGCTATAACAACAAATACTAAAAACAGAATAAAATAAAGATTTAAATGGGGCTCCCATACAACAAACGTGATTTTTGACTAAAGTTAAGCAACGTCGGGCGTGGTCAGTACTTGGATGGGTGACCGTTTTTTTTTTGCATTTTTTTTTCGTTTTTTTTTTCATTATGGTACGGAACCCTTCGTGCGCGACGATTTTTTTGTAGATAATTAAGGTCTTTAATTCGTCCACAAATTAAATTTATGTTTTTTTGTGACGAAAATTAGTCATAATAGTTAGCTTTAGTAACGCTATATAGACGCAGTTAAATTGTTGACGGATTATATTATAACCTTTATTATGTAGATACATTGCAGACCAAAATATAATCACACCATTAGGTATATGATTGCAACAAAACATTTAAATATAATATACTTATACTTACCCTTCATATACCATTTTTTTGCACTTTGAACTAATTTTATTAATGCACTGAATGAAATGAACGTCTTTCCCGAAGCAGAAGTTTGTTACAAATCCAAAATTAAAGAAAACAGAGCTTGTTTATCGTGCGTTGGAATAAACCGGTTTTAATAGTTCTGAACCGTTTAATGTGACAAGAACTTTATTAAAGCGTTCCCCTAAAAACCGGTTTATAAATAACGGTATTACGAACAAAACCGAAACGAAAAGGTTTTTCGCTGAGTACATCATAACGGTTTGGAAATTGCGACACATATAATAGGGTCGGTTTTTGCAGTGAGTGATAAGTTTGGTTTAGGTAATCTGGGTTTGCATTTAGATCTAATTACGTGTGAATTAAATAAAGTTAGACTAAAATAAAATAAATAATGAAATTTCAAAAGGTATATAATTTCGATATATTGATCAATAAGTAAGTTGGTTAAAAATAATAATAATGTATTACATTACAAACATTGATGGTTCCGGACACCATACCTATCTAGTTTAGTTTTATTTGTTAGTTTTTTGATACATGTCATTTCTATATATCGTAAAATGGAACGCATTAATTAGCGACAGTAGGTAGGGTTGTTTTTTCGAATATTTTGACGTTTATAAAAGCCAGTTGAAGGTAGATCGATTTGATGGCTGCTCATGACCGTATGCGCAAGCTCGTTCGTCGTGATAAATCAAAAATACGCCAAAACTGTCGATTTGTGTGCTAAAAACCATCGCCCCAGCTACTACAGCATCAGCTCGCCAATGGACAGTGTCGGTACCGACCAGCAGTTCGGCGTGCAGAGACGGGGTGAGTTGGCTTTCGATTGATTCGCTTTCACTGGCATTAGATTGTTTAATTTTTTCGTCAAATACAATTTCCCTGCTCGAGGGCGATTGTACATTTGGTCTTTCGACCGCGGATCCTCCTAAAACCGAGAACAGCTCCCCTGTCTCGGGGCCAGGAGTGACGTTGTACCACTTTCGTTTCGTTTGAACTGTCGCTAATTTCGTCTCGTTACCATATCGTTAATTTTCGTTTCGCTTTTCGTATACATCGCACAATACATAGTTACATTCTTGTACAAATAATCTTAGTTATTGTTTAAATATCGCAAAGGTAACCCACATCGAACCCGTAGCCATTATTCCTCCAAAGTACTGTGACGTCCAGGCTCCGTTGTGTACTGGGTGATCAAATGAAACAACTGTTATTGCTCGTGCACTCCGCCAGCCACCCGCACGCCATGACACTTCTCCCGGGAGTGAAGCTAGCGGGTAGTTGCATCGTACTGTTTATTGTGTAATCGTCACATCTCTCCCTTTTTATAACGATTTATTTATTTTACTTTATATATTTATCATGCAACAATAGTTCAGTTTATCGTATTATCTTATACTCGCTAGGTTAATTTATTTTTCCAATCTAGGTATACTACCACCGGTTCGGAAAGGTTAACCTCAGACCCGAGAAGAACCGGCGTAAGAAACTCGGCGAGGTGTGGATGTATTCATTTTACAACAGTTAAATAATAAATATTTTCCAACACTAGCAAGCCTTTAAATCTGTAAAACTATTATTTTACTTTTACAATTTCTTCTTAGGTGTTAGTCCCTCTCCTTCACCTATTTGCAGTTTTGAGTTTTTTATTTAATTGCTTATAATTCAAAGATTTAATTTAAACGCCTTAATTACTACATTTTCCTTTTGATACTTACACATTTCCAGGTATTTCCATTAGCATACAATATAATATTTTACTAATTAATACCTATTTCATGATTTAGGTACAATAACATTGTAACAAGCTTGCCAAGCGTCTTGGATATTAGTTACTTATTGGCAATAACTGATTGACTCAGTTTTACTTGTCTTGTATGATGTTAATATATATATAATGCAATTTAAAATACTTGTAGATAATCCAAGGTCAAATAAAGTAGGAATGTTACATTCGTTGTAGAGGTACCACGTCAAATATGATTAGTTTTACTTGTGAATAGGTTAAGGAAACAATAATCTATATAAATAGATTTATATATTATTAATTTGTTAGGTACCTACTAAGATTTACCTGCCTATTGGACCATTATTATTATTAATTGCATTGCATACATATCTAATTATCGTTCTTTAATTATAATACTTGAATAATATAATCTTGACATCAATTAATCCAAATATTTATTTTATTCATTTTATTGCTCAAAAAGTAACACAGCAAATATAATATCGAATGTAATATTATTCTAGCAACTTACTTATGCGAACACTTTACTAATTGAAAGCTGATTTTTCAATTGAATTGTGACCAGTAAGTATTGTATTATTATTTCCACAATAATTACTGTCAGACTGTCACATAAATATTATTATTTGTACTTATACACTTTTCCTTCGGTATATTTCAATTACTTGCAACATAATTTATAAACCTGAAACATAGGTATACACCTTGTATGTCTGCTTCCTATATCCTGCCATTGGTAAGTATGTCATTTAACTTCAACAAACATCTTTCAACGAACCAATGGAATTCCATTATTCTAACCATGATCCCATGAAATACTGAGTACATCAGAGTACAGTTCGAATGTTTAGGTACTTTACCATTTTATCGTTACGTTTAACGTTTCTAAATGATAAGACCTAGGTTTTTGTCTTTTGAGTCTTAGTGCTCAATTAGTACAATAAATGTGTACTCTTGGGTAGATGAATGAAGTGGTTCAAGCTACAACTTTAATCTACTAGTTTTACTTAATTAGTTAGCCTCAACAAATTAAACATCAGGCAAACTGTCATTGAGAGCGATCAAAATCACGGTTAATTCGAATACTTATTGTTTTTATTTTATAATGTGTAGGTACCTACACACAGTATTTAGTTATTTGTTCCTGTTTTGATTTAATGTATCGGTTCTGAGACTATGTATAATTTCTAATGTATGTATTGTCTCAACCGCATACCTAAGAGTTTTGGCATCCTTAATTATTGTAAGTTTATGCATGTGACTGAAATAAGGAAATATATTTTCCGGTAAAGTGCCTTTTTAATTACACTTCATTATAATTAGTCATCACATCACACACATCACTCATCTTCATCTGAGTAGGTGTACCTACTACCTAGGTAGTTAAAAAGGGACTTCGTCATCTACACTGTTAACCGACAAAAGTCGTATGTCTATTTACAAAACATTAGGTTAACTGCTGGTCACTAGAGTTTTTACTGTTAGTACCTAAGACATGGTTGCCTTGGGTATAGTTTCGTAGTTTAGTTAAGTAAGCAGTGCTTCCTCACCGTGTAAGGCTCCCCGCATCGCCACATCAGTTTTTACAGAATTGACTTTAGGTACTACATGACATGATGTATTATGACAGGCCCAGCGTCTATTTACGTACCTGTTGTACTTGGGTTTGTAATTGAGCTTTGCCCTGATTATTATTCTATAGAATCATGTATTCCGGCTCTAAAATAGATTGGAATTGGGATTTATATGAAATCTGGGTCATATACGATTTTGAAGAATTGTATATCCTCATCTATTTATAGGTTTTATTTGGGCAGTTTAGGAATGCCTCTGTGTTTCACAATTTCCACGGCTACTTACGCAGAATGCATTATTACTCTTATCCTGGTCACCTGCTTGTTTCTCTTAAACTATAATTTAACCTGTCTCCTAACTGTTCCAATAGGATTGCTACAACAATCTTTAACCGGAAATACCGGAATACCGTCTAAGTCGTCGTATAATATATTTTTATATATACTTTGTTCGTTTTTATTTAGGCTGATACATTAAGTTCTTAGCCATACGAACATCTGCAAAATGCAGTAAATTTATGATACGGGTATAGGTTAGAAGAAGGTTAAATTGTAATACTTTACAGGAAATGTTTTCCAACTGGCGTAATTATTATTATTATTATTTTTGTATAATTGAAATCTACCCTGAATCTACATTAGTAGATATGCCTATTCCCGAGGCCATCCATCTATACCTACGCCTTAAGTTAACTGGAACAGTAGGCAGAGGCACTAAACTGCTTATTATATAATTTCGAATTCAATAAATACATTACATAATAGGAGGTCACTCTATAACTACCAACCAACACTATATCGCGTCAGTTTACTTTTAAGTACTATGTTGTACTAATTTGGACGACCTATAACAAAAGGTCCTATCGTTAGTACCAACCACCACTATCGCGTCTACTAGACTAGTTACTAGGTACATTTGACTCTTTTGGTTTGTTAGTACCAGTTGAACATTCAACTTACTAATTATTCTCTGTTTGTATCGTAGGTAAGTATTATGATTTCGCTTATCATTTCTTTTGTTTTGCTAGTACTAGTTGAACATTCAACCCACTACTTATTTATTTTGCTAGTACCAGTTGAAAGTTCCAACCTACTAAATTATTTGTTTTGCTAGTACCAGTTGAAAGTTCCAACCTACTAATTATTTGTTTTGCTAGCAACAGTTGAACAATCAACCTACTAATTATTTGTTTTGCTAGTACCAGTTGAACAATCAACCTACTAATTATTTGTTTTGCTAGTACCAGTTGAACATTTCAACCTACTAATTATTTGTTTTGCTAGTACCGGTTGAACATTTCAACCTACTAATTATTTGTTTTGCTAGTACCGGTTGAAAGCTTCAACCTACTAATTATTTGTTTTGCTAGTACCGGTTGAAAGTTTCAACCCACTAACTATTTGTTTTGCTAGTACCAGTTGAAAGTTTCAACCTACTAATTATTTGTTTTGCTAGTACCAGTTGAACATTTCAACCTACTAATTATTTGTTTTGCTAGTACCGGTTGAAAGTTTCAACCTACAAATTATTTGTTTTGCTAGTACCGGTTGAAAGTTTCAACCTACTAATTATTTGTTTTGCTAGTACCAGTTGAAAGTTTCAACCTACTAATTATTTGTTTCGCTAGTACCAGTTGAACGTTTCAACCTACTAATTATTTGTTTTGCTAGTACCAGTTGAACGTTTCAACCTACTAATTATTTGTTTTGCTAGTACCAGTTGAACGTTTCAACCTACTAATTATTTGTTTTGCTAGTACCGGTTGAAAGTTTCAACCTAAATTATTTGTTTTGCTAGTACCGGTTGAAAGTTCCAACCCACTAATAATTTGTTTTGCTAGTACCAGTTGAACATTTCAACCTAAGTACTAATTATTTGTTTTGCTAGTACCGGTTGAAAGTTTCTACCTACTAATTATTTGTTTTGCTAGTACCGGTTGAAAGGTTCAACCTACTAATTATTTGTTTTGCTAGTACCAGTTGAACGTTTCAACCTACTAATTATTACTTATACCAACTGCAGCATAGATGTGATGTACAGTTTACTTCTTGCAATTTATTTTTCTTGTTAGTCGACTCCGACTTACTACTCAATTCATTTGATGCTGAGGTTACGTGTCTACTCCTACAGTAAAACAATAACAAAGCCCTCGGCATTCATCAGTCTAAGTACGCTATCTATAGTTCTTGACTCACTTGACATCGTAACGGTCCTTGATAATTTAACTGGTCCGTTACCTGTTAGCATTGTTTATTATCATAAACAGCACATACCTATGTATATATAAATACATGTTAAGTCGACACCAAGTTAACATCGATTCATACCCATATCGTGCTATAGTGTACCACTACACTAAGTACGAGTATACAATATCGTTTACTACATTTAATTAACTATATTAATATTGTACCTATAGCATAGATAGTTACTATTGCAACTTATTCCTGTAAGTCGTTGCCGGGTCGTAAGGTAGTCGTCGCAAGAAATCGCCGAGTGCAAATGTCTCAATTGCAAGCACCGTTAGCGCAGCGCTTGCGACGGCCGCCTGCCCCCGCCAGTCGACCGCGAGACGATACACTGAATGCACGTTGCTTTGCTCACAAATAATAAGACTCATCGCTCGCTTACACTCGCAAATTCTGTCGCTTCTTCTTATTTACTGCTTGTGCTTTCTATCGCTGATTGTTGAAATACTGTGCCTTCTGAATAAACTGTTAGTGCATTGAAAACGGACTTATTCTTGCCTACCTAAGAGAGGTTAGTACCCGTCATAAGGGCTGCTACACTGGTGACCCCGACGTGATATGGTGGACGGTCCCGTGAGCTGTCTGCGAGCGAGCGACATGCGGCCGCGTTATCTCGGTGTAGACCCATTTGCTCCGGACAAGTTAAGAATCGCAAAGGCTGAGTTCGAGGACATGCTAAAAAGTGGAACGGCAAGGCCGTCCGAAAGCGCATGGGCATCCCCTCTACACCTAGCCCCAAAAAAAGATAACGGATGGCGTCCATGCGGGGATTATCGTATGCTAAATGCTCGTACGATTCCCGACCGCTACCCAATCCGCCATATTCAAGACTTCACACACAATATATCTGGCTGCAAAGTTTTTTCGACCATCGATTTAGTAAAGGCTTATAATCAGATACCCGTTAATGAAGGAGACATACCAAAAACAGCTATAACGACACCGTTCGGCTTGTATGAGTTCCCATTTATGACATTCGGCTTACGTAATGCGGGACAAACGTTCCAAAGATTTGTGGATGAGATTACACGAGGCCTCGATTTCTGTTACGCTTACTTGGACGACTTTTTGATTTTCTCAAGCAACGAACAAGCTCATGAAGACCATCTCCGTCAAGTGTTTCAGAAACTTAAAGATTATGGCATGGTAATAAACACATCCAAATGCGTTTTTGGAGCACCATCTGTAAAATTTTTGGGCTATAGCGTCTCATCTGACGGAATCAAACCCTTAAGCTCGAAGGTAGAAGCCGTTAGAGAATTCCCGCTGCCTAAAACAGTGAAGGAACTAAGGCGATTTCTAGGAATGATAAATTTCTACCGAAAATTTATTCCCAATGCAGCAAAAATCCAGGCTCCATTGCATGCGCTACTGACCGACTCTGTAAAGGGGTCTCACCCCGTGCACATCGACGGAGAGTCGCGGATAGCTTTCGAAAGCTGCAAGGAAAGCTTATGCAGTGCAGCACTCCTCGCTCATCCAGACTTAAATGCAAAGATCGCGCTGATCACAGATGCGTCAGATACGGCGATTGGCGCTGCACTTCAGCAATACAAGAATAATGCTTGGCAGCCGCTTGCTTTCTTTAGCCGCAAATTGAATGCTGCGCAACAGAAATATTCGCCCTACGACCGAGAGCTCCTGGCAATATACGAGAGCATAAGATATTTTAGGCATATGTTGGAAGCAAGACATTTCATTGTGTACACAGATCATAAACCGATCTGTTATGCGTACAGTACACGCAAAGACAATTGCTCACCGCGCCAGTATCGCCATTTAGATTACATAAGCCAATTCACAACAGATATTCGCCATATATCGGGGAAAGACAACGTGGTGGCTGATACGCTATCTCGCGTTGAAGAGGTAGCTTCACCATTACCGCTTGAAGTTATAGCCGAAGCCCAAAAGATCGACACTGAACTGAAACACCTACTCGATAGCGACACATCCTTACGTCTGCAGAAAGTAGCTCTTCCAGGCAGCAGTCTGCTACTATATTGTGATAGCAGTAAACAAAACCTTAGACCCTACGTGCCAAAGTCACTTAGGCAGCAAACTTTTGAAAGCCTGCACTCGCTCAGCCACCCTGGCGCAAACGCATCCGTAAAATTAGTTGCACAGCGTTACATTTGGCCTGGCATGAATAGGGATTGCCGAGAGTGGGTAAGGTGTTGCCACCCGTGTCAGAAATCAAAGATAACGCGTCACGTGACCGCACCATTAAGCTCATTTAAACTTCCACAAGCTAGGTTTATGTTTATTCATATTGACCTCATAGGTCCTCTACCAGTTTCCGAGGGCTACCGATATTGTTTGACTGCCATAGATCGGTTCACTAGGTGGCCAGAGGTCATACCGATTCAAGATATATCAGCAGAAACCGTCGCCAAAGCCTTGATGTCTGGATGGATAGCCCGCTTCGGTTGTCCCACAGACATACTGACTGACAGAGGTAGACAATTCGAGTCGTCACTATTTAAACATCTAGCAGAAATGATCGGCTTCCAGCATAAGCGTACAACAGCTTATCACCCTGCCTGTAATGGAATGGTGGAGCGACTTCACAGGCAGCTCAAGGCAGCTATCATTTGTCACACTCAATCCAACTGGATGGAAGCATTACCACTGGTCCTACTAGGTATCCGAAGCGCCTATAAAGAAGATGTACAGGGATCGGCAGCGGAGCTTTTGTACGGTGAAACTCTCCGACTACCCGGCGAGCTACTTCAGCCATCCGCAAATACAAATATCGATGTAACAGATTTTATGACGCGACTGCGGTTAATTGCTCAAAAACTACACCCCCAGCCTGCTTCACGACATGGCCAGAGAACCACGTTTATTTTCAAAGATCTAATTTCTGCTTCCCATGTGTACGTAAGAGACGACGCTGTAAGAGGACCTCTGCAACCTGCTTACAAAGGTCCCTATGAAGTATTGAAAAGGAATGAAAAAGTTTACACAATACTCATTAACGGGAAGCCAACAACAGTGACAGTGGACAGATTGAAGCCGGCTTACGTACTCGCAGACGAGGGTGCTTGCCAAACCAGCAATGACTACGTTCAGCCGCCTGTGGACTCAAGCGATCGAAAAACTCGATCAGGACGTATAGTCAAGACCCCCGATTATTATCGCCCTTGACGGTCTCTGGGGGGGAGTGGTATAGTGTACCACTACACTAAGTACGAGTATACAATATCGTTTAATACATTTAATTAACTATATTAATATTGTACCTATAGCATAGATAGTTACTATTGCAACTTATTCCTGTAAGTCGTTGCCGGGTCGTAAGGTAGTCGTCGCAAGAAATCGCCGAGTGCAAATGTCTCAATTGCAAGCACCGTTAGCGCAGCGCTTGCGACGGCCGCCTGCCCCCGCCAGTCGACCGCGAGACGATACACTGAATGCACGTTGCTTTGCTCACAAATAATAAGACTCATCGCTCGCTTACACTCGCAAATTCTGTCGCTTCTTCTTATTTACTGCTTGTGCTTTCTATCGCTGATTGTTGAAATACTGTGCCTTCTGAATAAACTGTTAGTGCATTGAAAACGGACTTATTCTTGCCTACCTAAGAGAGGTTAGTACCCGTCATAAGGGCTGCTACAGTGCTATAAATAGCATTTCAATTGATTATAACTGGTTATTTTAACCGAACAATTTTTCTTTTAGGACATAAGGTCCATAAAATGTATACAACTATACCGACTTAATATGCAGGTTTCTCTATACGTTCCCTCATGTAAAAATATCTTAGTATTTAATTACACGACTAAGTAGGTCGGTATATTTTAAGTATGAACGGTAAATACACAACTCATAATAATCATGATTTCCGCGAAGGTAGTTTGATTATTTACCCTTTATGTCACATGAATTCTAATATACGATTTTGAGTCAGAAAATAAACCATGTACCATCTGTATTTGTAACACGCAAACCATCAGCATATTCGTTTCTGTCATTTCATGGAAAAATTCATGGCTAATACGTCGGTGCCACATCATAGGAATAAAGGTACTGTTACATGCTAAAAAGCGTGCTATTGAGTATGCTCAATACGAGCATGCTTATGAGCAGTTTACATTTGCTAGCAATACGCATGCTAGTTTTAAGTATGCTCCTGAATAAGCATACTCAAAGCAAACACTCCAAATACACATGCTATTTTATAGCGTGCTCTCTCGCTCTCTGTCAGTTCAAACAAAGCTATGGACAATCAAACAGCTATCCGTATGGAGCTGAATAAGATCATCCTTTTGCTGGCGATGCAATGCATCCAGAAACTTATATCAGCTCGGCAAAAAAAGAAAAGAAAGAGAAAGATTTGGGTCCGTGATTGGATATCTAGAAGACAGACATTTTTATACTGCGGTATGCGGAGAATCCACAAGCACTCGTTATTTCGATACAAATTTGAGCGTTTTTTCGTCGCCCCAGCGAGACATTTTGGCGTTAAAATTGTTCATGCGCACCTGTTGCAAACGACTGATCGATACTAGCATGCTCAATAAGCAAACCTGTTCACACGCGCTAAAAGCACGCCCCCCTCCACCCGCGCTGCAGGTAGCATGCCCAAAAATCGCACGACCGTTGATTTTTGAGCAAACTCAAAACGAGCATGCTCATTATTAGCAATGTTTCGACACACATGCTACTAAGTAGCAATTGCTCAATAGTGGCATGCTTTCGTGCTAGAAATCAGCATGTGTAACAGTAGCTTAATGTAACATGAGTACATTATTTTTTTGTAGTGACCCCAATTATTGATCTATCTTGCATTGATTACACTTTTGGATGTACAATTGGTAACCAGGCTCACGCACAGTAGCCATTGTCAAAGAGTTAGTGTAATACGCACGCGTATATTTCTTCTTTGCTTAGTAAACATTCCTCCCGAGCTACGTACCATCAATTATTTACTCAATAATAGTTGTAAAGTTAACCACTGTTCTTATGTAAACAGTCGACAAAATCAACTGTGCATATACATAATTGTTTTTATTAACATTGATTGTATACAAAACTATAAAATTAGGTATAGTTACAAGATCTACGTTTTTACAGTAATATTTACATTCTACATTAGTTCCTTTAATACTCCTCTTACGTGAGTTTGGAATTTCATAACCTACTTACGTAAGTACCGCCTAACAAAATCGTTGCAGTTTTAATATTTTCGTATTATGTACAACCGTACGTCACTCGTTACACCGAATATCACCTCGCACAAAATGTTGTATTACCTGAATACAATCGGTAGCTCGGGAGGAAATGGACAAATACGGTAGCTATTAGGTTAGGATTTCCATACCTTAGGTTTGTTTTTTTTTTCCGCCACCGTTACCTTTCCTTTCCGTGATTTTTTTGTAATATTTTACCCTCGTCGCCATCTGTGACGTCCAGGCTCCGTTGTGTACTGGGTGATCAAATGAAACAACTGTTATTGCTCGTGCACTCCGCCAGCCACCCGCACGCCATGACACTTCTCCCCAGAGTGAAGCTAGCGGGTAGTTGCATCGTACTGTTTATTGTGTAATCGTCACAAGTACAATAATAAGCAATCGTTTAGCTGCCTACAGATATAGTTACTTTAAAACGCCTAAAATCCTATAGAAATACAGTTATTTTATCATATTACATTAAAATTATCGTATTTTAACCGATCGAATTGATGATGCAATCATATTACACGACCAAATTAAATAGGTTTTGAATTAGTATTGACACCGTCGGAATAGAATACTTCTAAATTTAGTCGGATAATATTTGCACCGCGTGCCATTTCTGATTACGTAATATTATAACCTATACCTAAGTATGAATGACGATCATAATATAAATTCGTGTAGATTAGTCTAGCATAATTTATAATGTAATTTAATATTATGAGAATAAATATCTAAATCTAAATCTAAATCTATACAATAGTGTTGATTTGGAGACTTTAATAATAGCGATAATTACATTTAGTTATTGTTATTTTATAAAGTGAATATAATACCTAAGATAAATTAGTAATATTTTGCCTAAGTATTTAGTCGATACAAATATCGTGCATTATTATTGAATAATGTTCACAGATAGATGTCCATTAATATTCACATAGTTAATCCTAATTAATACTTCACTTGTTACTTTCTGCTAAAATACTTACCTACGTACGTTACGTACTCATAATTGGCGCAATGTATTCACGAACCCACAGAACACCGCCTCTAGAAACCTAATATTGGCCATTTTGTTCCCGACGCAAATCACCAAACTGTGAGGTGCGGGAGGGGTGCTCACGGCGTTGCGATTGGTCGTTTCAAACATGGCGCGCTGACACGTGCAAGCGTAGGGATGGGACATGTTCATTACAGGTAGTGGGTACTGCTACCAGTGATACCGAAATTTATTGTGGTAAAATTGTTACCAATTTAGTATACTTAGAGTACTCTTACTTAATAATTATATTGATTAATTTAATATTTCATTAAGTAATTTAACAATGTACCTGAAATTTTTACTTAACATAATATTAGGGCATTTCTGCTTAAAGTACCCAGAACATGAATTTTAAAGTTTAGAATTTTTATATTATTTCCACTCAGAATCGCAATCTCTTTTAATACGAGAAAAAAGTGTCGCCGAAATCTCATACAATTATTTTCTTTTGTCCGTTTTATTAAGGTCATAGAAGGTTGTATTGAAAACATATTCAAATGGACCAATCACATATGCCTATTACAAATCAACTCCGAGTTCTCTCGCACTTATTTGAAGTTCATCATCAGGTCCATCTCGAGACATGAGACCTAACTGCTCACCTACAGGATTCTAAAAAACCCATACAACATATGTCTATCACAAACCAACACCGAGTTCCCTCGCACTTCTTTGAAGTTCATCATCAGGTCCATCTCGTGACATGAGACCTAACTGCTCACCTAGAGGATTCTAAAAAACTCATACAACATATGTCTATCACAAACCAACACCGAGTTCCCTCGCACTTCTTTGGAGTTCATCATCAGGTCCATCTCGTGACATGAGAGCTAACTGCTCACCTAGAGGATTCTAAAAAACCCATACAACATATGTCTATCACAAACCAACACCGAGTGCCCTCGCACTTCTTTGAAGTTCATCATCAGGTCCATCTCGTGACATGCGGCCTAACTGCTCCGCTGGCCTAGAGGATTCTAAAAAACTTACACAACATATTACCTATATATTATGTCTAAAATGGTACAATACGGTATGACGAAGCACGAAGTTTCCGCAACTGAAAAACCATCATCGTCACATCACTAGTCGAAAGGGAAAGGGATAGCGCATTGCATTTTCATGTTGACGAAAAGGGACGGACATACTTCGCCTCTGCTTACTGACCAGTATAAAATGAACCCCGCGGACAAGAAACATTATTCAATGAAATAATGAATTTGACTTTCCTGTGGGATGTTATTCCATCTGTTTCGTAAGTAGATGTCTTAGATGACTTGCCACACCATTTTACGCTGCAATATCCCATGATTTCCCAATGAATTCAATAGTTTACGATTTATTTTCTTAGACTCGTGCACACTGCTAACAGGTCGTTACGTTGGGCGCAACTGATCGGAGCGGCGCGCGAACAATCTTATATTTGACCTATACACCATACGGGCGGTGACCGCGAGTCGTCCTATAAGCTCGGTCTATAGGGGTTGGTCTGTGTCACGAACCTGTCACAGTCACTTAAGGTCTATTTTCCAACGGCAGCACAACATGGTGCTAACTGTTTTGTTATTATAAGTAGTCAAGTAATTTACTTAACTAACTAGTAGTGAATAGAATCAGGCGTTACTTTGCGGAAATCCATATTAATTAAAACCAAAATATTACTTTTCTAATCCGCGAAAAGATGACGTGCTAGTCAATCAGTGCTAACCCGTTATACTTACTTGCGTATTTTTACATGCAATTAATATTCCCACCCTCCCACCGCAAAAATAAATACGCAAATAAATATAACAAACCACCACCAAAAGAATAATACTCGACACGTGTTTCGCCTCTCTACGAGGCATCCTCAGGAGTTGTTGACGGTCTGACGCCCGGCAACGGAAACACAAGTAGTATAACGGGTTAGCACTGATTAACTAGCACGTTATCTTTTCGCGGATTAGCAAAGTAATATTTTGGTTCTCACTACAACAGGTGGGAAAATATTCCCACCTGTTGTAGTGAGATTGAATTATTGTTGGCAAATATTATTTAATATTTATAAGTTAAGTTGCCTATTCGATAGCATAGTGTCGGGTGGACCTTATATCATAGTACATAAGGTTGAAATTTGTTTGTTCTACAAGTTGTTTTGTTTTTCGATACATATCTAAACTAATCATGTCTAAAGCACTTGCTCGTCGCAATTTGCAATTAAAACGCGAAATATCGATCAAACGGATCGATGAATGTTTAGCGGCCGGGTTGCAAGCTATGGTGGATTCCTCGCGATTACCGTTGTTTATGTCTAGATTTAGCAAAATAGATAGCTATTGTTCTAGCTTTGAAACCCACCACTTGAAACTCATTTCGGAAATAACAGATGCGAACGAGTTAGATCAGGAAGATGTTATACGTCAAGAATTTGACGACAAATATTTTCAAATAATCGAAATTCATACTTCGTTGTCAACCGCGACTACTATCGAGGGCGAGACAAATAGAACCGATTTGTCCGTTAAGTTGCCGCGTTTGAATCTTGTCCATTTTGATGGCAACATTAAATCATGGGGAACATTTTACGACATGTTGAACACAGTACACTAAACAAAAGTGGTAACAGTGACAGCTCGCTTAGACTTCGTCTTTAAGTATATTATATCTATGGTTACATTTCATCGTTGTTCGATATACATTACTGCTTTTTGTTCGGTTCCTAGGGATACCATACTTTAGTTGCGTTACATTGCTACTAACATATCCAGCTTGACAGACTATAGGTCATAGGTATGTACCAATCATGAGAAAATTTTCGTAAATGAATCAATACGATAAAATAGAGTAACGCGTATAGATATCTTACGGAATAATAGATAGGACGATGAAGTCGATTGTTGGCGATAAAAAAAATGGACAATTGGGTACTTGCCTCTACTTAAAATAAACTATTTCACACCGTGCCACAGACGTAGATATGACCGATTTAGGCGGCCAAAAGTCGATTTTGCAAAAATCAACATATTGATAAAAAAATACCACGTGGAGGTAGTCTATAGACCCAGGCATATTATATGACCCTCCCCACTCCTTATCATCAAACCTGAACCGCATAACAGGCAGTCGAACTCTGACTATCGCTCAGCGCGCAAGTTTCTGTTCTCGACGCTCCAAAATATTGCAAGTTTTCCCAACTGTTTAATTGGTTTTTCTGCCGTTTTCATAAAGTTTTTTTGATGGATTCCAGTTATTCAGGTAAGAATTTATATATCTCAATAATTTTATATTACATTTTTGACATTTATCATATATTTTGAGCTCGTTAAATATGACCCTTCACAAAATGTTGTTTTTTCATAGATTTTGATTTTCAATGGTATTATTGTTATACTTCAGGGTGCGTCCCTGTCTTGTATTGTATATGCCTGAACAGATTACTTAGTCGTCTTTATGGTGTCTCAGAAATTAGCCGCCACTAGCCGCCCCTATGTGGTCTTAGAGGCTTTCAAAGATAACCTATGAAAAAAAAATATTTTCGCACATTAAAAAAAAAATTGTTAATTTAGTTTTATCTTTTTACAGGTGAACCCAGTGCTTCGGGGAGAAAAGTATTTGCTCGAAAATATATTTTTGAGCAAATACAAGAGCAAAATTTGCCACGTTTAAGTGAAAAGTGCGATTATTATGAAAATTATCTTGTGCTTACCTACGGAACATCGGAAGAGCTCGAAAAATATATAAAACATGAATTTTCTTATATGAAATCACAAATAAAACAAAGGTGGTTGAAAGCAAACAAAACAATAGATAAGTTTTTAAAATTGAATGAGTCTTGGTTGGAAGGAACTTTTGAGATTCCAGTGGCATCCTGAATGAAATGAAATGAAATGTATTTATTTGTCAGAATATGGTACATTGATGTGATCTTAAATTAGAATGAATGCAAGTTCCATCATATTCTACCGTGAAGTCGGTGTACAAATATTTTTACTTATATCTATTTCTTACATATATATCTTTGGTTTACACAATATATTAAAATATAACTAGGTACAATCAAACAGCTAAACTATGAAGCTAATCAGTTTGATCCATAAACTCTTTTACACTATAAAAACAATGCTTAAGTAGGTAAGAATCTAAATAATGTTTGAACAATGTGGTTGGTTTGTTTTTTAGATCATCAGGTAACTTATTATATACCTTTATTGCCATAAAGTAAACATTTTTTTGAAATAATACCAAGTTGGATTTTGGCAGAGTTCCTCTAACACGTCAGGAAGACCGTGTAAATCCTTTTGGGGAATTAAGTGAGGGAAGCAAGAGAAGGAAAACCGAAAAAATTCGAGCTGCCCTACCTGATGAAATTATTGTTCATGCAGCACAATCGGTTCTTCAAACTAGTGGCAAAAGAGATGCCTCAAAAGTGCTTAAGGATATTACTAATACTCCAGAATGTGCTAGTAAATACAAAAGATCATCCAGCGTTAATGAAATAATCGCTCCACTGACACCACAAGAAGCTCTACAAATGTATGTAGATGCTGACCTCAGCAGGCATCAATACGAAATAATAAGGTCAACAAACAAAAAACAGAGTGATTCTGATGGAAATATATTTATGAGTTCTTTTGTGCCTTTACAGATCGTTTGCGGAGAAGAAGGCAAAAAAGTGGTTTGGAATAATCCGACACCGTCTTCGACACGATTTTGTCGTCCAATCAGATTTCGTTACGTAAAAGAATCAACAGATGTTACAAAAGAAGAAATTGATTATGTGCAGAATTCTGCTGCGCACCTAAATGATTCTAAAGTGACCTTGCATGAAAATGAATTTTTGTTTGGGTATATTTTTAAAATGACCATGGTTGACGGAAAGGTCTGTAACACCAGTAGGAGATTTTTTGATAATCCGGAATTGGCGGCTGATATCACAAAAGTCAGCTACGACTTGATTTTTAGGCTGAAAGTTATTTTAGAGGTAATATCTAGTGGTCATAGAATAAATATTGCTAAATTCGACGAATACGCTTATGATACAGCAACATTATATAAGAATTTGTATGGGGAATGGCATCCTATGACTCCAACCATGCATAAAATTTTGATCCATGGGGGACGCGTAATAGAAAACGCTCTATTACCCATTGGCCAGTTGTCGGAAGAAGCAGCAGAAGCCCGAAATAAACATTTTAGGGCATACCGACAAAATTTTGCAAGGAAATTTTCAAGAGAACAATGTAATTTTGACGTTTTTACTAGACTTTTACTAACATCCGATCCACTCATCAGCAGTATGAGACCAAATAAGCAATCGCCTTGCAACAAAGCCTTTCTTCCTGAGACAATCGAGCTTTTGTTGCCTGCCGAACCATATAATATACCAGTGTAGATTTGTGTGTATTTTAATTTTGTATTAAATAAATTTAAAGTATTTTTTTTCATAATTTTTTTTATATATTTTTTTTATATATTTTTTTTTGTTTTTAATTGACAGAATACAATTGATTTTAGTATAAAACAACGTTTTTACATTTTTTATCCCATTTTGTACCGAATTATACCCTAAAATAATTTTGGCCGCCTAAATCGGTCATATCTACGTCTGCGTGCACGGAATAAAGCACCAGATCATTATTAGAAAAACATAGATAGCAGTTATTTTTAAACACAATTTCTATTTAATATCGGATGGAAGTATAAAAAGTAGGTGAGTTGACTGTGACGTCACTACACACGTGTTCATATAAATTCCATATTAGCAAATCGTTTTGACAGTTCTAAAAAAAGAAGCTGATTTGACTAGTAGGAAAGTATCCAATACTTAGCTCATTAACGATACATTTCCTGTGAATTAATTGATTTGTTGATTTAAAGATTTATTGATTTATTTATTGATTGAAGTATCGAATATCGAGTATCGAGCTGTTGCGGTATCCAGGTATTGAATTTACGAGTTTTGAATTATCGAGCTATCGGGCCGTTGAATTATCGGATTGTTGGATGGTTGAGTTATTCAATTGGTGAGTTATTGAATTGGTGAGTTATTCACTTGTTGAGTTATTCACTTGTTGAGTTATACACTTGTCAAGTTATTCACTTGTTGAGTTATTCACTTGTTGAGTTATTCCCTTATTGATTTATCGAATTATTGAGTTATCGAGTTATTGAGTTATCGAATTATTGAGTGTTCGAATTGTTGAGTCATTGAATTATTGCATTATTTGAATCATTGACTTATTGAATTGTTGAATCATTGAGTTTATTATTGAGTTAATGTAGCAGCATTACAATTAAATGATTTTAATATGATGACTTTGATATAAGAGATAATGAAGATTGCTGTTTTAGTTTCAGATTTACACTTTACGAGCACTCTATATCGAATTGACGGCAGGGTTGAACGTGTTTGTACTTACGAGAACTGGATTGGTTGTAAACTACTAGAACAGGATCACCACAATTAAACCGAGATAGAGGAGAATAGATGGGCCAATTGGAATCAGAATGCCGTAGGACAACTGCTAGAGGAATGGTGACTGGTACAAAAGATCAAGAAGTATGATGCTGAGTCAACCAAATTATGCGTGTATGTACGATGGGATTTCATTAGCAGCAGAGATTGATGTCTAATATCAGTAGCATTAGAGATGACTATTGATATTTGAATCTGATTTAGCATTAGAGATGACTAAATTGAAGAATATCAGTAGCATTAGAGATGACTATTGATATCTGAATATGATTATTGATGACTAAATTAAAGAATATCAGTGGCATTAGAGATGACTGTTGATATTTAAATATGATTAGCAATTAGAGATGACTACTAAGGGTAACATTCCATTTTCTGACCGCAGCTGCACTACTAGTGCGAACGCCGGTGCGGTCGGCCGGTCACCGTGTCGGCGTTATTGTCAATTTCCATAGTAAAATGAATGGTAGTGCTGCTGTCGTTGGAAATGGATTGTCACCTTAATGATTAAATTGTAGCTGGTGATGACTATTTGTGTTCAAGCTGAATAATATCTTGTACATTAGAGATGACTATTAATGTAACGTTTCCAGCCATTCGAGATGACGACTCATATATTTAGTATATATATTATGTGGTAAAATATTAAGTCAAGAGATTAAATACCTACGTAATGAGATTATTGCTAATTTATATTGTTAATAAATACGAAAACGAAGGGACTCGTTTCGGAAAGGACGGCCGACTTTAACAACCACGGCAGACTACCCACATCTTAAGTAATAATTTCTGATTGATTTCATTTTTATTAAATTTTGCGGGTACTGCAACATTCCCAGAATCAGGTATAAAACGCGGCCCCCCTACCCGGAGCAGTCAGTCGTCGCCATCGATTGAAACTGTAAACACTTAAAGTGAAGTTGAAGTTATAATAAGTTGTATTATTCGAAGTGAGAATAAAGTCAGGTGCTATATTATAAAGTTGTTTTTGTGTTTATCCCTGTGGAGGTTTCATTGATAACAATGATTTATTTATATTGGTCGTATGAACCGTGAAATGTAATTTACGACCTCTACTAAATGCATGATCTACTCATACTCAAACAACAAAATATCTGCAAACAAAAGTTATATGAGTATAGCGCCAACTGCGCGCCTCTGGACTGTATCTTATTCTTTTAACCTCGTGGCGGTGCAGCGATACAAAATTCACGTACGATCGCAGTGAGCGGGGTAAGCGGGTGGTGCGGGTCGTCTTAAAGAAAACATCGCGGTTTTGAAAAACCTGAGATTTCCCGTCAACGATTGGGATTTCCCATTGTTTTATTTATTGATCAATAAATTGGACCAGGATACCCGTCGTCGTTTTGAACTACAGAACGACAACAAGGACGTACCGTCATTCGACTCGTTGTTGGAATACGTAAGTAAGGCCGGTCAAGCGTTAGAGCTCGCCGAGCTCACAGAGAGCGAGCGCCGCCGCCCCCGCGGCACGCGCACCCACGGCACCCGGGCGTACCGCGCGCGCTCCCGCCGCGCCGCGTACCGCTGCCTGGCGCCCGGCGCAGGACCGCGCACCTGCGGGCGCAGCCTATAAAACGCTAGTCACCACTAGCGCCACCTCGATTGAACCGTCTTGCGTGTTATGCAAGTCGAATCATGATCTTGCTAAATGTCTTGAATATCGGAACAAGACGCCTCACGAGCGCTTTTCTGTTGTCAAGGTTTTTTTGTTGTTGGTTTTGTGTTGGGCTTTGCGTTAACTGCTTACGTTCTGGACACGTAGTTAAAACTTGCCCCTCGAAGTCTCGTTGTCAAAAGTGTAATGTCGCCCATCACACTACCATTCATTTCGATGTCGATAGCGGTAATTCCAAGGTCAGCGTCGGTACTTCGTCCGCGACCAACGCTGGCGCCGCGACTTGCTCGTCGTCCTCGCCCCCGACACCTCAAGGCACGTGTCTGACAAACAAGTGACCATGCTTGCATCCGATCCAGCACCTGTGGGTAAGATTTCTCTTTTTGCCACTGCGTGCGTGGAAGTACTAGATAAGTTCGGTAGTTATCAAAAAATTCGTATTGTCATCGACAATTGCAGTCAGCCAAACCTTATTACGCGACGTTGCGCGCAGCGGCTTGGACTTCCGATACGACAGAAAAATACATCCATCGAGGGTGTATGTGAGGTGTCAACGATGTCAACTTCTTATCCACTCACATGATTCCGATTTTAACGAAAGGTGCCCTGAATTGCTCTGCCATTTCGCAGATACGACGGCACAGTGTCGTGATATCTTCAAAAATCGATAACTTTGCTTCTGCTGAAGCATTTGGAATGATTCTTTCGGTTTTATAATGGTAAAGAAACAATGAAATTTATTTTTTTACTTTAGTTATTTGCTGTTATAATAAAAATAATTATTAAAAATTCACGAAGTTTACCCAAAGGAATAATTTCCGAGTTATAGTAGAAAACTATTTTTAATAAAAAATCTAAATCGATAACATATCTTTTTTTTGTATTCAATTTAAAGAAGGCTTAATATGCACTAACTTGATACTAAACACCTCGATAGCTCACCTATAAAATTGCAGAGTAAAACTGATTCAAATTCTGATAAGGAACTTTCGAATTGCTCAACCTGGCGTGTAACTATGTGCTATGTTCATGATTTTTTTGTGGCTAATTTAGACACTGAAGTACAAAAATATAGTAAAAAACCGTTTAAGACACTAATTACCTTGAAATAAAATACATAATTTATGTAATTATCACGATGATAGTGGCTTTATAACTTAAAATAACAAAAGAGTATTTACATACCTACTAAACTTTGGTGTTTTTAAAACGGCCGATCACCAACAACCGAACTAACTTATAACTACACTAACACGTATAATATATGCACCATAACATACACTTCACAACAAATTAAGCACAATAAGCAAATAGTAACTATTAACACATGAAATTATACTGATTACAAAAGTAAATAAACAACACGTGATAACAGCGGCGGCCGGCAAACTGACCTGCGCCATGTCAAAAACAAAGATGGCTACCTATTTAGGGCGGAGACACAACAGTCGCGCAGTACTGATGTTCAACAGAAATAGGAACTTTTAAATTGTAATAATGAATTCTTTATTTAATCGTATAATTATTTGACGACTGGTCTGGCCTGGTGAAGCCGCGGTTCTGGGTTTGTATCCCGGTAAGGGCATTTATTTCTGTGACGAGCACAGATATTTGTTCCCGAGTCTTGGGTGTTTTCTATGTATTTGTATATATATTATATGTCTATATGTCTTCGGTTACCGTGATTATTAAAACTAGTTATATTATATATATATATATATATATGTGTCTGAGTACCCACAACACAAGCCTTCTTGAGCTTATTGTGGGACTTAGTCAATCTGTGTAAGAATGTCCTATAATATTTATTTATTTAGTTTATTTAATGTAAACATTTTGAATGAGTAAGTAATTACTCATTACATTTAGTATAGGTTTGTTATTTAGTTTTGTGTTAAGTGATCAGATCATTTAGGCATTTCAACATTTATTTTCGCAAAAAAAATAGGCCATCCTGATTCATACTCAGGGTAAATAGGGACGACTAAGGTACATTGCAATTTGGGACAAGTGAATCAGGGTTGTCATGTAAGGTACTTTAAAATGATTAGGTAAATATTTTAAGTTAAACACGAACAAAACTATAACTATAATTAAAAATAAACTTTTACTTTTACTTGTAGGTAATCATACTAATATAAATGTAGAAGTAGGTTCTCTAAGTAGGTTTACAAAAAATGTAGGACAAAAGTCGTAATAATAAAACCAACTAATATAGGTAATTATACAAATATACAGAATGTTCGTTTAATAACCTGCATTATTTTACGATAAATCATTAAGTAAATTTCTCTTGAGGAATAAAACACATTAAAATAATATCAATACCTTTTAATGCACAGCTCACATAAATGAAGACACAATAAGACAGAAACAATAAGACTACTGTGTCACGCCAAACTCCGTTAACTCGAGTTACATGAGTTACGGATAACCAGTCTAAATCGTCTTAAAAACCATTAAATATAAATATAAATGTAATTATCACGAAACTCAACTTTTAAAGTTACATGAGATACGCGTGACACGGCAGAAGAGTACTTATAAGAAAAACCGATTTCTTCGAGAAGACGAATGTTTGGAATATTTAATGTTTGGTATGGTACTCTTCGAAACAGTTCTCTAAGCAAAGCGATACGTCGCATTGCTTACAAATATATTTCGTTCGAGATTGATGGCACCACGCACATATTTTATATTTGGACACGCCCTGACCGATGAAATGATTACCCTGAAGGATGGGTCGGCTTTGTTCACCTGGATACTGAATTATTACCTTCGGTTTCACCAGCAGGGTGTTGTGTATCTGAGGTGTTCTATACGCCTTAATCATCTCTTCTGCCAAACGTTGCCTGAACGCACGACTTGTTATGGTAGGGTGCTGGGTTTTAAATATGACGTAAGAGTTGTGTATCGTCACATTTAAAAGACGCCTGAACACCTTTTTGTACCACGCCTGGTTACGTGCTCTTTCAATGGGATGAGCGGAAAGGAGCTGGTCTTTTTTATCGACGCCCCCCATAGCGAGATTATAGTCACACACGACTTCCGGTTTGTATTTATACTTGCCGTACTTTTCCTTTCCACTCACATTACCTCCGTGAAAAGTTGAGATCATGGATACAATATTAGTATCTCGCCACAGCATTATACTAAGGTCTCGGCTGAAAGTTTGTACTACCTCTCCAACTCGCATTTCAGTCTTAGCCATGCCCTTGATTGCTTCGGGGACAAATTCGCGGTTAACTCGAAGTGTCCCGAAACAATCGGTTTTTTGGGATTTGAGGTACCGCGCTAATAATGGAGAATTATAAAAATTGTCCATTATTAGTGTATAGCCCTTACCAAGCAATGGCTTAGCTAAGTTCTGCACAATTTGTGCAGTGGCGTTTTGTGGTGGTGGTGGCAACGAAGATGCAGAAGCTGTCATCTGTTGGGTGTCCGTCGTCCGTCTGTCGTTATTTGTTGTGTTTTCTATGTCAGTTAGGTCAATTATGTCGTCTGTAATGTCCGTCTGTTCGTTGTCCGTCATATCTGGTCCCGCTTTCACTTCTTTTCCGGCATAGATGAAAAAGCTCCATAAGTAGCCGGTATCGGACTCGCATAGCTCATAACTTTTTATCCCTGTTTTTGCGGCCTTTGTGGCAATTTTTTGTGCAAATGATAGCCGACCGTGCCACTTAAGCAGCGATTCGTCTATGGCTATGCTCTGTCTCGGAATGTATAGACTGCTAAATCTTTTATTCAAGACATCCGAGACAGGCCATATTTTGAACAGCTTTCGTTGAGAGTCAGTAAGTCCTGTCAGGTCAGTTTCATTGTCCGTAAAATGTAGAAGTCGCTTTATAAGTACAAACCGTCCAAACGTCATCAGTAATTTAAAATACTTCAAGGTGAGGTAGCCGTTTTCCCTCCAATAGTCATACTCAACGTTTAGCGGAGCTAAACCTTGTAGTATGAGCATTGCGAGAAAAACGACCACTTCTGCCCTATCAGTATTTTTCCATTTTAATAATCTGGAATTTTCCTTGGTCACCTTGTCTACTAGTATATTCGAATGTTTGTTTGTCTGTGTCACTATAAGGTCAAGTAAGTCATTGTCAAAAAAATTTTTAAATACTGTCAGTGGCGTCGTGTCTTGGTCCATGTCAAAAGTCGGTCCCGGTGTAGCCGTGAAGGCTTCTCGTTGTCCACTGAATATCTTCGGGTCACATTCCCACTCAAAAGTGAAGTGGTCAATCGGTAGCATCTGTTGTATAGTCCGATCAGCTTCTGCATCTTCGTTGTTAAGCCATTGCTGAGCTTCCTGCGATATGTTTTGAGGCAAAACCGCTGCTTCCAAATTTATATCTATTCTTGCTGCTGTTTGCTGATCGCTCTCTTCGTCATTTTCATCTAAGTCGCTTTCATCTTCTAATTCTTTACACCAGTTGTCAAATATTTCCTCAGCCTTCTTTGTACCGTAATCTGGAATAAAAGGAACCACTTAATTATGCTCGAAACCTTAGACTACCATTCAACGTTGAATAATAATCCCTACTTATATTGTAATCCTATCTAATATTATAAATACGAAATTAACTCTGTCTGTTACGTCTTCAGGCTTAAACCGATTTAGTTGTTTTTTTTTGTGAAAAAAGACATAATTTGAGAATGTTTAATAGTTCAGGGAAGGGCATTGGATAGTTTTTATCAATTATCATTACATTCATTACTATCTCACGCAGACGAAGTCACGGGCCGAAACTAGTATGAAGTAACTGATAAACGATAAAATGTGTACGTATACTTACCTAAACCAGTTATCACTTTTTTGGATGCGGGTGGAGCTTTTGTAATAACTTTTTTGCATACCGGTGTGGCTGTGACCGATTTAGAGATTTGACTGAGACCTGTAATAAAAACCGAAATTAAATAAAAGGATTAATTTAACCCACCCAGTTCCTTTGATATAAATACTAACCATTATTTGTTTCTTCGTTATTTGAATATGGAAGCGACTGTGCTGAAGTTGGCCGTGATGAAGTTTGGCTACTTGGAATTTTATGTAGAGCCTTAGTTCCTAAAAAAGCAAGTTAGTTAGAAGTAATATTTTGTAACTGGCTTTTTATCATCAACGACTACTCCATTTTACTAGTAGTAAGAAGAAACTCCTGGTAACAAGAAAAGTGCTTGAGTTTTTTTTAATCCCTAATGATCTGTTTAAAAGAGGTTATTGCCTTAACTGGATCACCACTCTTTGAAACAATCTGCATTGAGTAAATGCAAAATATACTTACTGAGATTGCCTGTCTTCCAGTCTACGTGCAGTGGCGAATGTCCCGGGACTTCGACAATACTGTCAAAACTGACGGTGCTAGAAAAAAAATGCTTTTATATATTTTTCAGTTTCATTGGAAGATATATTCATAAAAAAATAATAAATAATTATACAAAATGAAAATTCACCTCGAGGGAGTCCCGAAGTCATATGCCGGTTCATGCGGTGGAGTTTTTTCATTTAGCTCAGCGGCTACAAGATCTGGCTCATCTCTGTAAATAAAATGTATATAAATCATCACACACTTTATATTTATAACTAAAAATACAAGGAATTATGTAAGAATAACTTCTAATTTACATTGAAAACTCCAGTAAGTTATAATAATAATAATAATTCAGCCTATCCCACTCCCAGTGCTGGGCACAGGCCTCCTCTCGAGCACGAGAGGGGTTGGGCTACAGTCCCCACGCTGGCCCAATGCGGGTTGAGACTTCACATACACCTTTGAATTTCTTCGCGGATGTATACAGGTTACTTCACGATGTTTTCCGTCGCCGAAAAGCTAGTGGTAAATATCAGATGAGATTTGAAAGTCGAACGTCAGATCCACTCGGCCACCACCGCTCAGTGAGTCGAAGACATTGTTAAAATGCATATATGGAAAGGGCTTACTCATTTCGTAAAAGTCAGATACCGTCAACCGGGAATTAATAGGGACACAACACAACTTACAATATGACTGATACTTACATTATCTTAAAAAATACCCACAATTGTATTATTCGATTGAAAATAACAGTAGATTTGGTATGATACAATTTGTGTGAGTAGTTAAATATTAGGAAATTGTCGTGTAAATCAAATTTTAAGTTTTGTCCCTATTCACCCCGGCTGACGCTATTGTTCAAATTTAACGACATGAGTTACATATGTATTTAAAAAAAATTGTATTTTAAAACATTTAAAACTATTCAATAACTTCTCTGCGTATTGGTAACCTTACATTATTTCCCACGGCATAAATTTTCGAGCAGGAGGGGTAAGGGGAGTGCCATTACTTAAACGGCAGCCTGCCCGTATTGGCGACTCCTTCCTGAAACACAAATACTATTTTAGAATATTCAGTGTTAACAGTCACACGAATTAAAATACGATAAATAACTATGTATTTACCGTATCTGTTTTCGAGGCGGAGCATCGGGCAACAGAAACCGCTCCAAGTGTTTCGCCCTTTTTTTGCTGACATAGAGGTTCCGCTCTTCGGGTAGCAGAGTTCGAATTTTTTTTCTTGTGGCTGCGACATTCTTCAACACCAAAGCTTTTTCTTCTTCGTAAGTTCTACGAAAGAAACAGTTAATACTTTATTTTTACTTTTTTACATGAGAAGTGAATAGAAGTACAATCGTAACCTGGTACTGGGTCCCGCTACTGGTGGTGGAGGAGGCGGTGACGGTGGGAGAGGAAGCGGTAACGGTGGCGGAGAGGGTGCCTGAGAGGCTCCTTTACCTCCTCGCCCGCGTCCTCGGCCGCGTCCTCGTCCACGTCCACGCCCACGTCCTCGTCCTCTATTTCTACAATGCAGTCCAAAAAACCTTAAGCGAGTGAAAGTGCATCATGCGATGACTGCCGGTTAAGTACATGAATTAACACATTACAAAAGAAAATCCCATGCGCTACACTTATATCCAGTGATCGGAGTTTTGGTTGCCACTCGGGGAAAAGGACCTCAATTGCATTTTGTTTACTGTCATATATATTTTATAAATATATCACCGACACTTAAATGGAGTTCTTTTCTAACAGTTTCAAAGGTATCGCAAGCTTAAATGTGTATGCATGTTACCATTTTAACTTTAAGTATATACCGCGGAGTGGCATCCAAAACCCCGATCACTGCTTATATCCTTAGGATTATTTGCTGAAGTTAAGTAATAACATAACCACAAAACACCGTAAAATAAGTAAATAAATATATATATAGCAATTCTTGATAGATATATAAATATATATCAAGAATTGCTCGTTTAAAGGTATAATATTTGCATTTGTTAACGTAAATCATTGCCAAAAACCACAGTTAGTATTAGTAGGCACAAAAAAAACTGATAATGTGCTGACGTGCTAAAAACTTTCGCTAAATAGCAAAGAAATAAAATATTAGTAAATAGAAATTATAAGTAAGTAGTAACAAACATCCCAAAACGCGTATGCAACGCGTCTAGTGTACCACATGCCTTACGATGTGCAGAAATGCTTTAAGCAACCACAGTTGCTGTGTTTGTACTTACAATTTTCCGTCACATGGTTTGTTCGCTAATCCTGGATAATACACAGTGATTTAATGCATTTTATTGTTTATTAATGTAATTTAATAATCGAACTATTTAATGACTATAGGTTGCTCAAGATATATTTGGTAATCATAGAAATCTAGGGCATTAAAATAGGAAACACGCCAACAATCTACAGAGTTATTGGTTTGAAGTGAGATTTAATGGTCATCAATATTAAGTAGGTCTAAAATATAGTTTTAATCTAATAGACCAATAAACGCGGAGTAATTTAATATATAATACTAACAGAAATATGTAAATTTGAATACTTACGGCATTTTAAAACACGCAGCAACTTTTAACACACGCACTTTCCCGAACAACTTGCAAAGTAACATAGATAAAAAATACTGTGGTTATGTCTATGTGGTTGAAACATTTTTTTAAATATTGTCACGTTGGTATTCTGTGTTTTAATAAATGTTTACACCATATCTGTGCAGCCCTTCACAGATAAGAAATAAAAAACCGCATACACTCCGTTCGCAACTCGAGTTGCGACGATCATTTTAGAGGTGCGCAATGTTGAAACCCTAGTTGCTGGAATCATGTGAGTGGTTATACTACTCTTAACATTCGCAGCATGAAATGAATGAATGATGCTTTTATTGGAAACACACATACACAACAACATTAAAACATGCTTAAGTCCATGGTATAATAATATACTCCGCCTGGTACTCCATTCCGAGATTCGCGTATGACCTAACTGACACGCGCCTACGTCATCATGCTGTTTACAGGTTCTCAAACTTTGAAATGTGGGAGAATTTTAACCAACGGTGAAAATTATTTTAACGGCATTAATTTTAAGTTATTTATGTAGAAACATAGTAAAATAAAACAAATCTAATGTATTAAATTAAACTTTATTTATCTATACAAGACAAACGTTTAAAAAACTAATTCACAGTTACACATTAATTACCAAGCTTACGACGTGAAAAGTTTGGAAAACACTGCGACTGCTGACACTGAGCGAGAAGGAAATAACAATTAACACGCGTTCGACAAGGATGACGGTCAGGGCATGAAGTTATCTCATAGACCTGTATAATTATTTCAGTGAGTTATCTAGATCCGAATTGTCAAATGTCCACAGCGCTATCCTGTGTTGCCAGTAGTATAAACAGAATTACCCGAAAGTCTGAAATTTCTTTCGTGAATCGGAAGATATTGCTAACGAGTAATTAAAAATGACGTGTTATTGTAAAATTTAAGCTAAAATACATATAAATGAAAATTATAAAATTATAAAGAAATATTTTAACTTATTAACCATAGGTATAATGTACCCATGTAACATGTTATGTTGAAATAAAGTGGCAATGTTATTGTGACGTAATCGCGTGTCACTCTGGGAATGGAAGACCATGTTTTATTAGACCATGCTTAAGTCTAGGTAAATTTGAAGTTACAGTGTTGCGAGAGGTTCCAAAAAGGATAACACTCAGCATGTGTCGCAGCACATGAGTAGTGTTACGACGCACGGTGGGCTGAAAATCGGCCTCCATAGAAATAGAAACCGAAGTCTTAAATTTGAACTTTTTTTTATTGGAATAGCTTTTGTTAGGTTTTATTATGTCCCAAAATTAATCTTAGCTAATTTGGTTGGAAAAATAATTAATTATATTTTTTTTTCAAAGTCTTTGTATGGCGCGTATCAGAAAAATCGAGTTTTCTCCGAAAATAAAAAGTTAACCGCAATATCCTGACAGATGATTTTAAAACCAATTATTCTTGATTTTTCCACATAATTAGTATTTTCCTACGGGGTGCACTTTTTTCTTTAAAAATCGATATATATTTTTTATTTTTTTATATATTTTTTTATTTTAATACGTTTATACTCGTTATTTTGACAATAAAAAATTAATTTGAGTTTGGTCGAACCAATAACTTACGCGTAGTGAATTTTTGTTCTAAGCAAATGTATGGAGCGTACGAGTAAAACGGATTTTTTTTCAAAAATTAAAGGTATACCGTAATATCCTTGCAGATGATTTAAGTACCAATTATTAAGGATATTTTGACATAACGCGAACTTTTCTACCGTATGCACTTATTTAATAAAAAATAAAAAACTTATTTTTTCATGCTGAAATATCTTTCTCTCATTGTTTTAATCAAATAAATAATAAACATACAAGAGTTACAAGTAGAAAATTGAAAATAAAACCATTACATCCTTTACATTTTTACCC
Organism: Cydia splendana; assembly: GCF_910591565.1. Classification (NCBI taxonomy): domain Eukaryota; kingdom Metazoa; phylum Arthropoda; class Insecta; order Lepidoptera; family Tortricidae; genus Cydia; species Cydia splendana. The sequence goes on from NW_026946890.1 coordinate 126,537, forward strand.
TTGTATCCTCTTTATTACATTATCTTTGTACTTAATGAAACAGTATTTAACAAATGACACATTGACAACTGATGAATCTAAAATTAATGATCATTAATGAGGTCCGGTTACAATCCTTAGTAGATACTATGAATGCAGTTTAATCATTAAGGTTTTAATCATTATGCTTATAATTAGACGTAAAACTAATTACAATAACAACGATATAGAATGGTGGTGTTCATTAGTACTTGCAATAAATAGGTAAGGGGTACATTTTATATTTTAGTTCATCTTGAGCTTCTTAACCGCTAACTTATACGACCATAAACCATGGACAGTCTTATTACGAACTTGGACTTGTTTGTTATCCTAAAATCTCAAGGATCTAGTTTAAATCACGAAGCTTTGTTTGAAATAGTGCTAACTAAATCAAACCTTAACCTATCAGAAGAAGATCGTGACACCTTGAAAGAATTTCGCCGAAGATTTACAAGAGCTGCTACTGACAGATGGAAGAAAAGCCAACGGAACACACAAAAATTTAGAACAATGTTGGAAAAATTTGGATCTTGGTTGAGATTTTAGGATAACAAACAAGTCCAAGTTCGTAATAAGACTGTCCATGGTTTATGGTCGTATAAGTTAGCGGTTAAGAAGCTCAAGACGAACTAAAATATAAAATGTACCCCTTACCTATTTATTGCAAGTACTAATAAACACCACCATTCTATATCATTGTTATTGTAATTAGTTTTACGTCTAATTATAAGCATAATGATTAAACTGCATTCATAGTATCTACTAACGATTGTAACCGGACCTCATTAATGATCATTAATTTTAGACTCATCAGTTGTCAATGTGTCATTTGTTAAATACTGTTTCATTAAGTACAAAGATAATGTAATAAAGAGGATACAATGGTAATAATGTAAAGGATGTAATGATTTTATTTTAAATTTTCTACTTGTAACTCTTGTATGTTTATTATTTATTTGATTAAAACAATGAGAGAAAGATATTTCAGCATGAAAAAATAAGTTTTTTATTTTTTATTAAATAAGTGCATACGGTAGAAAAGTTCGCGTTATGTCAAAATATCCTTAATAATTGGTACTTAAATCATCTGCAAGGATATTACGGTATACCTTTAATTTTGGAAAAAAAATCCGTTTTACTCGTACGCTCCATACATTTGCTTAGAACAAAAATTCACTACGCGTGAGTCATTGGTTCGATCAAACTCAAATTCATTTTTTGTAGTCAAAATAACGAGTATAACCGTATTAAAATAAAAATAAAAATAAAAAAAATATATCGATTTTAAAAAAAAAAAGTGCACCCCGTAGGAAAATTCTAATTATGTGGAAAAATCAGGAATAATTGGTTTTAAAATCATCTGTCAGGATATTACGGTTAACTTTTTATTTTCGGAGAAAACTCGATTTTTCTGATACGCGCCATACAAAGATTTTGAAAAAAAAAATTTTCCAACCAAATTAGCTAAGATTAATTTTGGGACATAATAAAACCTAACAAAAGCTATTCCAATAAAAAAAAGTTCAAATTTAAGACTTCGGTTTCTATTTCTATGGAGGCCGATTTTCAGCCCACCGTGCGACGCTGATTTTCAGTGTACCCATTGACACGTAAAACAAACACAAAACAACACAGAACATAAAAACAAAACCGAAGCAGAATACAACAGAATGTGCGGTTGACACGGTAATTTATTAACAAAATAAGAAAACTGAGACATGTTTATGAATAAATACTTACATAATACATAAATAAATATATAGACTCTAAAGCACAGTAGTCGGTACAAATACAGGTGGATGTAGGTATAGGTCGGCTAGGTGGGGATCGTTTGTTCCTTGAGTAGGTGCAGTTTCAGTCTGGATTTGAACATGTATAGTGAGCTGGCATTTCTTATTGGTGGTGGGAGATTGTTCCAGCACCGCGTGGCTGCGTACCGGAAGCTGCCACGGAAACTAGCCGACCTGTGCCTTGGACAGATGAGGCGGGGGGCTTGCCTTATGTGTTTACGGGAGAACGTTAGTCTTTCGTAGAGGTAAGTTGGTTGTTTGGTCAGCATAATCCCGAACAAGAGTGAAGCAAAATGTAATTTTCTACGGGCCTCCATCTTAAGCATATTGCCACTATTTAAAAACGGTGTTACATGTGTTCTTGGTGGAATCGGAAAACAGAATCTGGCACAGGCATTCTGAAGCCTCTGTAACTGAGTTTTTGTACGAGATAACAAGCAGTTTCCAATGACCGTATCGGCGTAGTTCAGTTTTGACAATACAAGGGTGTCACAAAGTTTTATTCGCATATCTACACTTAAATAGTTCCGAATCTTGTATACCGAAACTGTGAGGCGGTAAAAACAATTACGCGTAATTTCTAGAACGTGATTCTCAAACTGCAGTTTCTCGTCCATAATTACTCCCAGGTTTCTGGCTTCTGACACGCGAGGTATGATTTCGTCTAGAATACGGACCTGTGGGTTGCGTAGTGTTGTATTTGCCACTTGATTTTTGGTACCTAGTATTAAAAACTTTGATTTCAAAGGATTCAGAACTAAACTGTTTTTCTTAGACCAGTATGCAACCTGATTGAGATCTTGATTTAATTTTGTGATGGCTAAATTAGTATTTTCAGGCTTAAACGAAATATACATTTGTAAGTCGTCAGCATATAAGTGGCATTTACAATTGTTGATATAGCTTATTATGTCGGCACTGTATAAAATGAAAAGGATGGGCCCCAAAATAGATCCCTGAGGGACGCCCCTGGTGACTGTAGTCCTTTCAGAGACCAAGGATAAGCCCTCCGAGTTTCGTACTTCAACCTGCTGGGTGCGCTCGCAAAGGTATGAAGCGAACCAGTTTATTGCCTTAGTGTCAAATCCGTAGTACGTCAGTTTCGATAATAATAACAAAGGGTTGATTGTATCGAAAGCGCGTGAGAAATCTAGCAGAACCAGGATTGTGGCATTCCCATCGTCCTGAGCAGCGAGGATATCATCGACGACATCGAGAAGGGCAGTTGCTGTGCTACGTTTCTTCCTGAAGCCTGACTGTTTACAAGGTAAAATATTGTTTTTTTCCAGATATTCCACTAATTGTAGGCACACAGCTTTCTCTAGTATCTTTGACATTACAGGAAGAATACTGATTGGTTGTAAATCTTTAAAGTTTGCTGGGGACGTTTGTTTAGGAATGGGCTTGACCACAGCACTTTTCCAAGGCTCGGGGAAAACGCCTGTGCTAATTGACTGATTTATAATGGCCGTAATAATAGGCAGAGTGCGCGGTAGGGTCATTAGCAACATGTCAAGAGAGATACCGTCGGTTCCCTGGGCCTGAGTGCGAATAGAGCTTATTATTTTACTGACAGTGACCTCTGTTACTGGCTGAAGGCTAAAACGTGCATCACTGTATCTACTGAACTCAAAATATGTCAAATCAGATATACTAAATTCCTCTCTACCAGGTACGTCAAGAAAAAAGTTATTAATAGCATTAGGGTCCAATAAATGTTGAGGTATGTCAGAGTCTCTCTTTTTAAAGTTAGCTATGTTTTGCTTTACGTGTTTCCATAGAGCGCGGGGGTTTTTTATTTGAGATACAACCCAACTAGCAAATGTATGTGCTATAAAAGTTGAGAGCACGTTTTTGTTTTCGCTTTTTGGTGCTATAAACGGTGTAAAAACAGTCGAATAAAAGTCCTGTAAGCGTTTACTCAACGCGAAAAAGGCGCACTTATACAGACTAAAAGTGTTATAAAAATCGAGTAAGCGCTGTATAAGAAGCAAATCGATGCTGTAAGAGTTGAGTAAAAGTGGATAAAAGCGATTCTAGTGTTTTAATAGCAACGATAGTGCTTTTATTCGACTATTCGTTCTATAAACATTAGCAATTTACTATTACTCAGTGAAAGTGTTCTATAAAAGCAACCGCACTGCTTTTTCTCAGCAAAAATGTTTCGTAAAAGTAGATGAATTGCTTTTACTCGGCATTTTGAATGTGTAAGAGTGCAGTAAATGCTTTTATTCAACTAATATGTGCTAAAAACGATCTCAGGTAAGCGATTATATTCCAATTATTTGATTAAGTTTGAGGCCTAATCGTCTTCACGTATCTAATACAACAAAAAGGTACTTAAGTATTTTTTTACTGCTGTCATCCATGACATTTATTTTTACCGTGATTGTGTACATAAGTTTTTACTGTCTGTAAGTACACGTAATACAGTAAAACCTAGCGCGAAAAATACTTTATTGATAAAACCAAAGGCACTGGTTCATATATATTCATGGGCCGCCTATTTTCTTAAATTTCAATAAAAAAATATTAATTAAAATAAGTAAAAATTTGCTTACACGATCTAGTTTCTGTTATATCTCATTAATTCGACTATAAGTCGAGTAACTGCGTTTACTGCTACACTTATAGCACATGTTGTCGCCATGTTTATGGATTTATAGTCCGGTGGCTGACTGCATGAAACCCTACCTGATAAAAAAATAGAATAATCCTACTCTGTGGGGGTAGCTGACTTTTAGCAGCTTCAACTGCTCTTGGTCGGCCGTGGCTTAACTTGGCAAATTTTGCGCAAATGGCAAAAAAGTGGTATAAATATTCATAAAAAAAACAAAAGTGGTCAGCTACATCCTGTGTTGGCAGGTTCCTGTGTCCGACCGAATTTGTGGTACCACGTGAGCTACAATTTACTACATCGAAAAATAGAATGTCACTTGTATGGTAGGATTGCTGCCATTCACATTTTTTTTAATGCGGACGGACTGCAAAAGCTATCAGGCTAAGGTGAGGCCGACCAAGACATACGTCAACAAATTTAATGTAGGTATTACAATCAGTTTTTTTCATTCTATTTTTCGATGAGGTAAATTGTAGTTGTCACGTGGTACCACAAATTCGGTCGAACACAGGAACCTGCCAACACAGGATGTAGCTGACCACTTTTGTTTTGCTGTCCTCAAAGGCAGCTATCCTACCCTGCAAGTTTCATTCTATTATACGATGGGGTTTTTTTTTTGATGAATTTTTGTGCCACTATTTTGCCATTTACGCAAAATTTGCGAAATTAAGCCGCGGCCGACCAAGAGCAGTTGATGCTACTAAAAGTCAGCTACCCCTACAGAGTAGGATTTTCTATTTTTTTATCAGGTAGGGTTTCATGCAGTTGGCCACCGGACTAAGTATATTGAAACGTACAACATGGCTGACTTGTGCTGTTAATGTAGTTCAAAACTCTTTAAAAGTACTCTAAGCTGAATACATTTTGAATAAAACCTGTAAATACACTTCAGCTCCTATAACAGCGGTTTGAGCCCCATTACCCGAATTATGATATAAGCGCGCTGTTACAGCAGCATTGTTGCCAAATGGTTATTGGATTGCTTTTAATAGGCTTTTATAGCAACAGAGAAGAGAGTTGAGTAACAGTTGTATTAAAGCGCCTTATTCAGACAATTAGCTATTCTATAGCTGTTATATGATTTTAATAGAACAATTATGCTGAATAAAAGTGATTTAGTAGCGCTAACTCAGCATTTATTAAAAGGTGGAATAAAAGTGCTAAAAGATAGTGCTATAAACGTTTATACGACATGATTATAGCACTAATTAGCGAAAATTGCTAAACAGTCGAGTTAGCCGCTATTATACGATATATTGGTGTTTCAACAACCGTAACTCGGCTGTTATACGATTACAGGCTGAGTAAATCAATTCTTATATGACTATTTTGCTGGTTGGGAATGTATTTATTAAAATATGCTGTTTTTTCCCGATGTATAGCATCAATGACTACCTTTTTTAAATCCTTGTAATACATTTTTTGAGTGTCCAGTCCGCCCCGCCTGTAACGTTCATGGGCCTCATCTCGTTTAGCCATAATTTTTTTAATGTTATAAGTTATCCACGGAAACGAGCGCTCTTTAATCACGGTTAATTTAAGTGGTGCGTGCCGATCAATCAAATTAACTAAAAATGCGTTAAATGTAATTACAGATGTATTGACATCGATTGATAAAACTTTTTCCCATTCGATACGATTAACGTCAGAATTAAAGCAATCTAAGTCTATGTCCTTAAGTGGGCGGTGAATGATACGCTGTAGAGGAACTTTTGTTTTGGTGATGTTTACTTTACACGATATAAATGCATGACTGCTAAGGTCGGGAATGAGATTGACACATATATCGGAAAGCTTTGCGGTCGAACAAATTACATCGATCAGCGTTTGGCTATGATCTGTGAAATGAGTGGCTTTATTTACGGATTACTAATATGTTGCATAAAATTTATTGTCATATTTTACTTTCGCATAGCAACCCTTGGCAGAATCATCATTTCGCAGAATTATATTTTGCATAAGTTTCATGGCATACTGTTGTTTCGCACAATTTTGTAAAGCTGAATAATACAATGGCATAATGTCAATTTGAAGAATAATCCTATAATCGAATAATTGTTTTGCCAAAAATTGCGTCGCATAATATTTACTTGGCATACTGTCTTTTCGCACAATTTCCTTAGGCAGAATAATTCATTGGCATAGTGTTGATGAGAATAATATTTCCGTATCCTACTCCACCAATGAACACCTTCTCCAACAGTTCCTATTGAGTAGGGGTCGCAGTTCTAACCTAACCTAACCTACACTTCTGGCAGCAATTCCTTTAGTGTAGGGGTCGCAGTTCTAACCTAACCTAACCTACAGTTCTGGAAGCAGTTCTTTTTGTGTAGGAGTCGCAGTTGTAACCTAACCTAACCTACAGTTCTGGAAGCAGTTTCTTTTGAGTAGGGGTCGCAGTTCTAACCTAACCTACAGTTCTGAAAGCTGTCCTTGTGTGTAGGGGTCGCAGTTCTAACCTAACGTAACCTATAGTTCTGGCAGCAATTCCTTTTATGTAGGGGTCGCAGTTCTAACCTAACTTAACCTACAGTTCTGGAAACAATTTCTTTTGTGTAGGGGTCGCAGTTCTAACCTAACCTAACCTATAGTTCTGGCAGCAATTCCTTTTATGTAGGGGTCGCAGTTCTAACCTAACTTAACCTATAGTTCTGGCAGCAATTCCTTTTATGTAGGGGTCGCAGTTCTAACCTAACTTAACCTACAGTTCTGGAAACAATTTCTTTTGTGTAGGGGTCGCAGTTCTAACCTAACCTAACCTATAGTTCTGGCAGCAATTCCTTTTATGTAGGGGTCGCAGTTCTAACCTAACTTAACCTACAGTTCTGGAAACAATTTCTTTTGTGTAGGGGTCGCAGTTCTAACCTATCCTAACCTATAGTTCTGGCAGCAATTCCTTTTATGTAGGGGTCGCAGTTCTAACCTAACCTAACCTATAGTTCTGGCAGCAATTCCTTTTATGTAGGGGTCGCAGTTCTAACCTAACCTAACCTATAGTTCTGGCAGCAATTCCTTTTGTGTAGGTTCAGTCAGCGACATGACTATTATGCGGTAACAATTTCAGCAGAACTTTTATTCTGCTGCATAACATTCTGCGAAATTCAAGTCTGCAATATGAGCAATATGCCATAAGAAATTCGGTGAAACATAATTTATGCTACATACAATTCTGCGTATGTAAAATCGACGATATTAGTATTCTGCTATTCAAAATTCGGCCAAATGAATGTTATGCGACATGACAGTTATACTAATTATACAATTATGCAAATGTATCATTCGGTTAAAAATGTTTCTGCGAAACCTGCTATGCGAAGTGTATTTCGGACAATCGATATTATGCAAGATAAAGGGAAGCCTTTATTTACATATTGAGTAAAATTATGACAGTATAAAAAATCGTTCAGCTTTTTCGTAGTTGATTCTTGTTTTTTCAACATATCTATATTAAAGTCCCCCATGATAATTACCTGATCGAATGACGAAAAATAAGAAACCGACTCACTAATGGAACTGATAAAAATATCTGGATTTTGCCACGGCGGTCTGTATGCTGTGCCGAAATCTGATTTTGAAATGTGTGTCGAAGCCTTTGTTACACCCAAAATCTGCAGCAATCAGCCTGCAGTAAAAATTGACATAGACCGGTTGTCATGCGTCAACGCATTCGAACTCGCCGACACTAATTTTGATAAACCTGGTAGCATTGACGCCTTATTGGGTGTGGATGTATTTTGTCAAATATTTTTGGGTAACCGCCACGATTGTGACGATGGACCCACAACCTTTGAGACCAAACTCGGTTGGGTTGTCATGGGAAAGGTTGCGCAACTTCCCATTCCCAAACTTCATTGTTTTGCTCAATGGATTCGCTCGATATCCAAATTCGAAAATTTTGGGAAATTGAAAGTCTCCCTAACTCTTCGCCCTTGACTGACGATGAAGTCACGTGCGAGAAAATATTCGCCTCGACTCACGCACGTGACTCGAACGGGAGATATATCGTACATTTGCCGTTTCATGCGTGATTATCTCGATGCTGGTCACATGGACCCAGTTGCACCCCAATCAGACGGGCGTGCGTATCACTTAGCACATTTTTGCGTGCTCAAGCCCAGCAGCGCCACTATCAAATTAAGGGTTGTCTTTGATGGTACTGCTCAGCCTGCTGGAGGCCCTTCGTTGAATGATCAGTTGCTCGTTGGACCGAACTACAATCTGATCTCGTTTCGATATTACTTCGTTTTCGTTTACATGCGGTTGTTTTCACAGCCGACATTCGTCTAATGTATCGACAAATCTTAGTCTCTCTTACCGATCGAGACTTTCAACGCATCTTATTCAGGTTCTCGCTCGATGAACCTATACAAGAATTTCGTCTGAACACCGTGACTTACGGTATGTCTTCGTCCAGTTTCCTCGCAATTCGAGCCCTGATTCAATTGGCCATTGATGAAGGCAAAGAGTATCCTCGTGCAGTTGACGTCCTCAAACGAGACATTTACGTCGATGACGTGGTGACAGGCGCTGAGTTCGTCGAATCAGCTCTCGACCTTCAGTCACAGGTTGTCAAAATCCTAGAAAAAGGATGTTTTGAACTCCGCAAGTGGTCGAGTAATTGTCCCCGTCTGCTCGAGAATCTCGACCCAACCCATTGTCATAATAAGACGCTCTCTTTTGATTCGGAATCGACATCTCCTCTTAAAGTGCTCGGTATGGAGTGGAACCCGTCTAGTGACGCGTTCACTTTCACAGTCAACGCGCTTCATGAAAAGTGCACAAAAAGAAATATTCTTTCGGAATTGGCGCGCATCTTCGATCCTCTTGGGTTTCTTACACCCTTGACACTCTCGTTCAAGCGCATAATTCAAGAATTCTGGACGCTTGGTTTAGATTGGGATGTGGTAGCACCCCCCAACATCAGCCAAAACTGGCTTCGTTATCGTTTAGATCTCGACTTATTGTCGTCTCTCGAAATACCTCGATTCATTCCGTCGACAAAGTCTTGCAATGTTCAGCTGCATGGCTTCTGTGACGCTTCGGAGGCGGGATATTCTGCTGTCATTTATTTTCGCATTCGCCATGGCGATGATAGCACCACCATACATTTGATAATGTCACGCTGCAAGGTCTCACCTTTGAAACGCACTTCTATTCCCCGATTGGAACTGTGCGCTGCAGTTTTGCTGACAGACCTCGTTGAACACGTAAAGGATATCTACGGCGGAGACGTCAAATTTGAGGACATATTCTGTTTGTCCGATTCCACTGTGACACTCTCTTGGTTATGTTCGCCATCACATCGCTGGAAGACTTACGTCAGTAACCGCGTAAGTCACATATAGGATAAAATACTCGCTGGTCGTTGGCGCCATGTCACGTCAGAAACCAATCCGGCCGATTGTGCCTCTCGCGGTGTCACTGTTCGAGAACTCGTGAATCATCCTTTATGGTGGACAGGTCCCGATTGGTTGGCGCTTGACAGTAGCTATTGGCCAAGGTCACCGTTGTCTATCGAAGTACAATCGGATTTGTTGGAAGAACAAAGGGTTCCCAAACAGACCGTATTGTTCACTGCCGTCAACCAACTTGACGACTTCTTAGCTAGACATTCGAGTCTCAATAAGGCTAAGCGTATTGTCGCTTACGTTAATCGTTTCGTACATAACTGTCGTAACCATGACAAAAGACGCTTTGGCCCACTTGTTCAATCGGAACTCGATGGTGCCCTTACTAGTTTAGTAAAGTTAACTCAAGAAAAGTCATTTTCGTATGAGATTAAATCTCTAAAGGAAGGTAAAAAATTGCCTAAACCGTTCAGAAAACTCAGTGTTTTTATCGATAAATCCGGTTTGTTGAGGGTGGGCGGCAGGCTGGTTCACTCTGAGCTCGATTATGATTGCAAACACCCTTTACTGCTGCCCAGTCAGGATCGCATGACACAGCTCGTCATCGACCAAGTACACAATGATAATCAACATCCGGGGTTACGCACGCTAAATTTCTTGATTGCACAAAACTTTTGGATCCTCGCTTCTAAGCGCGTGATTAGTTCTCGCCTATCGAAATGTGTGAAATGTTTCCGCTCCAATCCAAAACCCTTGGTGCCCCGTATGGCAGACCTCCCAAAAACTCGAATTTCGCAAGTAAAGTCTTTCTCGTGTATCGGTGTCGATTTTGCGGGTCCTTTTCCCACATACATTAAACGCTATCGTGGAGCCAGGCCTTTTAAAACACACGTGAGTTTATTTATATGTTTTGCGACCAAAGCGTCACATATCGAGCTTGTTATAGGACTGACCACCGAAGCCTTTCTCGCTGCTTTGCGTCGATTTATCGCTCGCCGTGGCCGTTGCCAACGCATACATTGTGACCGGGGTACGAATTTCGTAGGCGCTTATAACGCATTACTACCTCTCATGCAAGACGCAGCTTCTCGCGAGAGTATCGAATTCTCTTTCAATCCACCAGCCGACATTAAATCGTTTAAAACACATCTTGCTCGCGTTGTAGGGAATCAAATCCTAACTTATGAGGAATTTCTTACAGTGACCGCCCAAATTGAGTCTCTTAATTCGCGGCCACTCTGTGAAATGAGTTCCGATCCAAACGTCATGTCGGTGTTAACACCCGGACATTTTCTCACTTTAGAGCCCTTGACATCACTTGTAGATACTTCGACTAGCGATACAAACACTTCCATTTCGAGTCGTTGGCACGTTGGCAGCTTGTGCAGAAACTCCATCGTGATTTCTGGAAGCGATGGCATTTGGAATACTTGCATACGTTGAATCAGCGTGCGAAATGGCACTCGGATATTGATGAACCCAAGGTGGGCACATTAGTATTGATTAAAGATGAACAACTGAAGCTACTTCATTGGTCTCTTGGTCGTATAGTATCTTTGCATCCGGGCAAAGACGGGATCTCCCGTGTAGCTACGGTTCGAACACAATCAGGTCATTACAAAGACCTCTGGTAAAGTTGTGTCCTTTATTTACCTATAGACTAGTTTACTCGTAAAATATACTTCGTATATTGGTGGGCGGAATGATGATTCCGGACACCATACCTATCTAGTTTATAATTCATAATTCATAATAATTCATAATTCATAATTCATTTATTGCATTTATAATCACGTGTTACATAAGGTCTTACAAAGGGCATTTTACAGCTAGTGTTCACATGAACCCTGTTAGGGTAGGGTACATAGCAATGTAAGTAATTAACTAAAACTTAATACTAAAGTAAATTTAACCTAATTTTTATATGGCATGCAACATGACACGATTTAGTAGTGGAAAATTATTAAGAAATTTAAAATTTATTAAAAATATTTTTCATTTTGACTAGTTTACAAGGTAATTGGTTAAATTTAACATCAACAATAAAATAAATTAATTCTATTTATGTATAAGTATATAATTATTAAAAAAAATCATTTATATTGTATAATTAATAATAAAATAAAAATATTTATTCATTGCTTATCATTATCAATTGAGTGTAAAAGAAAATATGATATACATTTTATTAACATTTACATTTATATGTACCTATATTTTTTAGTTCGAAAAGGTTGTATCATTTAAAAATTCCTCAATAGATTAATAGCACCTTTTAATTAACAGATCTTTAAGTTTTCGTTTGAACAATTCATCTTTGGTTTCGTTTTTTATTACTTCTGGTATTTTATTCGCTATTAGTGTGGGATTATGTTAGGCCTCGTAATAAAAACCAAAACTAAACTTCACTTGTTTTATTTAAGTAAGAAAAACTAATTATTTTGAATAATTAACACCTTAACGCACGTTTGCTCGCTCACCATTCAAATCGTTCTCCCCGTCCCTTTCGCACCTTTTGTCATCCTTCTCTCTCCCTTACGTTCCGTTTCACGCTATCCCCTTACGTTCCATTCCTACATTCTCGGCTGTCCTGCACATCATTATCTGCCCTCAGATATACTTCACACGTTCATTCATCTGCTCATCATTCATTCAACATCATAAAGGTAAGTACACGGTAAGTATCTTAACTCATTTTACATCAACTTAGTGCCATACTTTCAGTTAAAAAGTTACTATTAATTTAAACACATCTACTACACATCTAAGGAAATTGAGCATTTTAATATGGCACATTAAACATTTACTGAAATCTAGAAAACACTGTTTATATTTTTAACTCTCATCATACATTTTAAACATACTGAAAACAGCTGGCAGCATAAGTATCATAGAAATATTTTACAACTTTTTAACATTAAAGCTGCCTTTAAAATTTCACCAAACATAACATAGTAAAATGCGCGTCTTAACCTAACATTTAGGAACCAGGAATTTCGTACACGAGATCAAGTTTATATGCAGAAGGTCCGTCTTTTATATTAAACATAAAATTTGCCAATCAAGGAATAAGAGATAAAGGGCTAGACTACTACCTGTATCACTCGCAGTCCTCCTCCGGCCATCGTTTCATGAAGTCCGCAGACGTGGCTGTCTTGTTGGGACCCTCTGTGCCGCTGTACAACTTCTCCACGTCATATCGGTCGTTACGCTTCACCTTGGTTACCTTATAAGGTCCGAGGAACTTTGGCTTGAGCTTAAGCCCTGGCCCGAACTGTGTCCTCTTTATCGCGACAAGATCGCCTACCTCGTACTTGGAGCTCTGTTTCCTCTTCTTATTGAAACTTTTCTTATTTTCTTCCTGAATCTTCTGAATCTGTTCTTTAGCTTTCTGTCTTAGACTTTCTCTTTCTTCATCGAACTGGGATATGGTTTCCTGTTGTAAAAGGTTCAATATCTCGACATCCTCCTTGCACTTCATCCTAGTGCCGGTCAACAGCTGGAATGGCGAGGTATCTATACTTCTTTGGTAAGTACTGTTTATAGCTCTCTGTACTCGTCCGACATGCTTGTACCACGTAGATTGGTCTTCAATGCATAGCTTCGTTAGCATTGGAATCATAATGCGGTGCATCCTTTCTACCTGACCATTCGCCCTTGCTACTCCAGTGGTAATAGTCACATGCTGGATTCCTTCATCTTCACAGTACTTCTGGAACGCTCCACTAGTGAATGCCGTACCTCTATCAGTGATAATACGTGTGGGGTTACCAAACGTCTGCTGCTGTAGCTGCAACTTACTGATTACTTCTGCGCTGGATGTTGACTTTGTCGGGTAGAGCCACACGAACTTCGTGAATGCATCCACAACAGTAAGTATATGATTATAGAGCTTCTTCGTCTCTGTCAGTGGTCCTATGTGATCCAGGTTCAAAGTATGCAGTCGAGTACCTTCTTTAGCAATAGGATTTAGAAATCCTTCCTGCTTCCCTTCTTTTCTGGTTGCTAATAAGCATGGTATGCAGCTTGTAACTACCTCTTCTATTTTCCTATCCATGTTTCTTATGTAGTAATCTTTGCTTATAGCTTCCTTCATCTTTCTCATAGAAAAAAAAACTAAAAGGAAATAAAAAAAAACCGGCACTAACACGAAACGAGTCGACCAACAAAAACAATAGCACACTGAAAAGAAAAAAATAATTATTTTGTCTTCAATAACGCAAGTGAATACCTATAAACTATGTATATACATACTTCTGAAATCAATCACACAAATCTGCGTATTTATATATTTACAATCTGTTATTTTTGGAGTCGGTGCAGGTGCTTCACTAAGGTGCTCAAGTTTGTTTGAGGCGGGCACCGACTCCAAAAATAACAGATTGTAAATATATAAATACGCAGATTTGTGTGATTGATTTCAGAAGTATGTATATACATAGTTTATAGGTATTCACTTGCGTTATTGAAGACAAAATAATTATTTTTTTCTTTTCAGTGTGCTATTGTTTTTGTTGGTCGACTCGTTTCGTGTTAGTGCCGGTTTTTTTTTATTTCCTTTTAGTTTTTTTTCGGCGGTTATTTTTTTTGTTAAAAAGTTTTTATTTTATAATTTTCTGTGGCTATAATTTATACAAATTATTACATGCTTAATTTTTGATTACTTTTAAAATAGCTACCTACCTTGCTTTAGCTATTAACTGTTATATTAATAAACCTACTTTAACTATTATTTTGTTCTGTAATATAAATAAATTACCCCTATTTTCCCACCCTTAGGGTAGGATTTTTTTCCAATTTTTTATTATTATTACGACTACTCTGTAAAAGGTTATGCGTGGTCATACGTTACAATCGGTGAGTGAAAAAATCAATCATCCCCTATTTTCCTACCCTTAAGGTTGGATTTTTTTTTCCAAATTTATATGGGACCAACTTCGGGGTATACCCTTTCCAATAAAAAAATAATTATCAAAATCGAACATCTCTGTAAAAAGTTATGCGTGGTCATACATACCTCCTTTTTTTTTCGTCGGTTGAAAAGTCATTGTAACGTCCATCTTTCAAAATTAGCTGTCTAATGGCATTGAGCTCCTCATCTCTTTCTTGAGCTTGACCTATCTTCTCATGTAGGCTTACTACTGTGGCCACATATGGGTTCCGGCTAAGCGCATCTGCGTGCGGCATCTTGGCACCAGCTCGATGCTCTATCTCATAGTCATACTGGTCCAGTAGTAACACCCATCTTGCCACTTTTGGTGTCAACTCCTTCTTTTTCGAAGTAAGCTCAAATGCTTGACAATCTGTCACAATCTTAAAATGGATACCGAACAGATAGTGGTGGAATTTCCTCACACTTTCCACTATAGCTAGAGCTTCGAGTTCATAGCTAGAATATCGACTTTCTGCTTCACTTGTACGTCTACTTCTATAGTATACAGGGTGCAGTTCTCCATCTTCACTGGTCTGCAGAAGTATACCTGCCAGAGCCTGGCTTGACGCATCTGTGTGAAGTTCGGTATGAAGCTTCGGGTTGAAAATCTTGAGAACTGGCTCACTCATCAACTTCTGTTTCAAAATATTGAATGCTTCTTGCTGCTCAGGACCAAAAATAAACTTTACATCCTTTTTCATCAAATCTGTCAAGGGTCTGGCTATCTGTGCATAGCCCCTTATATACTTTCTAAAATATGAGGTTAATCCGATGAAGCTTTGGATCTGCTTGACATTCCTGGGCTCAGGGTATCGCGCTACTGCCTCCACCTTCTCTGGACTTGGCTGTACTTGACCTTCTTTAACCAGATGGCCTAGGTACTCAATCTCGCTGCATATCAGCTTGGCCTTCTTCCAGTTAATTTCAAGTCCATACTCCGCAGCAACCTCCAACACCCGTCGCAGCCTTAACAGTGCATCTTGCTCCGTCTGGGCTGGAATTATAATGTCATCTGTGAATACCATCATTACACCTTCTTGCATCAAATCTTTAAATATAGTGGTAATAAACCTCATGAAATACTTCGGACTGACTGATAACCCAAAAGGGGCTCTCAGGAACTCCCATTGGCCGTGATGGGCCACAAATGAAGTGTAGGGCACAGACTCCTTACTTATTTTTAAATGGAAAAACCCATTTTTAAGGTCTAACACACTGAACAACTTAGCATCTCTCAACTTGTCAATCAAATCCTCGATCAGTGGCAGGGGAAATTCATCTTTAACCATCTTACTATTCAACAATCTATAGTCAACACACACTCTGGTTGAACCATCTTTTTTCTTGACAAGGACTAGCGGGCTACTATATTCGGAATAACTCACCTGTATAATTCCTTTTTGCATCCACTCATTAACCTGTTCCTCCACAATGTTCTGCTCCACTATGGAAAGCCTTGTGGGACGCTGCGCCACTGGAATGTCATCCTTAAGAATGATTTTCAGCTCGATCGGCGCCTCCCTAGTCTGCACGGGTTCGTATTCGGCGACCAGGCGCTCGACCTCTTCCCTAACGGTACCATCGCGTACGTGATCTGAAACAGTGAACACCTCACACACACATTCCACACGCGCCAGCCATCCCTCATCCTCAAGTGGCAAGAACTTTACGGAACCTTTGCACATAACCATGGTCACAGTGTCAAGAAATTCCCGACCTACAATACATTTATACGGCATACAATCATTAGGTACGACGTGAAATATAGTATCGTCATAGCGCGTCTCGTCGATAATCATATTCGCGTAGAACTTGCCGTAAGGAAACACATCTTTCATTCCGAGTCCGGTAAACACGGAGTCGTCATCGCAAATTTTCTCATTAAGTTCGTCGAATGAGTCCTTACTTATCAAATTGAATCCACTGCCCGAATCAATTAACGCCGATATTTCCACACCGCACAAATTAATCGACTTCATCGGCTTTTTCTTATAAGTTTTCGTCTTCGCATCGTCATTTTTAGTCGCAATGTTTACATCATGCCTGTAACTGTCAACGCTGTCATCCGCCATATTGACGTCTGTCTCCTCATTGGCCAGAATTCCAAACATGGCCGACTGCCGACGAATATCCACCGCTGCAGGCTGCTTTACCGACGGAGATGCTTGCTGTCTCGCTTTCTCACCCGCGCCGCTTATGCGAGACTGCTTTACCGACGAATCCGCACCGCCACCGCCAGCCGCGCCGGCGCCGCCGCCGCCGCGTTCCTTCGATTTCGATGGACACTCTCTGCTTATATGCCCAAAATCGTTGCAAAAATAGCATTTCACCCCTTTAGTACATGTTACCGCCAGATGATCTTCTTAACCACATTTGTAGCACCTTTTTGATGATGACCTTGAACTATTATACTTCGTGTCTTTTTCTATCTTATTAGGTTTAGCTTCTTTGTCTTCTTTCTTCGTTTTAGTCTTCATTTTTTCATATAAAAGCAACTTCTCCTTGAGTACGGGATAAGTAGTAGCCCCGTACAATATAGATTTATTAGGTTCGTAGTCCATAATGCCGTCAACGATGTATTGTATCGCGACGTAATCCGGAAACTTAGCTCGCTTACCGAGCTCTTTCATAATGAGCATGTATTGATAGTAAGACTCTTCTCTTCTCTTCTTTCTGTTGCCCATAAGCTCGTGCATTTCCTTAGTGTTGATTGCATCCGGGAACTCTTTAAGCAATGCCGTCTTGAGCTCGTCGTACTTCTTAAAGGTTTTCTCGGATTGCAACCATAACGCCGCCGTGCCCACCAAGGATCTTCGCGCCACCACGAGCTTCTGTGCCTCCGTCCAGCTGAAGATTTCCGAGTTATCTTCTATATCTTGCGCCCATTTCGACGCCGTGTGTGCTTTAT
Organism: Cydia splendana; assembly: GCF_910591565.1. Taxonomy (NCBI): domain Eukaryota; kingdom Metazoa; phylum Arthropoda; class Insecta; order Lepidoptera; family Tortricidae; genus Cydia; species Cydia splendana. The sequence continues at coordinate 144,157 of NW_026946890.1, forward strand.
CGTCGCCGCTAAACTTCGTGATACTGTCCGTCATGACAGTGAGATTTAAAAGACTAGCGCAAGCGTCGGCCGCCATTTTTTCGTCTTGAATATCTGAGTTTAGAATATTCAAAATGCTATCTTCGTCTTGATCGTCGTACATCAACTCCTTTTTTTCGTCGTGTCGTCGTGTTGGAATGGAGAACAATCTTCTTTCGCCGTGTTCTGGTACCGCCGCCGTCTTTCGCCGGTACGCGTTGCGCACGCTCACGTGCCACCGTCGTTCAACTTTTTGGTTTTTAGAGGCAATCCCGGACGAGCCCCCAAAATTATGTGGGATTATGTTAGGCCTCGTAATAAAAACCAAAACTAAACTTCACTTGTTTTATTTAAGTAAGAAAAACTAATTATTTTGAATAATTAACACCTTAACGCACGTTTGCTCGCTCACCATTCAAATCGTTCTCCCCGTCCCTTTCGCACCTTTTGTCATCCTTCTCTCTCCCTTACGTTCCGTTTCACGCTATCCCCTTACGTTCCATTCCTACATTAGTATACATCGGTAATACGGACCATTTCTGAACATTGCTAATGTTGAAGTTGGTAATTCTAGCTGGTTTAATTTATTTCGTCTCTGTGATTTTATTACTTTTTGTTTAAATAAATTCATGTTCTTCCTAACAAATAGAGCTGCTTCTAGAATATAAATAGAGGGTAACGTAAGGATTTCAAGTTTAATGAAATGTTGAATACAGCTATCTGGTACCCGAGTATTTGATAGAATGCGGATGCATTTCTTTTGTAATATGAGTAACTGGTCTAATCAGTGCTGGCTCCCCATAATATTACACCGTATTGGAGCCATGCATGGGCGAAGGCAAAATAGGCTGATAACGCGGTTTTCTGATTTGTATTGACCTTGAGCATACATAGTGCATATATAAAGCTACTCAATTTACTTTTGATGGATTGAATATGATATTTCCAATTTATACTTGAATCAATTGTTATTCCTAATAATTTAAATTCAGTTACTTCTTCAATAATTGTATTATTTATCTGTGATGTCATTTCTAATGCGGCTTTCTGTGTGGGTTTAAATTGTATTATTTTAGTTTTGCTTATATTTATTTCTAAATTATGGTTTACTAGCCATTCGCAAACTGTTTTTGATACTTCTGACAAGCACTCGTTACATTCTGTGCTACTATCACTACTTATGAGTATGGAGACGTCGTCAGCAAACATCACGCATTTAGTGTTTATGTTTAGTATTTTGGGCAAGTCGTTTATATAAGCAAGGAATAGGAGACAACCAATTACACTTCCCTGGGGGATTGAACATGTTATATGTCGCATTTTTGAGGTTACGGTTTTTGTCTCTCCCGAGTTTTTATAGTACCAGTTGATTTGTACACACTGCTGCCGGTTTTGTAGATATGTTCGAAACCATCTATATGCGTTACCTCTGATCCCCATGCCATATAATTTTCGCAACAGAATATCATATCCAGAAGTAATCCAATGGCGTAGTTTTTGTTATTTATGTGACTAAGAATTTCTTGAATATAGTGGTAAACGGCTACTACGGTGGAGTGTTTTTTTCTGAAACCAAACTGATTTTTATCTAATATCCCATATTTTTCAAAGAAATTATACACGCGGTTTACCATAGCTTTTTCAAATAACTTTGAAATGGTGGGCAGAAGTGCAATTGGGCGGTATTGACTTGGCTCAGTTTCCATACCTCGCGGTTTTAGTGTGGGTTTAATTATATGGGTATAGATAGGGTTTGTTTTAATAACCTTAGCTATGCTGACGGCATGGTACTGCTGAGCCCCTCGGTTGGTGGTTTGCGTGTACTGATTGAGAAGTGCGAATCCTATGCCCGAAGTCATTGCCTGAAGTACAATGTGCTCAAAAGTGAGTACATGGTATTTAAGGCGGGGAACAAGTGCCCATCTCATGTTCCACCCATTCTTTTGAATGGCGAGCAATTAAAAAGGGTTTTTTCATTTAAATATCTCGGGCACTTGGTTACCGATGACTTGCGTGACGACGCGGACATGGAACACGAGCGTAGGGCACTGGCCGTCAGGGCCAACATGATAGCCCGGAGGTTCAGCAGGTGTACAGCGCAAGTTAAAATAACACTCTTTCGAGCATACTGTACTTCGCTGTATGCCTGCAGCTTATGGACTAGGTACACGCAAAAGGCTTTTAACGCCATGCGTGTACAATACAATGACGCGTTCAGGGTACTGTTGCGGCTGCCGCGGTACTGTAGCGCTTCGGGTATGTTTGCCGACGCGCATGTGGACGGATTTCACGCGACGCTGCGCAAGCGCTGCGCCGCGACGCTCCGCAGGGTGCGTGACAGCCGCCACAGTCTCCTGGCCGTCGTGGCTGACAGATGGGACAGTGGCTTGATAAGGCACTGGTCCTCTCTGCACTTATCTTTAGTACCTAAGATAGTTCTTTTAGTTTATTTTAAGTTAACCTTAACTATAAGTTTTAAAGTGTAAAATGTACTTACTAACAAAAATATGGACTGTTTGTCTGAAATAAATGCATTTTATTTTATTATTTTATTTTTAATTATTGCGCATTTTAACAAGTCAGGGAAAACGCCATCGGTTAAAGACTGGTTTATTAGGAGGCGTAAAGGCAGTACTAATTAATTTGAGCATAATTTAATTAAAACCGCAGGAATTTCATCCGTACCAAAACTCATTTTATTTTTCATTTGACGGATAAGTGTATTAATTTCAAGCTCAGTAACTTCACTTATCATTATAGAGTTAATACTGGGGGTAATCACTGACTGGCCGTGGCCGGTCGCTTGCGTATAAGTACAAGCGCGCGCGCTGCAGCCGTCCGTCGCCGTCGTATGCGATGGTTGTAGTGATGACTCACCCACTGACGCAAAGTGCTCATTTAGAGTATCGACTATTTGGTTGGCGTTTCTAAAACAGTATCTCGAATTTTTAAAGACATATTCTTAATTTTTGATTTTCTTTGCCGGTTAGTGGTAGTTTTAATTATATTCCACATTGTTTTAATCTTGTTTTTTGATGACTGCATCTGTTTTATATAATTAAGTCTTTTAGATAAGGTTACGCATTTTTTCAAGATTTTGGTATATTTTGAGTAGTACACTATAAAACTCTTGTTTTTTGTATGGTTTCTAACAATTTTCAGGAATCTTTTGTTTTTACATGAAGTTTTGAGTCCCGGTGTTAACCATTGCTTATTATTGATTTTATTTTTAATCTGTATACGTTTAATTGGAATATTTCTTGTCAGTAGGTCTTGTAGTGTATTATGGAAATTTGTATAATTTGTATTTACATCATTTCCTGGTGTTATTATATTTAACCAGGATATAGTTTTGAGTTCTTCTTTAATTTTTTCCATGTTTACTTGGTTATAAATTCTTTTATAGATAAACTGTTTCTTTTTTTCTATTTGTTGTTCATTTGTTGGCTGTTTGAAGCTGTATGTCACGCTTTTGTGGTCAGAAATGCCGTAGTCCCTGATACATACCGAAAAGTCTATTTTATTTGTGAATACTAAATCTATACATGTCGATGATATGTTATTTTCCCTTGTCGGCTCGTTGACTGTTTGTCTAAAATTTTGAGTCAACATTTCTGTGAGAAGTGTTTGGGAATGTAGTGAATTCTGCATAACATTAATATTAAAATCTCCTCCAATTATTATATGCATTTTTTGTTGCTTAAATTTAATTTTACATAGGATTTTTCTTAGTGTTTCCAAAAAGGTATTTATATCTCTATCTGGCCTATATATATTAATAACAAAAAGATTAAGCTCGGGTATTTCAACCGCACAACATTCCACGATAGATTCAGTAGATAATTCAGCAATATCTGTACGCTCGATATATTCTAGGTCTTCTTGTATCAGAATCGCCACACCCCCTCCAGGTCGCTCGCAACGATGATATGACACTGCAAACTCGTAGCCGCTGATGTTTATGAGATTCTTTTGCGCTTCCGATATCCATGTTTCTGTTAAGCATAGGACTTTATAGTCGCGGTTTGATAAAAATGATTCTAGTAAGTAAGTTTTGTTTTTGAGGCTTTGCATGTTTTGGAAAAATATATTAATTTTGGTCCATGTGTTCGGTTATTGGCGAATTATTCACGAAAGGAATCTCGTTGTGATGTTGATGTGTCCATTTGTTTACTGTTGCCTTGTTCTGATTGTGCTGGTATGGTGCAGCTTTTGTTGACATTTGTAGCAGAAAGGTCTATTTGCGGTTCTTTGTCGTCGGCTGGGGTGTACTCTTCGCCATTAATAAACAGTCGGTTGTTTCTAATTATCGCAAATTTCCCATTTCGACGTGCATCCATTAGATGTTTTTTAAGTAGTTTCCTATGTTGAAGTGCCTCTCTTGATAAGTATTCCGACACAGCATAACGACTATTTTGGAAGTTCATACGTCGCTCTGTTACGTACCTTGCCATTCGTTTATTTATGAGTTCAACTACAAGTGGGCGCTGGTAGCCAAATTTTCCAATCCTCCTGACCGATTCTATATATCCATTTATATCAATCATGAGAATATCAGCAAACATATTCGTTATTCTATAGCACAGATCATCTTGTGTTTCTCCGCGGTGCTCATCTAATCCAAAAAGTACAAATTTTCTTTGGTCTTCGTTCCGGTTTGGGTTCATATTATCAATGTAGTTTTGTAGTTCTCGTAAGCTCGATGCCAATTTTTAATTTTCTATTTCTAATATTTTTATTTGGTCGTTATTTATAGTAGGGGGTGCATTGTCATGAGTAATTTTCGTTAGGTTTTCGCTCTTTAGTAAACAGTATTTTGCTTCTAGGGATTGTATTTGTAATCTTAGAGATTCTATTTTTGCATTCGATTTGCTTTGGTCTGTAGCTAGGTTTGACATGCTTAGGTTTATCTCTACCTTGAAGTTATGTAAGGCATTTTGAATTTCATGTTGTATAAGATTTTTTATTTCTAATTTTAATTGTGCGTTTAACTCGCCTATGATTGACTGTTTTTGTGTATCTAATTTTTTGTCTAGCAGTTCACTTATTTGCCTTGTGACGTTTGGGTATGGTGGTGACTCCCGTTCTAGATGAGGGTGTAACTGTGGATTTTTCAATATATTGGGGGAAGTTAGCGTATCCCCGCGAATATTGCTAATGTCTAGTTCATCACAGGACATATTTGTTGCGTGAGTTGTGTCCATTATATGATTCATATGAGATGTTACACTCTTGCTCATACCTGTAACAACAAAATATGTACCGATCATAAACCTCTCGTGTACTTATTCAATATGAAAGATCCCTCGAGTAGATTATTAAAATTTAGAATGGCATTAGAAGAGTACGATTACGTGGTTGAATATGTGAAAGGCAAGTGTAGGTATAGGTAGGGTCGGCAAAGTAAAAATACGTGTTGACTGTTCAACGTTCTGTATTCAAGTGAATCAAGAATAATGATTATGAACGAATGACAGATTGACTGAATGAGTGAATGAATGTATTTATACAATGAATGAACAAATGGAAGGTAGACTTGGATTTTTGTAATATACCAACAGTCCCCCTCAAAAATTCAAGTATTTTATACATTTAATATACACTCTAATCAAACTATTTTTAATCAAAATTAAGAGTATTGTTATACAAGCTCAACATTGCATTTTAATCATTTTATATTGTTAGTTTATACAATCATGTTACATTTATATTATGCAATTATAATAGAATCAAATTAAATTCAATTTTACTCTTAATTCATGAAACTTTGTCATTGGAATCGCCTTCGTGAACATATCTGCTAGTTGGTTTCCTGTGGAAATATGTTCTAGCATTATTACATTGTTGTTTATTTGTTCACGGGTAAAATGATATTTTATATCAATATGCTTTGACTTTTTGTGATTTGTGGGATTATTAGCAATGCTAATGCAACTATTGTTGTCTTCATAAATAAGTATAGGCTTAGTTACTTTTATGTATACACTAATAAGTAACGATTTTATCCATATAGCCTCTTTTACAGCTTCAAATAGACCCATATATTCGGCTTCTGTTGAGGAAACGGCCACTGTATTTTGTTTACGTGTGCACCACGAAATTGTACAATTATCGAACATTTGAAATAAATATCCTGTTGTACTTTTTCTATCAGTTTCATCGCCTCCCCAATCAGAGTCCGCATAACCAGTCATTAGCTGTTTATAATCACATTTATGATAAGTCAATTTAAGATTTAAAGTTCCCTTCACATATCTTAAAAGATGCTTTAAACATTTCCATAACTCCTCATTGCCTTTACTTTGAAATCTGCTTAGAATATTAACAGCCGCGCACAAATCAGGACGCGTGCAAAGCATTGCGTACATTAGGCAACCTATGACTTGTCTACTGGGTGCATTGTATTGTACATCACTATTCAATGCGTCATAGTTTAATTTATTTGGGAAAGGTGATTTTGAGGGATTGCAATCACTCATGGAAAATTTGTTTAAAACATTTTGTAGATATGTTGATTGGTCCAAAGTTATTTTATCTTTGGTTCTTTCAATTCGTATGCCAAGGAATAATTTTATATCATTTAAATCGGTCATCTCAAATTGTTTCATTAGACAGTTCTTAAGTTGTTGCATTGTTTGTACACTTTTAGTTACTATTAATAAATCATCAACATATAAAACTATATACACATTCAAATCAATCGAATTTTTATTCAATATGTACAAACATGGGTCAACTTTCGAGCTTTCGAAACCCATGCCCTTAATCGCCTGATCGAAACGTTCGTACCAGCATCGTGAAGACTGTTTTAAGCCATAGAGTGTTTTATTTAATTTACACACTTGATTAGACTTAGAAGAAATACCCTCTGGCACCTGCATATAAATGTCCTCCTTTAAAATGCCGTTCAGAAATGCAGTCTTCACGTCCATATGATGGACAAGTAAATCATTTTGATTCGCGAACGCTAAAATCATTCTAAACGTAGTAATCCGCGCAACTGGGGCAAACGTTTCGTCATAGTCTTCTAAATACTGTTGACTAAAACCTCGCGCTACTAATCGGGCCTTGTATCGTATCGGTTCACCTAACTCGTTATTTTTAATAGTAAAAACCCATTTGCTACTTACAATATTTACACCACTAGGTTTATCCACAAGACACCAAGTTTGATTGCTACGTAATGAATCAATTTCACTTTTTATTGCACTTAACCACTCATTTGTATCTGGCCGATTGAAAATATCATTGAAATGCACCGGTAATGGTAACTGTTGTTTAGAACAAAGCGATAAAACTGCTAAATCTGGGTCATTCATTAATTCATAATTTTTAGGGGGTAGATTACGAATTCTATCGCTGCGTCGTAAACAACTGTGTTCGGTGTCGAGTGACTTGTTGCTAACGTCACTTTGTAACTGTTCATTGTTGTCATTTAGCGACTTGTTATTTACGTCACTTTGTGTATTGCCTATCAACTCCACCGAATTATTAGGCTTGTTGATTTTGGCGGGAATTTCATTATTGCTGCATATTGGCTTGATCAACTCCACCGACTCATTGTTCGGCTTGCTGATTTTATTAGGAATGTCATCACTGCATATTGGTCTAGATTCACCAAAATTTGACTCGTCAAACAATACATCTCTGGCAATTAAAAACTGATTATTTTCAGTATTAAATAATTTATAACCATTAGGCACATAACCAATTAAAATTGATTTAAATGATTTTTCGTCAAATTTGGTCTTTCTAGTTTTATTATGAACATATGCAGTGGAACCGAATACCCTCAAGTGACTTATTTTCGGTTTTACACCATGCCACATTTCGTACGGGGTTTTGCCAATTAGCGCTTTAGTGGGTAGCCTGTTTATTAATCTTTTACAGCTTCAAATAGACCCATATATTCGTCTTCTGTTGAGGAAACGGCCACTGTATTTTGTTTACGTGTGCACCACGAAATTGTACAATTATCGAACATTTGAAATAAATATCCTGTTGTACTTTTTCTATCAGTTTCATCGCCTCCCCAATCAGAGTCCGCATAACCAGTCATTAGCTGTTTATAATCACATTTATGATAAGTCAATTTAAGATTTAAAGTTCCCTTCACATATCTTAAAAGATGCTTTAAACATTTCCATAACTCCTCATTGCCTTTACTTTGAAATCTGCTTAGAATATTAACAGCCGCGCACAAATCAGGACGCGTGCAAAGCATTGCGTACATTAGGCAACCTATGACTTGTCTACTGGGTGCATTGTATTGTACATCACTATTCAATGCGTCATAGTTTAATTTATTTGGGAAAGGTGATTTTGAGGGATTGCAATCACTCATGGAAAATTTGTTTAAAACATTTTGTAGATATGTTGATTGGTCCAAAGTTATTTTATCTTTGGTTCTTTCAATTCGTATGCCAAGGAATAATTTTATATCATTTAAATCGGTCATCTCAAATTGTTTCATTAGACAGTTCTTAAGTTGTTGCATTGTTTGTACACTTTTAGTTACTATTAATAAATCATCAACATATAAAACTATATACACATTCAAATCAATCGAATTTTTATTCAATATGTACAAACATGGGTCAACTTTCGAGCTTTCGAAACCCATGCCCTTAATCGCCTGATCGAAACGTTCGTACCAGCATTGTGAAGACTGTTTTAAGCCATAGAGTGTTTTATTTAATTTACACACTTGATTAGACTTAGAAGAAATACCCTCTGGCACCTGCATATAAATGTCCTCCTTTAAAATGCCGTTCAGAAATGCAGTCTTCACGTCCATATGATGGACAAGTAAATCATTTTGATTCGCGAACGCTAAAATCATTCTAAACGTAGTAATCCGCGCAACTGGGGCAAACGTTTCGTCATAGTCTTCTAAATACTGTTGACTAAAACCTCGCGCTACTAATCGGGCCTTGTATCGTATCGGTTCACCTAACTCGTTATTTTTAATAGTAAAAACCCATTTGCTACTTACAATATTTACACCACTAGGTTTATCCACAAGACACCAAGTTTGATTGCTATGTAATGAATCAATTTCACTTTTTATTGCACTTAACCACTCATTTGTATCTGGCCGATTGAAAATATCATTGAAATGCACCGGTAATGGTAACTGTTGTTTAGAACAAAGCGATAAAACTGCTAAATCTGGGTCATTCATTAATTCATAATTTTTAGGGGTAGATTACGAATTCTATCGCTGCGTCGTAAACAACTGTGTTCGGTGTCGAGTGACTTGTTGCTAACGTCACTTTGTAACTGTTCATTGTTGTCATTTAGCGACTTGTTATTTACGTCACTTTGTGTATTGCCTATCAACTCCACCGAATTATTAGGCTTGTTGATTTTGGCGGGAATTTCATTATTGCTGCATATTGGCTTGATCAACTCCACCGACTCGCTGCTGGTTCGGCTTGCTGATTTTATTAGGAATGTCATCACTGCATATTGGTCTAGATTCACCAAAATTTGACTCGTCAAACAATACATCTCTGGCAATTAAAAACTGATTATTTACAGTATTAAATAATTTATAACCATTAGGCACATAACCAATTAAAATTGATTTAAATGATTTTTCGTCAAATTTGGTCTTTCTAGTTTTATTATGAACATATGCAGTGGAACCGAATACCCTCAAGTGACTTATTTTCGGTTTTACACCATGCCACATTTCGTACGGGGTTTTGCCAATTAGCGCTTTAGTGGGTAGCCTGTTTATTAATATTTTACAGCTTCAAATAGACCCATATATTCGGCTTCTGTTGAGGAAACTGTGACGTCCAGGCTCCGTTGTGTACTGGGTGATCAAATGAAACAACTGTTATCACTTGTGCACTCCGCCAGCCACCCACTCGCCATGACACTTCTCCACGGAGTGAAGCTAGCGGGTAGTTGCGTCGTACTGTTTATTGTGTAATCGTCACATCTCTCCCTTTTTATAACGATTTATTTATTTTACTTTATATATTTATCATGCAACAATAATTCAGTTTATCGTATTATCTTATACTCGCTAGGTTAATTTATTTTTCCAATCTAGGTATACTACCACCGGTTCGGAAAGGTTAACCTCAGACCCGAGAAGAACCGGCGTAAGAAACTCGGCGAGGTGTGGATGTATTCATTTTACAACAGTGAAATAATAAATATTTTCCAACACTAGCAAGCCTTTAAATCTGTAAAACTATTATTTTACTTTTACAATTTCTTCTTAGGTGTCAGTCCCTCTCCTTCTCCTATTTGCAGTTTTGAGTTTTTTATTCAATTGCTTATAACTCAAAGATTTACTTTAAACGCCTTAATTACTACATTTTCCTTTTGATGCTTACACATTTCCAGGTATTTCCATTAGCATACAATATAATATTTTACTAATTAATACCTATTTCATGATTTAGGTACAATAACATTGTAAGCCTGCCAAGCTTCTTGGACATTAGTTACTTATTGGCAATAACTGATTGACTCAGTTTTACTTGTCTTGTATGATGTTAATATATATAATGCAATTTAAAATACTTGTAGATAATCCAAGGTCAAATAAAGTAGGAATGTTACATTCGTTGTAGAGGTACCACGTCAAGTATGATTTTACTTGTGAGTAGGTTAAGCAGACAATAATCTATATAAATATATTTATATATTATTAATTTGTTAGGTACCTACTAAGATTTACCTGCCTATTTGACCATTATTATTATTAATTGCATTGCATACATATCTAATTATCGTTCTTTAATTATAATACTTGAATAGTATAATCTTGACATCAATTAATCCAAATATTTAGGTATTTCAAACATTTTATTGCTCAAAAAGTAACACAGCAAATATAATATCGAATGTAATATTATTCTAGCAACTTACTTATGCGAAGAATCATAATTACAATTTATGTTATGAAAATAACGTAACACCTTACTAATTGAAAGCTGATTTTTCAATTGAATTGTGACCAGTAAGTATTGTATTATTATTTCCACAATAATTACTGTCAGACTATCACATAAATATTATTATTTGTACTTATACACTTTTTCTTCGGTTTATTTCAATTACTTGCAACATATTTTATAAACCTGAAACATAGGTATACATACACCTTGTATGTCTGCTTCCTATCCTGCCATTGGTAAGTATGTCATTTAACTTCAATAAACATCTTCCAACGAACCAATGGAATTACATTATTCTAACCATGATCCCATGAAATACTGAGTACACCAGAGTACAGTTCGAATGTTTAGGTACTTTACCATTTTATCGTTACGTTTAACGTTTCTAAATGATAAGACCTAGGCTTTTGGTCTTTTGAGTCTTAGTGCTCAATTAGTACAATAAATGTGTACTCTTGGGTAGATCAATAAAGTGGTTCAAGCTACAACTTTAATCTACTAGTTTTACTTAATTAGTTAGCCTCAACAAATTAAAAATCAGGCAAACTGTCATTGAGAGCGATCAAAATCACGGTTAATTCGAATCCTTATTGTTTTTATTTTATAATGTGTAGGTACCTACACACAGTATTTAGTTATTTGTTTCTGTTTTGATTTAATGTATCGGTTCTGAGACAATGTATACCCGCATACCTAAGAGTTTTGGCATCCTTAATTATTGTAAGTTTATGCATGTGACTGAAATAAGGAAATATATTTTCCGGTAAAGTGCCTTTTAATTACACTTAATTATAATTAGTCATCACATCACACACATCACTCATCTTCATCTGAGTAGGTGTACCTACTACCTAGGTAGTTAAAAAGGGACTTCGTCATCTACACTGTTAACCGACAAAAGTCGTATGTCTATTTACAAGACATTAGGTTAACTGCTGGTCACTAGAGTTTTTTCTGTTAGTACCTTAGTCATGGTTGCCTTGGGTATAGTTTCGTAGTTTAGTTAAGTAAGCAGTGCTTCCTCACCGTGTAAGGCTCCCCTCATCGCCACTTCAGTTTTTACAGCATTGACTTTAGGTACTACATGACATGATGTAGGCCCAGCGTCTATTTACGTACCTGTTGTACTTGGGTTTGTAATTGAGCTTTGCCCTGATTATTATTCTATAGAATCATGTATTCCGGCTCTAAAATAGATTGGAATTGGGATTTATTATATGAAATCTGGGTCATATACGATTTTGAAGAATTGTATATCCTCATCTATTTATAGGTTTTATTTGGGCAGTTTAGGCATGCCTCTGTGTTCCACAATTTACACGGCTACTTACGCAGAATGCATTATTACTCTTATCCTGGTCACCTGCTTGTTTCTCTTAAACTATAATTTAACCTGTCTTCTAACTGTTCCAACAGGATTGCTACAACAATCTTTAACCGGAATACCGTCTAAGTCGTCGAATATATTTTTATATATACTTTGTCCGTTTTTATTTAAGCTGATACATTCGGTTCTTACCCATACGAACATCTGCAAAATGCAGTTAATTTATGATACGGGTATAGGTTAGAAGAAGGTTAAATTGTAATACTTTACAGATGAAAATGTTTCCAACTGGCGTATTTTTTTTTTATAATTGAAATCTACTCTGAATCTACATTAGTAGATATGCCTATTCCCGAGGCCATCCATCTATCTATACCTACGCCTTAAGTTAACTGGAACAGTAGGCAGAGGCACTAAACTGCTTATTATATAATTTCGAATTCAGTAAATACATTACATAATAGGAGGTCACTCTATACTAACATAATGTCAGTTTATGACTATTTTGCCTCCCTGTTAAGTTTTGGTGGGCTAAAGAATCCGTCTAATGGTGGTATCTAGGACATTTTGAATGACCTAAAACAAGATACTATCGTTAGTACCAACCAACACTATATCGCGTCAGTTTACTTTTAAGTACTATGTTGTACTAATTTGGACGACCTATAACAAAAGGTCCTATCGTTAGTACCAACCACCACTATCGCGTCTACTAGACTAGTTACTAGGTACATTTGACTCTTTTGGTTTGTTAGTACCAGTTGAACATTCAACTAACTAATTATTCTCTGTTTGTATCGTAGGTAAGTGTTATGATTTCGCTTATCATTTCTTTTGTTTTGCTAGTACTAGTTGAACATTCAACCCACTACTTATTTATTTTGCTAGTACCAGTTGAAAGTTCCAACATACTAATTATTTGTTTTGCTAGTACCAGTTGAAAGTTCCAACCCACTAATTATTTGTTTTGCTAGTACCAGTTGAAAGTTCCAACCTACTAATTATTTGTTTTTCTAGCAACAGTTGAACAAACAACCTACTAATTATTTGTTTTGCTAGTACCAGTTGAACAATTCAACCTACTAATTATTTGTTTTGCTAGTACCGGTTGAAAGTATCAACCTACTAATTATTTGTTTTGCTAGTACCGGTTGAAAGTTTCAACCTACTAATTATTTGTTTTGCTAGTACCGGTTGAACATTTCAACCTACTAATTATTTGTTTTGCTAGTACCGGTTGAAAGTTTCAACCTACTAATTATTAGTTTTGCTAGTACCGGTTGAAAGTTTCAACCTACTAACTATTTGTTTTGCTAGTACCAGTTGAAAGTTTCAACCTACTAATTATTTGTTTTGCTAGTACCAGTTGAACAATCAACCTACTAATTATTTGTTTTGCTAGTACCAGTTGAACATTTCAACCTACTAATTATTTGTTTTGCTAGTACCGGTTGAACATTTCAACCTACTAATTATTTGTTTTGCTAGTACCGGTTGAAAGTTTCAACCTACTAATTATTAGTTTTGCTAGTACCGGTTGAAAGTTTCAACCTACTAACTATTTGTTTTGCTAGTACCACTTGAAAGTTTCAACCTACTAACTATTTGTTTTGCTAGTACCGGTTGAACATTTCAACCTACTAATTATTTGTTTTGCTAGTACCGGTTGAAAGTTTCAACCTACTAATTATTAGTTTTGCTAGTACCGGTTGAAAGTTTCAACCTACTAACTATTTGTTTTGCTAGTACCAGTTGAAAATTTCAACCTACTAACTATTTGTTTTGCTAGTACCAGTTGAAAGTTTCAACCTACTAACTATTTGTTTTGCTAGTACCAGTTGAACATTTCAACCTACTAATTATTTGTTTTGCTAGTACCGGTTGAAAGTTCCAACCTACTAATTATTAGTTTTGCTAGTACCGGTTGAAAGTTTCAATCTACTAACTATTTGTTTTGCTAGTACCAGTTGAAAGTTTCAACCTACTAATTATTTGTTTTGCTAGTACCGGTTGAACATTTCAACCTACTAATTATTTGTTTTGCTAGTACCGGTTGAAAGTTCCAACCTACTAATTATTAGTTTTGCTAGTACCGGTTGAAAGTTTCAACCTACTAACTATTTGTTTTGCTAGTACCAGTTGAAAGTTTCAACCTACTAATTATTTGTTTTGCTAGTACCAGTTGAATATTTCAACCTACTAATTATTTGTTTTGCTAGTACCGGTTGAAAGTTTCAACCTACTAATTATTTGTTTTGCTAGTACCGGTTGAAAGTTTCAACCTACTAACTATTTGTTTTGCTTGTACCAGTTGAACGTTTCAACCTACTAATTATTACTTATACCAACTGCAGCATAGATGTGATGTACAGTTTACTTCTTGCAATTTATTTTTCTTGTTAGTCCGACTCCGACTTACTACTCAATTCATTTGATGCTGAGTTTACGTGTCTACTCCTACAGTAAAACAATAACAAAGCTCTTGGCATTCATCAGTCTAAGTACGCTATCTATAGTTCTTGACTCACTTGACATCGTAAAGGTCCTTGATAATTTAACTGGTCCGTTACTTGCTAGCATTGTTTATTATCATAAACAGCACATACCTATGTATATATAAATACATGTTAAATCGACACCAAGTTAACATCGATTCATACCCATATCGTGCTATAAATAGCATTTCAATTGATTATAACTGGTTATTTTAACCGAACAATAATTCTTTTAGAACATAAGGTCCATAAAATGTATACAACTATACCGACTTGATATGCAGGTTTCTCTATACGTTCCCTCATGTAAAAATATCTTAGTATTTAATTACACGACTAAGTAGGTCGGTATATTTTAAGTATGAACGGTAAATACACAACTCATAATAATCATGATTTCCGCGAAGTTTGATTATTTACCCTTTATATCATATGAATTCTAATATACGATTTTGAGTCAGAAAATAAACCATGTACCATCTGTATTTGTAACACGCAAACCATCGGCATATTCGTTTCTGTCATTTCATGGAAAAATTCATGGCTAATACGTCGGTGCCACATCATAGGAATAATGTAACATGAGTACATTATTTTTTTGTAGTGACCCCAATTATTGATCTATCTTGCATTGATTACACTTTTGGATTTACATTTGGTAACCAGGCTCACGCACAGTAGCCATTGTCAAAGAGTTAGTGTAATAAGCACGCGTATATTTCTTCTTTGCTTAGTAAACATTCCTCCCGAGCTACGTACCATCAATTATTTACTCAATAATAGTTGTAAAGTTAACCACTGTTCTTATGTAAACAGTCGACAAAATCAACTGTGCATATACATAATTGTTTTTATTAACATTGATTGTAAACAACACTATAAAATTAGGTATTGGTACTAGATCTACGTTTTTACAGTAATATTTAAATTCTGCATTAGTTTCTTTAATACTCCTCTTACGTGAGTTTGGAATTTCATAACCTACTTACGTAAGTACCACCTAACAAAATCGTTGCAGTTTTAATATTTTCGTATTATGTACAACCGTACGTCACTCGTTACACAGAATATCACCTCGCCCAAAATTTTGTATTACCTGAATACAATCGGCAGCTCGGGAGGAAATGGACAAATACGGTAGCTATTAGGTTAGGATTTCCATACCTTAGATTTGTTTTTTTTTCCGCCACCGTTACCTTTCTTTTCCGTATTTTTTTGTAATATTTTACCCTCGTCGCCATCTGTGACGTCCAGGCTCCGTTGTGTACTGGGTGATCAAATGAAACAACTGTTATCACTTGTGCACTCCGCCAGCCACCCACTCGCCATGACACTTCTCCACGGAGTGAAGCTAGCGGGTAGTTGCGTCGTACTGTTTATTGTGTAATCGTCACAGAAACGGCCACTGTATTTTGTTTACGTGTGCACCACGAAATTGTACAATTATCGAACATTTGAAATAAATATCCTGTTGTACTTTTTCTATCAGTTTCATCGCCTCCCCAATCAGAGTCCGCATAACCAGTCATTAGCTGTTTATAATCACATTTATGATAAGTCAATTTAAGATTTAAAGTTCCCTTCACATATCTTAAAAGATGCTTTAAACATTTCCATAACTCCTCATTGCCTTTACTTTGAAATCTGCTTAGAATATTAACAGCCGCGCACAAATCAGGACGCGTGCAAAGCATTGCGTACATTAGGCAACCTATGACTTGTCTACTGGGTGCATTGTATTGTACATCACTATTCAATGCGTCATAGTTTAATTTATTTGGGAAAGGTGATTTTGAGGGATTGCAATCACTCATGGAAAATTTGTTTAAAACATTTTGTAGATATGTTGATTGGTCCAAAGTTATTTTATCTTTGGTTCTTTCAATTCGTATGCCAAGGAATAATTTTATATCATTTAAATCGGTCATCTCAAATTGTTTCATTAGACAGTTCTTAAGTTGTTGCATTGTTTGTACACTTTTAGTTACTATTAATAAATCATCAACATATAAAACTATATACACATTCAAATCAATCGAATTTTTATTCAATATGTACAAACATGGGTCAACTTTCGAGCTTTCGAAACCCATGCCCTTAATCGCCTGATCGAAACGTTCGTACCAGCATCGTGAAGACTGTTTAAGCCATAGAGTGTTTTATTTAATTTACACACTTGATTAGACTTAGAAGAAATACCCTCTGGCACCTGCATATAAATGTCCTCCTTTAAAATGCCGTTCAGAAATGCAGTCTTCACGTCCATATGATGGACAAGTAAATCATTTTGATTCGCGAACGCTAAAATCATTCTAAACGTAGTAATCCGCGCAACTGGGGCAAACGTTTCGTCATAGTCTTCTAAATACTGTTGACTAAAACCTCGCGCTACTAATCGGGCCTTGTATCGTATCGGTTCACCTAACTCGTTATTTTTAATAGTAAAAACCCATTTGCTACTTACAATATTTACACCACTAGGTTTATCCACAAGACACCAAGTTTGATTGCTACGTAATGAATCAATTTCACTTTTTATTGCACTTAACCACTCATTTGTATCTGGCCGATTGAAAATATCATTGAAATGCACCGGTAATGGTAACTGTTGTTTAGAACAAAGCGATAAAACTGCTAAATCTGGGTCATTCATTAATTCATAATTTTTAGGGGGTAGATTACGAATTCTATCGCTGCGTCGTAAATAACTGTGTTCGGTGTCGAGTGACTTGTTGCTAACGTCACTTTGTAACTGTTCATTGTTGTCATTTAGCGACTTGTTATTTACGTCACTTTGTGTATTGCCTATCAACTCCACCGAATTATTAGGCTTGTTGATTTTGGCGGGAATTTCATTATTGCTGCATATTGGCTTGATCAACTCCACCGACTCATTGTTCGGCTTGCTGATTTTATTAGGAATGTCATCACTGCATATTGGTCTAGATTCACCAAAATTTGACTCGTCAAACAATACATCTCTGGCAATTAAAAACTGATTATTTTCAGTATTAAATAATTTATAACCATTAGGCACATAACCAATTAAAATTGATTTAAATGATTTTTCGTCAAATTTGGTCTTTCTAGTTTTATTATGAACATATGCAGTGGAACCGAATACCCTCAAGTGACTTATTTTCGGTTTTACACCATGCCACATTTCGTACGGGGTTTTGCCAATTAGCGCTTTAGTGGGTAGCCTGTTTATTAAATAGGTTGATGTTAACACGGCTTCACCCCAAAACTCTTTACCCAATTTCGCACTTGCAACCATGGTTCTAGCCATTTCGGTTAACGTACGATTCATGCGTTCGGATACTGCATTTTGGACAGGTGTGTAGGGCACAGTTAAATGATACGTTATTCCCTTGTTTACACAATAATCTTTGAACTCATTTGACAGATACTCTCGGCCATTATCGCAGTATAAATTAACTACCTTACAATTAAATAGATTTTCACTTTTAGCAACATAATCTTGAAAACATTTTAAGACTTCAGATTTCGAATGCAATAAGTAGGTAACTGTGTAATGAGTATAATCATCGATAAAATTTACAAAATAATTTTTATCGTCAACTGTAGTGGGAGTTATAGGACCGCATACATCACTGTGAACTATAAATAAGGGCCTGTTGTTTGTGCGTTCTGGTTTTGACTTTGCAAAAGGCAGTCGAGATTGTTTACCTTGAATGCATGGCTCACACAACTCGTCGGTAGGTGGAATTATTTTATCAATTACAGAATAATCATCAATCATATTTTTAAGACTGATGAACTTCTGTTTATGGATATGACCAAGCCTTTTATGCCATAAATTGTATAAGTTTGAATTTCTGTTTACATTTACACTCAACGCCTTTTGCAAATTAATAGCAAGTGTTATCTTAGACAGGTTATTACAAGTTATGCCAGACATAATACACTTATTATTTTGATAAATACGAACGCCTACTTTATTAAAAACAATTTCCATACCTGCTTTTTGCATTCGACTTACTGACATTAAATTATCGGCAGCCTCCGTCGAATATAAAACATCCTCGAGGGAACCTTGTATTCCCATGTCAGTGGTAACATCAATGCGACCTCGTCCTATTGACTGTATGAATGCTCCAGACTTAGCTATATTTATTTTCAGGGGTGAGGTAAATTCAGTATAAGTTGAGAAAAGGTCCGGTGTGTTTACAATGTGGTCCGTGGCTCCAGAATCTAAAAGAAAAATAATTTCATTACTGTTATGATTAGGTTTTGAAGACTTACATTGCGAGAACATAAAAGCGAAACTGTCCTCATTGTTTTGTTCCGGTACGGCAGCGTGGGCGATGTTTTGCTGCGGCTGCTGCGCGCTGCTGCTGCCGCCACTGCTGTTTCCTTGTGATTTCTTGAAGTAACGGCAATCTTGCTTGAAGTGATTACGTCGTCCACAAAAGTCACAATACATTCTAGATATATGATGCGATGAATTTCTAGGTTGTGGATTTGTCTTGAACTGATGATTGTAATTAGGTTTCTTCTTTTTGTAATCGGGGACGTAGCTCGATGTGTGATCCATGTGTCTCTTCCTTTTGTGAAATGGGATGTGTGTTGAGAATTTGTCACTTGCCACATGAAGTACTTTTAATCCAGTGACCGTCTCATTCTTGATTTTTACTTCTTGATCCAAAAGGCGCGTTTTAACAAATGATAGGTTTAAACTATCTTCGGCGAGCGTCTCCAAAGCAGTAATAACGCCATCGTAAGCAGCAGGTAGCGTAAGTAATAAATGAGATATTTTATCCATTTCCTCGAGTTTGGCGCCAGCGGAAATCAATTCAGTGATTAAGCTATCGAAATTTGTGAAGTGCTGGATCAGATTCACGTCAGGTTGCAATTTTAAATTTAATAACTGCTTACGTAACGCCAACTGTGTAGCCAAGCTTCGCCGTTCATATATTTTATCGAGATTGTCAATAACGGTTTTTGCAGAATCCGTGTCTTGGGCGAAATTTAAAAATGCGTCACCCAAATATTCCACAATTGTACCTTTAGCGATGAGATTCTTTCGCGTCCACACGGCGTCAGGGTTTTCGGGAACTGGTACTTCGATAACGGACGATACTTGAAGTTCAGCTAAAAGTGATTTGATTCGAAACTTCCACGTGCTATAACGGTCGCCATTAAACGGTTGAATATTTCTTTTTGCTCGTTGATCCATTGTTACGTATTTATATTAGAACGTAATTTTAAAACGGAATTTTAACAACCACGTGGCCTGGGCCCATAACCTGTAGGTATAGGTAGGGTCGGCAAAGTAAAAATACGTGTTGACTGTTCAACGTTCTGTATTCAAGTGAATCAAGAATAATGATTATGAACGAATGACAGATTGACTGAATGAGTGAATGAATGTATTTATACAATGAATGAACAAATGGAAGGTAGACTTGGATTTTTGTAATATACCAACAGCAAGGACAACGTGGCTGCAGACGCATTGTCCCGGATACGCATTACGTCAGAGGAATTGAAAAAAATGAATGAACATGTAATTAACGTGATGACTAGAGCGCAGAAAAGAAGGATGGATGCGGTATCCCCGGTTGATATGGTTTCTACTGACGACAGGTCTGATCAACCAAGAGTTGTAGCAACACATAGCAAACCGAAGGATTCCGTAGAGATGAGATTTCTGGATATAAAAAGTATAGATAGAAAAAAACGAATTAATCACGAGAGTAAAACATTATGTTATAGCCAGGAAAGAAAGACAATTTATATTAAACAAGTATCTCAATCACAACTGACGCGAGCCGCTTTTGTGAGAGAACTTAGTGAGTTATGTAAGAAAATAAAAGTTGAAGACATATATTTCGTAAAACATAAAAATAATAATATATTTGTCGAGAAATTAGTAAGCGAAATACAAAATATGGTGAATTGGTCCGGACCACACCTACATATATTAAATGAAGTAAAGCGAATATATGACAAAGACGATAAAAGAGTCATACTTAATGATTTTCACCTTTTACCCACGAGTGGCCACGCGGGTATAAGGAGAATGTATAACAATTTGAAAAAGTACTATTACTGGCTGGCCTTGAAAACGATATTAAGGAATTCGTAAGTAAGTGTGAAAAGTGCCAGCGCCAAAAATATACGGTTCAGATAAAAGAACCTATGGTCGTGACGTCAACAGCGCACTCTGCGTTTGAAAAAATATTCTTAGATATAGTGGGCCCTCTAGATAAGGATAATTATAATCATTCATATATTCTAACTTTACAATGCGAACTGTCTAAATACGTTTGTGCATATCCCCTTGTTTCTAAAACATCTACAGAGGTTGCCAAATGTTTTGTAAACAATTTCATACTTCAACATGGTATACCAAACACCATAGCAACTGACAGAGGCACAGAATTTATCTCCACAACTATGAAAGAGGTATGTAAAATTTTAAATATCAATCAAATTAACTCTACCGCTTATCATCACCAATCTATTGGATCTCTCGAAAATTCACACAAACATTTAGGTGCATTTCTACGCATACAGACCGACAATCACCCCGAGGCTTGGAGTGAATGGCTTCCCTTTTGGAGTTTCGCTTATAATACGTCAGTACACTCGGAAACGCAGTTCACCCCTTTCGAATTGGTCTACGGTAAGCAGTGTAATTTACCAAGTAACTTAGTCATATCCATAGACCCGCTTTATAACTATGATGATTATCCAAAAGAACTAAAGTATCGTTTACAAGTTACACAGAGAGAGGCACGTGACAATTTATATTCTAGTAAATTACAGCGTAAATTCAGGTACGACTCCTATATAAATCCAGTTACTTATAAACCCAACGATCAAATTTTAATAAAAAACGAGACTGGTAATAAACTCCAAAGCTTATATTCAGGACCATATATTGTAGTAAAAGACATTCCACCCAATGTAAAAATAATTAAAAATGGTAAATATGATGTAATTCACAAAAACAGAACTAAGCCTTTCATACCATAATACAATGTTAGCATACTGTCTATTATTCTTTTACTGTGGTTGATGCATAAATGTATTTGTAATTCGATCAGCATTGTCTGTATTATTGTAAACAAGAGTTGTAACTCTTAATATAAGTACTAATTAGTTCTAAGTAATGATAAGATCAGATAATTTCATTGTTTAAAACATGATCATTTCAACAAAAAAAAATACTTGTACTTATTTTTTTTTATTTCCCTCCGTGGGAGATGTAGAACTATAGATGCTTATGTACGTGTATTTCAATGCTATATAATCGATGATCTTTATGAATAAAATGTAGTCTTATTTAGAATCTGGTTGTATCAATACACCTCCCGACTTCCATCCTCATAACCCATACAACCATTTCCAGTCGCCGTTACGACGCGGTGTTGACACATCTTGTGTCGACACCGTCTATTTCGGTCACAATTCCAGTCGCAGAGTCGTCGCCGTGTCGACACAGTTACCAGAAATGGGGAAGGGTCGACACATGACACAAAGTGACATAAAGTGTGGTCGCCGTGTGCACACATTGTTTCGAGTTTGCGACTACTTTATGCCAAAATCATTCGTTCATTCGTTCATTTTGTTCCTGTCAAATGGAAACTGTCAGATGGAAAAATACTTAAATAAAAATAAGTGACATTAATACGCCATCTCTAAAACGGATTACAAGACGTAATTATATATTGTTTGCATTTATATTACAATAGGACTTAAATTATTATGGGGAATTAAACTGCTCGAGTGATTTGATAAACTAAGTGTAATATAATCAACGCGCCACCACATTGTTTTAGTTTAGCCGGAAATGAAATTGTTTACTTCTCAGTGCCTGTGTTCATAACTATATTATTTGAAGCATTTTTAGTACTTCGATGCGTATACTATACTTAAATAACAGAAATAACGCTTTACATACTACGAAACTTGTTAATTATGATGTATAAATATGGTTTAAGGCTGAGAAATATTGCAGTCACAAAGTAGTTGCAATGTTTCGACTTTGTGTCGACTCTGTGTTGACACATGACACGCGCTGTCAAAAGTAATAACAAGGTTACTGGTATGTTACTGGATTTGCAAAATGGCTCCTTGTGTTGATTTGTTTTCAGATATTCTCAAAGTGTAAAAATGCCGTGGTCAGAGATGGGCATTAATCGATTAACTATTTATTCGACTAATTAATGGAATAAAAAAGTTAATTCTCATATTTTAATCGCGATTAGTTTAGTCGACCTAACATAGATTGAAATTGAATTAATCTGAATATTAATCGAATAAATTATCGATTAAATCTCGATTGAAAGTTGACAGGGGGCCATTTTTGTACGTAAAAATAATAGAAATGTCTTGCATGCAGATGGTAGCAAAACACTTTGTCATAAAAGTCGAGATGGGTGTCGATATATAGGTTTTAGGGAGTGCCGATTTCGAAAATAATGACCATTTTGGAATCCGAAATGGCGGCCATGCACTGTGTCATAAAAGTCGTCATGGATGTCGTTTTATACGTTTTAGGGGGCCCCAATTTTGAAAATGATGACCATTTTGGAATCCAAAATGGCGGCCATGCACTATGCCATAAAAGTCGTCATCGGTGTCGTTTTATAGGTTTTAGCAGGCGCAGATTTCGAAAATGATGACCATTTTGGATTCCAAGATGGCGGCCATGCACTATGTCATAAAAGTCGTCATGGATGTCGTTTTATAGGTTTTAGGGGGCCCCGATTTAGAAAATGATGACCATTTTGAAATCCAAAATGGCGGCCATACACTATGTCATAAAAGTCGTCATGGGTGTCGTTTTATAGGTTTTGGGGGGCGCAGATTTAGAAAATGATAACCATTTTGGATTCCAAAATGGCGGCCATGCACTATGTCATAAAAGTCGTCATGGGTGTCGTTTTATAGGTTTTAGGGGGCGCAGATTTCGAAAATGATGACCATTTTGGATTCCAAGATGGCGGCCATGCACTATGTCATAAAAGTCGTCATGGATGTCGTTTTATAGGTTTTAGGGGGCCCCGCTTTCGAAAATGATGACCATTTTGGAATCCAAAATGGCGGCCATGCACTATGTCATAAAAGTCGTCATGGGTGTCGTTTTATAGGTTTTGGGGGGCGCAGATTTCGAAAATGATAAGATTTTCAATTTAAAAATGGCGGCAATGCACTATGTCATAAAAGTCGTCATGGATATCGTTTTATAGGTTTTAGGGGGCGCAGATTTCGAAAATGATAACCATTTTGGAATCCAAAATGGCGGCCATGCAGTATGTCTTAAAAGTCGTCATGGCTGTCGTTTTATAGGTTTTAGGGAGCGCAGATTTCGAAAATAATAACTATTTTGGAATCCAAGATGGCCGCCATGCACTATGTTAACACGTTCATTGCGTTACGGGGGCTTTTGAACCCCGTACTATGTCATCATTCAGTGCGGAGAATAAAAATCGTGTCTACTCGCTGGTGCGGAAGTTGTATCTTGGATATTTTTATGACTACGATAAAAACAAATATACATTTGAGTTTCTTGTCAAAAGTATAACCAAGTGGTATATTCAGAATATACGAGGTCTCAGGAACCCCGTACCGACCAGGGAACAAATTTTGCCTTCTAGTACGATACGGGTTCTAGTGAACCCCGTATAGATTTTAGCTGGCCCGTACGGGGTTATGACCACAAAGTCACTAGTGCAGTCAGCATTGCAAGACTTCTTATCGGTAAATTAAAAATAATGCGTTTGGGAAGCATGCTAGAATGGTGTTATTGCAAAAATAATGTAGTTAACAATTGGTATAATTTAGAACAAGTAATTATACTTCACGACATAATCATATCGCTGAATGTTACGTATTGTTGACTGCTGTTCAGTAATCAATTTTGACACCAGTCAGTGCCAAACATGTTGTGTCCGAAAGTGACGTTTTTAATATTAAAACTTTAGCTTTCAATCTGAAAAACGATATCTAGTCATTACTACAGTAAGCGCTAAAATATCGTTTGTTTTATTTCCCATCACTATTCATTTATCGACATAAATAAGGTATGTGCGTTACGGGGTTTGCTAAGCCCCGTAGTTTTTCAATTTTAGTGCGATACGGGGAGAAAATAACCCCGTCCTTTCATTTCTCTATAATTTCATACGTTTTTATCGTATCTACGTGCGAAGGGAACATGACGTAGGTAATTTCATAATCTTTAAGTTTGTCAGAAAAAAAATTAAATAATAAAATATTTCAGGACTTTATAGCAGTCTTAAGAGACTTGGGTGTACGGGGCACTTTTATACCCGTACCGCACCAAGGTGTAAACCACTACGGGGCGGATTAGGCCTCGTAACGCACTACATTTTAGGTAAAGGTTTTGGCTTGCCGCAGTGAACGTGTTAAAAGTCGTCATGGATGTCGTTTTATTGGTCATGGTCATCAATTTCGAAACATCTGTTTCAAATAAGGTATCGGTAGATGCATCCTAGTAAGTCAACAACATCTATATCTACTATCGAAATTTACTTTTGATAGTACTTATGTAGTAGTACGAAATGTAATCTGAAAGGAATCAAGTAATATATATTCCTGTACCTAATGAAGAATCGACATTGATTTCTATTACTAGTAATTGTAGTATTCGAAAAATTGATTCCTGATTCCTCAAATGGAATTGTACTTAGTAATTCGGTATTGTTAGATTACAAAGTAATGTAGGAATAGGAATCGGTAATCAGATTACAAAGTAATTTCAAGTAATCGTGGAATCAGGAATCAATTACGAAATGCCCATCTCAGACTAAGTAGCACTGCATTCAATTGATCTGTTTGGCGAACCGCGAGTTCACAGTTCGGGGCGAACTACTATATGTATAGGTTTTAGGGTGTGCAGAATTCGAAAATGATGACCATTTTGGAAACGAAGATGTCTACCGTACACTTTGTCATAAAAGTCGTCATGGATCTCGATTTATAGGTATTAGGGAGTGGAGAATTCGAAAATTATGACCGTTTTAGAATCTAAGATGTCTGCCGTGCACGTTGGTCATGGTCATCATTTTCGAATTCTACTCTTCCTAACACCTATAAATCAACATCCATGACGGGTCATATGACAAAGTGCACGGCAGACATCTTGGAATCCAAAATGGTCATCATTTTCGAATTCTGCACTCCCTTAAACCTATAAAACGATATCCATGACGACTTTTATGACAAAGTGCACGGCAGTTATCTTGGATTCCAAACTGGTCATCATTTTCGAAATCGGCACTTCCTAAAACCTATAAAACGATATTCATGACGACTTTTATGACAAAATACGTAGCCGCCATCTTGGATTATAAAATGATCATCGTTTTCGAATTCTGCACTCCCTAAAACCTATAAATCGACATCCGTGACGACGCAAGTTATCTTTATTTTCAGATCTATCAAATTGCTACAGAATACAAAGGACAAAAAAGAAGCGAGGAGGTAATGAAACAAGCAAAAATACAGATGATTCCTCGACGCAATTGGTGATTCTTAAATTGTGTCCAGATTTTTTTGTCATAATTTTTTTTATTTTTCACATATTACTCTCACAAGTTCCGTGACATTTCGACCTTGTAATTTTTTAAGTAAATGTTTTTGTTTATCTATGAGGATCTCACTAGAATAATATAATCAAGGTATGTTTATATTTGATGATTGAAATAGTAACGCAAAAAAACATATATTTGTGTCTTATATTCCTGCCGAAGACTTTTATTTTACCTTTTCCTTCTACACAAGTTTGGCCAAGTAATAAGAATTTAGGGCTCTCAATTTTATTTTGATTTCTACAACAGTAAAGCTACGAGGCCATGTTTGGTATCGTTTTCGTATAAATTCGCAGTACTAAATTAATTAAGGTATCACATTGACACCATTCCGAAGTAAAAACATATAAACTTATTAAAATACTTTCTTTTAAACTCCTCTTCACGCTTAAACTGCTGAACAGTTTTAATTTAAATTTGGTACACATATATTTTGAGTCCCGAGACAGGACATAATAAGTTATCTCAAAAATCATCCTTTAAAGGTGTGAAATGAGGTGTAGGGGGGAATTCAGAATTGACTTCTTGAAGTTAATACTGTTTAAGTTTAGGTTTGAAGTCATGTTTTTTTTATCATTTTTAACTAAATCAAAGATGTAGACCGTCCCAAATTTCATATAAATCGGTTCAGCGGTTATTGATTTCCCGTACAAATTTCCACGCCACTTTTCACACCTTCAAAAGATGATTTTGGTTATAAGATCTATCCTATGTCCTGTTCCGGGACGCAAACTATTTCTATACCATATTTCAACGAAATCGGTTCAGCGGTTAAGCGTCAAGCGCTTAACCGCTGAAGGAGTTTCAAAAAAACCGGCCAAGTGCGAGTCGGACTCGCGTATTAAGGGTTCCGTACATTAAGTCCGACTCGCGCTTGACTGCACATTTCTAATAGGTTTTCCTGTCATCTATAGGTAAAGAACTATTTTGTGTATTCAGACGGACATACATACAGACGCATGAGTGATCCTATAAGGGTTCCGTTTTTTCCTTTTGAGGTACGGAACCCTAAAAAGATTTATTTTTATTTTGTGGAATGGTGTCAATGTGATACCTTAAATGGATTCAGCACCCCAGATTTATACGAAAACGATACCAAACACGGCCTAGCACCTTCACTGATATAGATATATCAAGATAAAATTGAGAGCCCTAAATAAACTTTCAAGAGCGGATATCTCAAAAACTATTCAACATATCGAAAAAATTGACTAAATAAACTTGTAACAAATTAAATTAACTTTCATTTTGTATAAGTGGCCATGTCGCTGAGATGCATAGTTTCCGAGATATAATCGAAAAACCGGAAAATGGGACCTTCAAAGCCCCCTCTCTCTACCCCCCGCTCAAGGGCTACGGCCGGGGACTTTTGATATGTTCACCTCCTAACTTGTCAAACCGAGTTACGGAGTCAAAAATTGTGTTCCGAGCATTTCCCTCTACAACTTTTGGAGCATTCGTTGCCTGACCTAAGTAGCTTATTGCATTTCTTTAAAAACTTTTCTGTAAAAGGTTGACGGGTGTTGGGTGTTTATATGGTTTCGGTCGATTATTATCATTTACATTGCCCATGATGTCTTACTAGAATTACGAGCACACGAGACACTAATAGTAGTTTGACAAACCTTGGTTTTCAAGAGGTATTTTATATTGACATTTGCTGTCACAAATTTGCTGTCAGATTTAGTCGCAAACCGCACGCAAAGTGCACACAAATGTGTCGACACCTTGTTACGGAAAAGTGTAGACACGGCGACGACACTTTGTTTCGGAACAATTCTAGACACATTGTGTGGACTCTGTTACGACACATCTGACATTTAGTTACCACTTTGTGATTCTGCGACTGGAATGGTTATATGGGAATGAAGTTGGTTATCACATCAAATTGTTTCTTTTCATAAATACTTAATAATATTTTGTTGATTTCAAATAATTTCAAAGTTTTACATGTTTATTATTATTTTGCCAGGCTCTCCATAGTTATGTTTTATAGTCAGGACCTAGTAGAGATGTGCGCCGATGGCAAAATCATCGGCGGCGGCGTCCGATGATTTTATGACCGGCGGCGGCGGCGTGATCGGCGTGAAATCGGCGTGGCATAATTTTTGATACTGCATGAGAACGTGGCTGTAGAAACTCTACATTAAAGCCTTCTGAGTATTTATACTGGGTCAAGCAAATCTTGTCAGTAGCAAACGGCGGCAAATTTGAAAAATCACGGGTTAGCAACACTGTGTTCGAAAAATCGCGTGTCATCTGTGTTTTATCTGTGGAATGTGGATCGCGAATGACAGCTATCATCTTTGTTTACATTCTGAATCGATTCTATTTCAAGAGATATTTCTGCTGTGTCACCATTAAATACCAATATATTAAATAAGATTGTGCTTAATCAAAGCTAAGATGCCTACAATGCCTACAGTACCAACTGAGAAATCGAATAAAATATTAAAATCCAGTAGGACATCTACCTGCTGAAGCAATGATTTTATTCATACATTCTTGTTTAACGGCATAGTCCACTTCTATTTTTATTTTGAGATCTTCAAATTAGTTAATCATTTTTATCAACATCACACACCGCTTTTAAATTGTCCGTCCATACCTATTAATAACAATTTCAAACATTTTCAATAGAGAATCCGCGAGTGACAATTTGAATTGACGGGCGCGCTCAGCGGAAAAAAAAGTTTTAGTTCGATGTACATTGTACATTGCTGCTTTTCTTAGCGCAATACTACTCTTTGAGTGTTGCCCTACTTTAGTTTGCTTTACATTGCTACTGACAAGATTTGCTTGACGCACTATACTAGGCCATCCAAAACATATTATGTGTGTTTTCTAAATTATTGCCGAAAATTATTACCCATCATGTCACTTGGCAACTACCTATTTATTACCAATACCAACCGAACGGTTACCAACGGTATGTTTAAATATTAAAATAAGAAGGATACTTTAAAACACTACATTTTAGGCAGTATTTTTACTTACTTTGTAAGCGAAATACAAATTAAACACAAAAAAAATCTTTATATGTTAAGTCTTAAATCTATATTGACTTTTCCCAGCCGCTGTCGCCTCACCTAGGATTTGTTACGAAATAATGATGAACTACATACTTTACATTTGTCTGAACTGAAGTTTAACAGAAATGTATGTAAGAATAAAGATGTCATCGTTTTCGAAAGTAAACGTCTCTGGCAGGTTGATTCGCTCAACAGAATGTCTTTGAAGTGTCCCGTTTTATGGAATATTAAGGTCAACTTTGTTTCCTTAACTGCTAGCTTAGTGATGATACTTGGTGATTTAAGTTCCTATAAGTAGGTATAATTGTTTAGGCATAGCTCAATACGAAGCTTTAGCCTGACTTTTATAATTTTGATTGAAATACATATTGTTAAATAAAAGAAGCCGATAATCATCATAAAATGACTAAGAATTGATCGTGTGTAATTTTAAATGAAATTGTATATTATGTGATAAATAAATCAAATCATATCTATCAAATGATGACCCTTATGCGTGTCACCAGCATCACAAGAGAAATCATAAAATACGCAATTATAATCGTGGTGACAGCTTGCTGGAGATTCTAAAAAGAAAATAGCATGTTTATGTCCTAGGATATGAACCTGTTATTTTCTTGACTTTCGTTCACTGATTTAATTGACAATCAAGAGACTATTGATGTAAAACAAAATGCATTCTACAAAAAAGCCGTGCTATAAAATATCAAATAATAACCTGAGATCCAGAAACTAGATCTTGTTTAAATTAACGCTAAATCGTTATCACGGCTTAGATATGAGCGCCGATAGGCATTTAGCCGGCGGCGGCGCGCCGGTCAAAATCGGTCGGCGGCGGCGGCGAATCGGCGGCGTGGCCTTGAAACACCTTTGATTAATGAAAAAAGAATTCAAACCAAAATTTTACCGAATTTACACGTTTTTGCTGTAAGAAAGTTATAAAATAAGTGCATTTTTCAATTGCAAGCAATTGAATAAAGGTACGAAAAAAGTTTTATATAGTATAAACGGTATCGAGCGGCATCAGAGGCGGTCTTAATCTTGGCGAGGCCCTGGCCGGAAGATCTTTGCGAGGGCCTTATCTATTGTGCTAAGTAAAAAGTAGCGGATTGACTGTATCAGGGAAACATCTGGTCGACTGTCCAAAGAACCGAAGTGAGGAAAATCAAGCTCCGTTATTAACCAATATCGACCCAACAAACCAGTTTATGTCAAAAAGTGAGGCCCAAGGCCGAGCTCCACCTAACACCGAAGACCAGATTCCGACGCCTTCCCATCCGAGGCCAGAGGCTGAGCTGCAGGTAAGCATACAGCTTAGAATCGAACGCCAAGTGTGAGCTTGGCTGACGGCCGAATGCGCGGAGTGCCGATTACGGCGCGCTTCTGTGCGAGGCCGAAAGCCAAGCTGCAAGAGGGCAGAGCTTGGAATTGGTCCAGTGTAAGCAAGACCGAAGGCCGATAAAGACCGTGGCCATAGTGTTAAAGACCTCTGGGGCTCTCCTGTAGGTGCATTCGTGCGAGGCTAAAGGCCGTGCTGCAGTGGAGCAAAGATTGGAGAAGAACCAAGCATTTTAAAAGCGAGGCCAAAAGTTACGCTCCAAACAGGGCCGAAAACTTGGAGGTTCAGATAGCGGCTTACTTCTATGCGAGCGATGCGAGGCCAAAGATTGGTCTGCGAGAGAGCAAAGCTTGAAATTTGAACAATGGCCAAGCTTAAAATGAGACCTGATTCCGTTTCCGATGCCTTCCGTGCAAAGCCAACGGCCGGACCTTTGGGCGTGAAAACGCTTATAAATATCTGAAATTAACCCCCTTTTACACCTTTTTAAGACATTTAAACCATGCTTGCAATAATTGAATTCGCGGTGAATGACGGATGAGCTAGCCAGCTGGCAAAATTAGTCATTTCGTTGCTCTAACACTAGTAGCGCGGTTACCAAACAGAAAAGTTTGAATTTACCATCGATATTTTAGAATTATATGGACCTAAAATACCTTTTGAATGTCTATAAGCTATTCAGACTGGCGCCGTTAAAGATCTAAACTAGATAAAATATATATTATCTGATTCTGAAAGTAGTAGCATCTAACAAGGTCACGCCGATGCCACGCCGATAGCGCAGCGTCGGCGGCGGCGGCGCGTAAATTTTGTCGGCGGCGGCGGCGCGCCGGCGCGGCGCTCATATCTATGACACGGCTAGACACTGCAAAGACAAAAATGATGCTAATTTGGTTCACTGGCAAATAATAAGCGAAAAAGCATAAGGATCTTTAAATTATACCTCTGACACTATCTACTCGCTACGCAACATGGAATAAGACACGATAGGTATCAAAATTTCCCACGCCGATTATACGCCGGTCAAATTTATCGGCGGCGGCGGCGTGGAAAATTCGTCGGCGGCGGCGGCGCGGCGCACATGTCTAGGACCTAGATATAGTTTAGTTTTTTTTATCACAAGATGGTATAAATATATAAACTTTAACTATGTAGTTTTTTATCACCAAATGGTATAAATATATAAACTTTGCTATGTAGTATATTGCACTGTTATTTTCAAATAGGTAATAGAGTTGAAAAATATTTAGTTTTGTTGTAATATATAGATGTATTGATTGTGTGTTTGCTAACAGTAAATTTTCATAAAAAGTTTACGCATTATTATTATTTTGGATTTAATTTTTATTTGCGAAAGTATTGTTAGATTTTCAGGGATGTATGAAAAAAAAAAGAATGAAGACGAATAAATTCGATGAATGTTAAACTACGAGTTAGTGCATGTTAGTTATTCCATGAAATATATTTCTTTATGCAGAAAATAGCAAAACTAAAATCAAAACACTTTTTTGACATTCTGACTGGAACATTACACTATTCAAGGGAAGTAACACGGTAGTTTGGAGTCAGGTTAGGCTCGCTAAAAAAAAAGAGCATACTTGCAGAGTTTAAACTGCTTCCGTGTTATCTCTATACTACACACAACATCAGATCTAGAACTCACACACCCACCATTAATGTGACGTCATAGTGCTTTCTTCATATGGAAAAGCATAATGCGAAGTGAGTTTAGAAAAATCTTTATTGATGTTATGCATTATTTAGCTCATTTCGAATCAGTTTAATGATTAGTTGTGCTTTTTTATTGGTCAGTACTATTTAGGAATTTTAATAAATTAATTTACTTATATAGCGCTTCATTATAGAAGCGAAAGATTAAGCAGAGTTTAATCTTTTATTTTAACGTCCCGTTAATGATGCCACATGCTCCTTCCTCCAGGCTTTATGAAGATTTAAGTCATGAGTTACGGTGTTGGAATTAAATCTTTTAAAAGATAGTGACCCCTCGAGTGGCAAAGAATGCTCCTTGGTAAAAGGTTCAATCTTGTCTTAAAAAGAGATACGTCTGTTCCTTTCTTGGTCGTTAAAATGTAGACATAAAGTCGGAAACTTCATATGTATCATTCGGATCGATAGAAGGTTAGGACAAATGTTCTACAAGCACAACTTCTATTTTCTTGTTGAGGCATGATGAACTGGTGCATTTTTGATTGTTTATTTCTAACATGTCTGAACTTAGAAACTTATTCTTTCAGAAATGTTCATTCTTTAGTTTGGTTTAAAAACACACTACACACAGCCGCAACAAAAAAAAAGGCACACACAGAAGGGAAGAATGTTAAAAGGGTTCTTATTATAGTCTAATTGCATTATTTTTGATTACGATTTTTTTTTACTTATTTTGTTTTGTTTCGAAAATTTACTTTCGCAAATATATAGTTAATATATTTAAGCTACAGCAAATTTTGGGAGGCGATTGTAACATGTCAGAGGCTCCTTTCCATGTTAACATTATATGTGAACATAGTATTGTTCTATTTTTAAATCGGTTAAATTCCATTTATTGTGTCACACGGTAATTGAAATAGTTATATTTCTTCTCATATCTCAAGTAGGCCATATCGTCTGAAATTCTAGATAGAGTTTTGGAGAGCCTAGTGATT
The DNA here is from genome assembly GCF_910591565.1 of Cydia splendana. Lineage (NCBI taxonomy): Eukaryota > Metazoa > Arthropoda > Insecta > Lepidoptera > Tortricidae > Cydia > Cydia splendana. The sequence continues at coordinate 177,538 of NW_026946890.1, forward strand.
TATAGTAAACCAATATATTAAGATACTTATTCATAAAATAATTTGGACTTTATTTCAATGTCATAAAGCTTTTATAGTATAAAAATTCTGTTAAAATCCGTTTGGTTTCTTAAGTTTCAAGTGTTTAGACTTGGATTTCAGACATCATCGTAAAATTTAATGAATAATGATTGTTGTGGATAAAATATTGTATGCAAAATTGAACCATATTATAAAGAATTAAGAAAGGGCGGAGCTCTACAATATGTGCTCATATAGAAAAAACAAAGGCGGTTAGAATAAAAAACTGTAGTGTCAATCCCATAGGCGTAAAGAAGTAGTTTAAACCACACCCAAAAGTAGGTCAATTTGGACCATATTTTAATTAGGAAATAAGGTGTAATTAGTGAGAGGACTGTACGAAATTATGAAATTCAGTATTGGTTATGGGGAATACCAATGACGTACAAGGAAGAGTGGTGTCAGGATCTATGGTAGGGTTCAATAAAATCCCTTGCAGACCATTTGTCGTGGCCTTTCGCAGACCGTCGGACGCAGTTCTCTGGTGTAGGTGGTTAGGTCTATCTAGGTTACCTATGTTGTGTCCTGGTCTAGATTTTGCTAGTATCTCATGATGCTGGAAGAGTTTGGATTGGAGCATAATATAGTGTAATTTGTTGTGGGGTTTTACTTGAATAACTTTAAAGAAGTACATTTAGATTGTGTTAATTTTAGTGGGTTTAATTCTTTCAGTGTTGTTTATTGATTTGTGGTTCAGACAAGTGCTAGTATTTAATATTGTACTAGTAAAGTTTAAATTATAAATCAATAGACTTATTCATATTGTAAAGTTAATTTTGTTCATAGTGGTTTTAGTAATTATAGTGAATTTTATTTGTCTATTGATTTGTGCTCAGACAAGCGCTAGTGTGTTTAAATAAATATACTAGTGAAGTTTAGGTTACAAATCAATAGAGTAATAAAGGTTGTAAAGTCTTGTGTTTTCAGTGTAAATGAATTAGTTTGTGTTTTAATTGTGTTTAATATATATAGTGTTTTGGCTTGGATTATTTTAGTAATATTTACCACTAGAATGGTCTTGGTTGGAGTGTGAGGTGGGACGTAAAGACAAACACTATCTCAGGAGTATAGGTTTATTCTGATATATGATACTTATGCTAGGGTATATATAGGGTACATGTGAGAGAGTGTGCGTGTCATATATGGTGCACACTACACCTCCCTTCCAAAAGAAATAAAAAATATTATAAGTTTACAAAATAATATTTTTTTTATATATCTAGTAAGAGTATAGTTAGTAAGAGTATAATATCTAGAAGAGTAAATAGTTACACAGTTTTAGTTAGTAGTTACACAGTACAATTTTTGACAAAAAAATAAGCAAAAATAATAAGATATAAAATCTAAGAAATATCAATACCTTTTTACGTTTAAGTTTTTCTAGATTGGTTGTACTTACAATTTTTTTTTTTGCATTAAACAAAACCTAAGTCGTAAAACAAAGCAGAATACTTAATAACATAATTATAAAATAATTGACAAATTAATAATCAAAGTTAATAAACACAATTGTAGCACGCTTTGATGATGAAACGAAATTACAAAGTAAATACATTACGCAGTTATAAGAAAAATTAAAAATACAAAGATTTATTATAAAAAACACATTATTAATAAAACACATTATTCAAACATTATCACTATTGTAAAAAAATCTTGTCTATTTAAGACACACGTGTATAATTATAATTAAGTCAATCCTAGGTACCTAGTTATGTATTACATTCCGTATTTATCTCAAATCCATAGTTATTCTTACATACTTGCAAGTAGTTTCTTAATTATTCAGTTTTTAAGACGTCATTATTGTTAAATTTCAGTTTATTTATTATATTATTTTAACTCAAAGTGTGCATCCTGTGTGCATCACTTTCGGCAAGGGTACACAACGCATTTACTTTTGTGGTCGGCCGACCTTAATACACATTTATTTATTTGCTCAGGATACAAGGAAATTTATTTATTACGCGCGCACACATATTCATATTCACATTCAGGCAGTTCTTTTAACACTTCCTTGCATCATAACCTTCCATGTGTCCAAGGAGTCTCCACGATTGATACTCGACCGAATCATGGTCAGACATCCAAGGATTCCGTGCCTGCCTTGTATCCTGGCGTACCCTTGCTATACCGTATCGCTCAAGGCCGCCTCTCGGGCCACCGAAGATGCGATAGGCATATTTATTTTCTTTTATATTTTTCTCTCATACAAAAACATTCAAAAACCAACCATATAACGCAACCCCATGAAAGCTTCAACATGTAAGAATTTCAACAACTCTTAGTTGATCAGGCTAATTGTTCTTTGAAAAACTTATATATATCAGCCTTCCCAAGCACTGCTTAAATAAAACACGATCCATTTATGCAACCAATTCCATCTACACATATCAAACTATACCTCTCACAACTATTCCATTATAATTCTTTACATTTTACAATCCCTACACTTTTTAAAACCAACAGCCATAAAATCCAACTTTAAAACAATCCTGAGCATACCTCTACCAACTAATAAAACTTTTCATAAACGATCACAATCCTATGTTTTTTTTATATACATATATTATTTTTACCTTCTTTTTATCCTCATTTATCAATATTGTCATCATTTAATTTCACTTTGATCCTAAATCCGTCAAGTCCATATTATATGTCAACTCCAATACACATTAAATTACATAAAAAAAAATTGTCTTAAAATCAAAATAATCCTAATTAAAAACATCACTAATCTGACTCCGCATTTCCATAACTTACACAACAATAGACACACCGTTACAAACATTTTTACGAACCTTAAAATTCAACCCTTAAAATCCAACATTAAATCTTTACCTAAACGTACTAAATTCCAACTAACTCAATACAATTTCGTTGCTTGCAGTACATACCATTTTAAATTTTAAAAAGTCATAGCCATAATTATATTTACCTATATAGTCATATCTCATTTGTTTAATATGTCAGATCCGTGTTTATAAAATTGTCAAGTCCGGTACATAATAAAGAGCTTAATCAAATAAAAATAAAAACATCTTAAATACTAACTAAAAGTCTTTAATTACCTATACCAAAGTCATAAAATCTAGTATAGTATATGGTTAAAAGTGGGATATGTAGTTTTAATTATCATGGACTATTGTTCTACTTACAATTTAAATGATCTTATTAAGTGCACAGTGATACAAATGTTTATGTGAAATTTGAGCTGTAATTACAGACGGTGCATATCAATCGTGGTGGCATCGTGACTAATGTGCTTTACTTGCAAGTTATGATGAATTTACCTCTAAGTGACTTGTGCAATTTATTCGTGATATATTTAATACAAAACCTTACGTAACACTGAAATACAATTGGATTGATTTGAAATAATTAAAAAATACAGCGGTCCACGCAATATGAAAAATATTTTAATGATATGATATTTTTATGATAAATTTATGATAAAAAAGAATTACATTGAGAAATAAAATAATTAATGAGCTAATTATGTATTTACCAACCTTTTAACCATATTAGTTTCATCATCAAGCGACATAGTCCTACTTACTTACCTCTTTTATCCAATTATTATAATAATTATAAGAGCTAACATACTGCTCTACTAGTTTTAAGTTTAGTGCTCTACTAGTTTAAAGTCCAAGGGAAAAGGTAATATCCTTTTAATGAAATAAAATATTTAAGACCGAACTAACTAACAGAAAAAACAGAAGAAGAAAAAAAAAAACTATAAGTAGCTACTTAAAATGTTAAAATGTCCTTTTTGCACAATCACTATCTTGTTTCCCTACACGGCAGCACAATCTACGTCATTCCTAATTGTCCCTGGGCCTCCAGACGCCGTCCTCGACCAAGGACACCAACAACTCCCTGCTGCAAGCCCTGTTACGTATACCACTTTTAAAAACTGGTTTCAAATGAGTCTATTTTAATTTTTTTCTGCACTTTCGATATTTCCACCAATGCTTTCAGTCAATATATTTCACAAGTTTTGTTTTTTGTAGTAATGATTAATTATTTTTAGATTAAATTTCTTATTATGTAGGTATTGTAGGTATAATGAGTCCGTCACCCGTGAATCTCTAATTTTTTGTATCACTACACAAAACCATCACTATGAGTGTTCAAATAGTCACTTTCGCACAAATGTCTTTTTAATTAACAATAATTTATTATCACGAATTTTCTTCTTGACCTTCACTGGCTGGCGCGGCGCGCCGCCAGTGCAGCACAAGGCCGCACTGGCAGGATCGCCATGTGAAGGTGGGACGTAAAGACAAACACTATCTCAGGAGTATAGGTTTATTCTGATATATGATACTTATGCTAGGGTATATATAGGGTACATGTGAGAGAGTGTGCGTGTCATATATGGTGCACACTACAGGAGGACTCTATATATTAATTTAAATTTAGTTTCGTGATTTATTTCGTATCTTATTTATGGGGTAGAGAGAACTAGTTCGATCCGACATAGTGTCGGGAGGTTAGTAAGTCTGAGCGGGTAACCTAACGGTGGCAACTATAGCCCAGATTACTAACTTGCGGTATTTTTGATAATACCAGGTGGGAACCTGGCAGTTCCTGCTTTTATTAAGACAGGTTTACCCCCTAGTATCTGGAAGATTTGAGTTGTCATTTAGACTTCTTAAAAAAGCCAGGTTCTAGACCAAATATCCCGTATCTATATACTTATATATTCACTTTTATATTACCTTTCCGGTTATACATCTGCTGTCCCAATCCCCAGTGTAGATGTATAACTAGCACACGGAGATATAGGGATTTAGGTCTAAATCGAGGTGTCTCCACTCGTTTTAATTAGCTGTAGCCTAGAGATTACTCATTGCACATCGAGTAATTACGCGAGTAAATTAAATGTGTATCCCGGGATTCCCGGGATGCTAGTTTGCAAGTATATCGGTAGAATAGTTGGATAGTATATCTGTTAGGTTAGGGTTTTTATTTGTTTGGTTTAGGGTTTTGTAGGATTAATCTAGATTTATAATTTTAATATACCAAAGCCATTAGATAATTACAGTATGTAGCTAGGTAAATTTTTATTGCATTTTACTTTCATAATTATGGGTTTTTGGGTTAAATTCAGATTAGAGATAGCTAAGATTTAGTGTGGGATTAGGGATTGTTAAGATTTAATTACATATATTCATTTATGACTTATTGACAAACTTGACTTACTTATGACATGACTGTATATATATTGTCCCTTGCAGCGCTACTGGTAGAAATATATGGTGGGAAAAACTAAAGTTAATAACCACAATATAATGTAGTATTATAGAATCAATTTGCTTACAAAGAAATATTTGTTTTGCCTGTCCCTTAGCAGTTTGTATGACGATTACATTCTGTTTTCTACAGATTATCTGTGATTTTCATACTTGACCTTAAAAATACAGGGTCATATTATTATAAAACCTAATAAGGTTTAACCTAATAAGGTTTTATAATAATATGACCTATTTGAAAATATATATCAATGAGTGATTTATCCAAGCTAGATCGAGGCAGATGCAAGATCGTAGTTTATTTTGGTCCGAAAGGTGATTCAAAATGACTACAACTAAAGTTTGGATAATATCATTTCATTGAATACTAAAATACGTATACTACAAAAATTACAGTATTCTGGAGAATTAGAGTGGATCAAATACTGCTGGGTAATTCTTATTCTTATGCATTTTTTGTGTAACACGTAAGAATAGCAAGTATTTTTGTGAAAATAAGTAAACTCTATATCATTATACTTAGCAATTTACCTCTAGTTTTAGGTCAACCTAAATGTATTGTCCTAAGAGTATTAGAAACATATAAAAAAATAATTACAAGTGCGAAATGTCACGGACCGTGTAGTGTGACTTCCCCAGATTTTGTGATATTTGTTTTTTTTTTTTTAAATATGAAGTGTTTTTGAAATAATTTATATCAAATATAAAACACTAATCCTTATTCTACAACACTGTTTAAAATTGTATGGATTTATAACGATTTTATATAATTTTAAACAACATACATTTTGTGATTAGTTTTCGCGTCACCACCGCGCGTGGTAATATAATAATAATAATATAGCCTCTTTATTCCCTAATAAACAAACATAATTTACAGTCTCATTTCTTAAATACATTAAAATTTCATTTCATGCATACTTTACATATAACATATAATATAACATTTCAAATTTAATTTTTTTTTAATTATTATTATTTTGAATTAGAAAATTATTAATTGATATATTATACATACTTAATTTAATTTGTATATCATACATAATTATTTATTTAAATGTTTATTTAAGGACCTCTCTACGAGTAAAGGCCTCCTCCATATCCTTCCAGGTATCTCTATCCATTGCCTTCGTAATCCAGTCCTTTCCAGCAGTTCTAGCTAACTCGTCTGACCACCTCTCTTTCGGTTTTCCTTGAGTTCGTTTGCCGAGTGGTCCTGGCCACATAGTTAATTTATTTGTCCATTTGTCCTTGCTCATACGTGCCACATGGCCTGCCCACCTCCATTTTAGTGTTTTACAGTATTGTAAGGCGTCTATTACGTTTGTTGTCCTTCTTATGTCTGTATTACGTTTCCTGTCCCTCCTGTTTATTTTCAGTATACTGCGTTCCATGGCTCTTTGACATGTCTGTATCCTATTTGTTGTGTAGTTACTGTAAATCCATGTTTGGCTTCCGTATGAGAGACATGGGAGTATACAGGAGTCCAGAACCTTTTTCTTGAGCTTGACTGGGAGGTCTGACTTTAGTATTTCCTTATAACTCCAGAATTTGTTCCATGCTAAATTTATTCTTCTGTTTATTTCGTCTATGTGTCTTGATTTATTGAAAGCTATTTGTTTACCTAAATAGATGTATTTTTCTACATATTCAAGCTGTGTATTATTTACATATATGGGTGTTTTTGAAGCATTTGTCATGACTTTCGTTTTAGCTGTATTTAATTCCAAACCAATATTTTTGCTGACTGTATCAAGCTCACGAATCATTTGTTGTGTTGCAGACTCCGAAAAAAGAATTAAATCGTCGGCGAAACGAAGATTATTTAGAAAATCACCTTTTATATTTATTCCTTTCCGGGTCCAGTTTAGACTTTTCATAACATTTTCTAGGACAGTGACGAAAATTCGAGGCGAGAGTGGATCGCCCTGCCTGACTCCTCTACAGATCTTTATTTCTGGACCTTTTGTTTCCATTCGAACACGAGATACGCTTTTATTATAAATGTCTTTTATTAGTTCTATAATCTCTGTGGGAACGTCGCAATCGTGTAGAGCTTTCCACATGCTTTTATGTGAAATAGAATCGAAGGCCTTGGCATAGTCAATATAGGCCAGATATAAAGGTCTTTGATGTTCTTGATACTTCTCTATTATAAGTTCAAGCGTGTGGATATGATCCATGGTCGAAAAGCTTTTGCGGAAGCCCGCTTGCTCTACAGGTTGTCGTTTTTCAGTAAATGTAGCGAGACGTTCTTCGAGGCAAGATGCGAAAAGTTTGTACAGGTTTGGTTGCAGGCTAATGGGTCTGTAATTGGCAATATTAGCGGGATCCCCTTTCTTATATAATAAAATTATATCAGCGCGTGGTAATATAAACGTGCGGTACTCGGTAGAAAATTATCTTTACTACTGGCAGCCTTATTAAAGTTTTTTTAGAACAGCAACACTGTGTTGTTGTCAGGTTTACAAATGGCTGAAGGGAGAAGTTTTGTCGAAAATTATTTATTTGTGTTCATTTGAGAAAACGGTCAACCTTAACGCGTCACCGCCGTGTTAGGGTTTTAAAAGTAAGTTGCAGTTTCACGTTATTGTTTGTAACGTAAGATATACCTCATACATTGCAGATTAAGCTAATTATTTAACATTTGCAAAATCAAAGGAAATGTTTATGTAATATCGAACTTATTCCAAATTATCACGACCATGGCCTCAAAAATCTGTCACCGCCACGGACTTTTGAGTCCACGTTCGTGACATATAGACACGTGGTCGTGTCATTCTTAATTCGTTTGATTAATTTAGAGGCACATGCACTTTTCAGAAATGCATTTTTATTAGCTACAGATCATTTGCTATTATTGCCCGACTGCCAAAGCAAAAAAAATGTTTTTCGCTTGTATGTATGTATGATGTGTATCGAATTCTTTGTCACGCTCTACGGCCTTTGTAGTTTGACGGATTTCAACGTCTGAGCTGTCATCAGATTTGTCGTAGTCATAGGAGTGACTTAGGCTATGTTAAAATAACTATATAAATCAAAATAGCCGAGTTGGCCACCAAAATGCCGAAATGTCACAACTGAGGGACACTTTGTCACAACCGTGTTAATGTACTCATTTTATTTACCTTTCCTGAGGGTATTAAGCTTGACCATATGAATCAAAAAATTGCTTTTTGTATGTACTTTTGATATATGTAATAATATGTGAAAAATAAAAACGTTTATGAAATAAAAATTTTTTTGGACACAATTTAAGAATCACCCTGCTGCTCTACTACCAGTACTCATTTATGACGAAAATGTCACAAAATAATGACATGGTCGAATGATGGAATAGGCCTGTCATTATAAAAGATGTCCCTTCTGGACCACAAAATAGTTCCTTCAGAACTGGGGCGGGGATTCTGCCCTGCAACTGGATGATGATCACGGATGTCGCGGAGGCGGGGCGACATCTATACCCCAAAAACAAACTATTGTGACATTTATTAGTATTTGTACTTTGACCAACTGACTATTACATTTGGCAGACTTTACTTACATTGACAAACTTTATTGACAATTTGACTATGACATTCTACAAACTCATTTGATTATGACATACTTACTAATCTTACTATTGACTTATTGATTACATCTTATTACAAACAGACTTAATCTGACTAAGTCAAACATTACTATAACTTGCAATGATCTTTCATAATACCCTGGTATAATTTACCATGACATAATTCATGGTTTAATAAATATTTGACATTATTAGGATTTATAGGCGTATTATTCATAACTCTTTTCTAATATGCGAAAAACGAAGGGTTAAACATAAACACTAAACGATCATTTGGCCAATCTACTGATCCAATTCAAGATATTAACTTATTTAATTATAATTTATTTAGGTTATTTATTTGCATTATCTTATAATGACTAATAAAGGTAATTACGGTTTACGGTATTTTAAAGGATTTTTTTTTGTATTTTAGATTTTCTTATTGGAATTTTTAGTATTTTAGGCTAGTCTAGATCTAGCTAAGTATCTAGTTAATTAGGGTTAGTTGAGTAGAGATGGTGGGAGATGGTTACAATTGGTACCATGATTTGTGCCGTGAGACCAGGACAAAGTTGTTGTTATAGTTGATTTGTGTAAACGGTCGATTATAGCAGCACAATTGTTGTCGTGAAAACGGATAGCATATTATGAAATAGAGTTATTGTGTTAATTAAGAACGTTTTTATGGTTTTATTTTTAAAACAATTTTTATGCGTATGTATTCAATGCCAAGTTAGTCATAGCTTTTACCTTTGTAAAGTTTTTATGCGATTAAATACTAGAATTTATAAACGTATATTTTGTAATATTGTTGTTTGAAAGTAGTTAGCTAAAATTATTAAAGTTGTATACATGGGGAGGCGTAGATAGTATGTTCTAAATGTAAATTGATACTAGTTAGCTAAAATTATTAAAGTTGTATACTTGGGGAGGCGTACTGTAACGAGCAAACATCTACGTCACTGGATGTTAAATGTGAAATTGGTCACTGAGCAGCATAAACTATTTGGGTCGAAAGAAAGATTTAATGCAATAAATTTATTATATAAATTAAAAGTATCTGAAAAAAAAAAAACGAATTAAAGTCATCGTATTTAAAGTAGACATTTAAATTTATCACATTTTGATATTATTAATAAAAGGAAGTGGAAAATAACATACTGTAACAGACTGACATCTACATCTATCTGTTAGGATTGAAATTCGCGCGTTATATTGGCACTGTTAACACGACAGTGTACTCAGAGCGCCATCTGGCTTTTAATCGGTAAACTTGTAGGTAGGTTAGTTTTGATTAACGTTTTACTACCCTGCGAGATTATAAAATTATATACTGTGATATACTCCTGTATGTCAGCTTTAAGTGCATGTTGTCACTCTTATCTGTGGTCTGTCTCGCTCTTCTCCAATATGGCGTCTTGATTGTAATAGCTATAAAATAGTGTTCCAATAAAGAATACAGCATTAATTAATTGCGTGTTATTCCAAGTCATTACAGTGGCGACGAGATAGACGAACCAACAAAAAAATCACAGTTTTAATTAATAACAAAGTGTAACAAGTGAAAAAAGCAAAATTGCAAAATAGACGCTCTGAAGTCGATCTGCTTTTGTTTCTGCATAATGGCGGCCGCTTGACAAAAATAAATGCAAAATCTTCAGAACGCGTGCCACAATAACATTATTATAGCGACGAAGTTAACTTTAAAGTAAATGTCGGACACCGAACTCAGTGATTCTACGGACAACAGTGATAAGAGTGTTGTAAACATAACATTTGACAAAACCGGATGGATTTACAAATTGTCAAAAATTGAATTGCAAGAATACTTGAATAAGCTTAAAATCACATTCGATGAACAGCAAACCGTCGACGAATTGCGGCAAATATTGGTAAAAGATTGCAAAAAGAAACAAAATATAAACACTAGCCAAACCAAGATGGCACACGCACACATAACCCATTTAAATCTTCAACCATTTAATGGCACTACATGGGAATGTTTTGAACAACAATTAGAATGCTATATTGCATTGAATGACGTGCCAGAGGAGAAAAAAGTGCCTCTGTTGTTAACAAAAATAACACCTCAGGTTTTAGAAATTTTGACGTCTCTGTGTAACACAAAAAAACCTGCAAGTCTCTCTTATGCTGAGCTTACTACAATTTTGAAAAACAAATACGTGCCAACAAAAGTCTATTGTTTTGGAACGTGCGACATTCCGAAGTCGGAATCAGCTTCCAAATGAAAAAATAGAGGATTATGTTACAGAACTTCGGAAGCTAGCTGGCAAATGTCAATTCAAGGGCGTTTCTCAGAGATGACCTTCGGTGCCTGACTTCGGTGCCAAATATTTTTTTTAACTTATTTGATATGCGACTTTAATTCCTAAAATCTAGCCTTAGAATAAAAAATATTGGTAGTGGAGGCCTCCATTAGAACCTTATAGTTTTTAAGATATTTGAGATTGAAAAAACACCGAAATCATGTGCAGGCACTGAAATCAATTGGCGTCACCGAATTCAATAATGCATACACAAAAATCACATTTCAATTTTATATCTCAATCGTATTACATTTTAATCATATTTTTCATTCTTATTTGATTATAAGCGATGTAATACGTCAACGGCTATCTCGCCGACTCGCATGAGACGAAATTCGTAAAAATGGCGAATGTGCTTAAATGTAACACGTGTAATATCGTTATTAATGAACTGTTGTGCTACATACAGAATAAACTATCGGTAATAGATGACGACACTTTAGTGCGCCTTTGTAGAACGTCGTTTTCCAGCGAAGAGATAAAAAAATCAAAATGTTTATTGTTTGATTCTGTGTCGACCGATCATCGCAAAATATCGCGAAAAAACAGTGGCAAGGAGGTTCGAGACTTGGAGGACATTGTGGCACTACTACGATCAGTCGAAATAGATAAAGTGCCCGTGTTCGTTGCGCGTAAACTCGAGAACTTACCTCCAATAACGGTAGATCATTTAGACTGTACAAAACTGTTAAAAGATCTCGCAAAGATGCAAAATGACATTACGCTAATAAAATCTTCTTATGCTACAATAACTCAACTTGAGGAGCTACGTTTGGATTTAAATAATATGAAATATGCGTCAATACCGCAATCCCCCTTTAGCAAGGTGAATGCGAGGCGGGGAGCGTGGATGTATGACAGTGGCCCAATTGGGCTATCCCACTGTTCCACAAACTCAGAAAAAGAGAACTCTTCCTGCACGTCACAAGTATCTCCTACTATACCGCTAAATAATGATAATAAGATAAACAATAGGCAGTTATCTCCGAAGAAACAATCGCCACACAAAAATATTCAAGTAAAGTGTCACAATAACAACGAAATCGCAACATCGAATCCGTTATTATCCGTTGAGGTGAGTCATCCTCCCCTACCGGAGATTGCTGAACCGTGTGCGCAAGCGGCCAAGGAATGTGATACGGATACCCACTGCGCGGTGACAGACAACAACAGCTACCCGCGCGACGACAATAATAGTGAAAACGGTGAATGGATTACAAAGACCTATAAGCGTAATAAACCGAATTACCGTTATGCGGGAAAACGAGGCTTAGCCTGCGATGCGCAAAACAATGTTAAGTTTAGGGCGGCCGAGAGGAAAATACCGATTTTTATCTCAAATGTAAACAAAGATTGCCTTGAATCCGATATTATAAACTATGTCAAGGACAAAACACAGGAAAACATAATATTAGAAAAACTAAATATCCAAAAAAAATCCCATAATGCATTCAAGTTTTTCGTATTGGAAAGTAAAGAGTCACTTTTCCTGGATGCTAAAATATGGCCTAAGGGCATAGTATTTAAGAGATTTGTGCATTTTAGGCAAAGCACGGCGAACAGAAAGACATCTGTTGACGGCACACATAATAGCATTCATAATGGAAAAAACAAATAACCAAAAATGTATAAATAGTGCCAATGGATTGGTACAGTTAGTAAGCTTTAATTGTAAGAACGTAAAGCGGTCAGTGGATTCTATACGGCAATTATGTCAGTCTTCGGATGTCATTGCCTTGCAAGAAACCTGGTTGCGGCCTGACGATATACATTACTTAGCTGAGATAGACACAAGGTTTGGATATACTGGAACCTCAGCGATGGACACCACGGTTGGCATGATTCGTGGAAGACCGTATGGCGGTGTCGCGCTGATGTGGAATAAGAGTGTGTTTCCCAACGTTTCTATTGTGCAGTGTGATAACGCGCGCGTAAGTGCCATAAAAATTAACCTCCCTCGAGAATCGTTACTTGTGTTCAGTGTTTACATGCCTACGGATAAAATTATGAACTTAGTGGAATTTACGGATTGCCTTAGCCTGGTGAGTGCTACTATTATTAATGAGGATGTCCGTTTAGCATACATATTAGGAGACTTTAACGCTCATCCGGACGAATTATTTTATAACGAAATGATAAATTTTTGTTCCGAACAAAAGTGGACTTGTGCTGACATTGAAACGTTAGGATTGAGATCAAATACCTACAGTTTTATCAGCGAGGCTAACGGGTCTAGGCGGTGGCTAGACCACATTTTGACGACGGAATCTGCCACGAAAACAATTGTAAATGTTAGCTTTAGTTATGATGTAATATGGTCAGACCACTATCCTCTCTGTATTAAATGTAACTTTGGTAATATTGGGTCCGAGTTATTATACGAAATAAAGCCTGTGACTAACAAGATTATTTGGAGGGAAAGAAAACCCGAACAAGTAGATCTGTATAACAAAATTTGTAATGAGCGGCTTGGCCGAATTAATTATTCTAATGACTTTAAATCTTGCGGTGACCGTTGTTGTGATGACGACACACACAAAAGACTTATAGATGCATTATATGTTAATATAATAGAGGTTTTGAGCGATGCGGCCACTGGTTGTTATTCTTTGAAACGTGCCTTTAAAAAGAAACCAGTAGTCATTGGATGGAACAAATATGTCCGTGCGGCGCATTTGGAGGCTAGGGATAAATTTAAGTTATGGATTTTGTATGGAAAACCTAAAGCCGGACGTGTTTATGATGACATGCAAAGTAGTCGTAATGTTTTTAAACAGCGCTTGAAGTGGTGTCAAAATCACAGCGAACAAATAAAAATGGACATCTTGGCAAGTCATCATAGAAATCAAGACTTTCGTAGCTTTTGGAAATCAACTAAGAGGCTGAATGGCAAACCTAGTCTTCCGGCAAGTATTAATGGCATTAGCGATCATAACAGTATAGCCAGCATATTTAAATCTCATTTCACTGTATCGTCACCTTTGGTGGCATCGCCGTCAGAAGGTGATGAATGGCCGCGAGGACAGGAAATTATAGCTAGATTTGATGCGAAAGACGTACATGCAGTAATTCAATCAATGGCTCGGGGAAAATCTCCTGGACACGACGGCCTAAGCATAGAACACCTTAAGTATGCTGGCTCTCACTTGCCTAGAGTACTGGCCTTATTATTTAACCTTTGCATGAGTCATTCTTACTTGCCAGATGCTCTAATGAAAACTGTAGTTGTGCCAATAGTTAAAAACAAAAATGCTGATATAAGTGATAAAAGCAACTATAGGCCGATTTCATTGGCAACCGTGATCTCTAAGGTGCTTGACAGTCTGCTCAGCACTCAGCTTGACAAGTACCTAAATCTACATCACAACCAATTCGGCTTCAGACCGGGCCTGTCAACCGAAACGGCTATCTTGAGTTTAAAGCAGACAGTCAGGTACTATACGGGTCGAAGCACGGCCGTGTATGCGTGTTTTCTTGACCTCTCTAAAGCGTTCGACCTGGTTAATTATGATGTATTATGGCAGAAACTAAAAAACATCAATATGCCTACTGAGCTTTACCGCCTCTTTAAGTTCTGGTATATTAACCAGGTCAACGTGGTGAGATGGTCAAACGCATATTCGGATCCATACAGGTTGGAGTGCGGGGTGAGGCAAGGGGGTATCTCCTCACCCAAGCTCTTCAACCTGTATGTAAATGCATTAATAGAGGAGCTCAGCAGCACTCATGTCGGCTGCCACATTGATGACGTATGTCTCAACAACTTAAGCTACGCTGACGACATGGTGCTGTTGAGTGCCTCTCCGTGTGGCCTTGGGCAGTTGCTTGGCATATGTGAGCAATATGCTAAAAGTCACGGTCTAATGTACAATATAAAAAAGAGCGAATGCATGGTCTTTCAAGTCAGAGGTAAAGATCTGCCACCTGTGCCGCCTATTCGATTATATGGTACTCCTTTGAATAGGGTAGAATCTTTTAAGTATCTTGGCCATGTGGTAACCTCTGACTTGAAAGATGATGCCGATATTGAGCGAGAACGGAGGGCGTTGTCTGTTAGGGCAAACATGGTGGCCCGCAGGTTCGCTCGTTGCTCTGCTGAAGTTCTCTTTAGAGCCTTTTGTACAACTTTTTACACGAGCAGCCTGTGGATCTCTTATACGCAGAAACAGTACAACGCCCTCCGTGTACAGTACAACAATGCCTTCAGGATGATGATGGGGCTGTCTCGCTACTGCAGCGCATCGGGGATGAAGCTAGGGTAGACTGTTTCTACACCACAATGCGGAAGCGGTGCACATCCCTGTCGCGTAGGGTGCGGGACAGCTCTAACATTATCCTGAGGGCATTTGCGTCAAGGTTTGACTGTCAGTACATAAACCATTGTAATATGATACATGTACTGACAGGCAAGCCAATATACTGTATGTAGAAAGTCTGTGATGTCCTGTATATATACTAACCTTAGTTGTAGGAACATTAATTTAATGATTTCACACTGTTACTAACACATGTAATGTATTAATGTAATGTAATGTAATGTTATAATTTAATTTTAATTTTAATTTTAATTTTAATTTTAATTTTAATTTTAATTTTAATTTTAATTTTAATTTTAATTTTAATTTTAATTTTAATTTTAATTTTAATTTTAATTTTAATTTTAATTTTAATTTTAATTTTAATTTTAATTTTAATTTTAATTTTAATTTTAATTTTAATTTTAATTTTAATTTTAATTTTAATTTTAATTTTAATTTTAATTTTAATTTTAATTTTAATTTTAATTTTAATTTTAATTTTAATTTTAATTTTAATTTTAATTTTAATTTTAATTTTGTAACGCGAATTTTCCCCAAAACATCAACAAGCTATGTTTAGTTCACATGGAGCCTACTAGATGGCGCTAGTAGTCCTCGATTTCGATGTAAACATTAGCGATATTTTATCTTTCCCGTAGTGTTAAAAATCCAAAACCTTGCGTAACTTGTGTTATGTGTTGCCTAGATTTTTATGTAAACATAACGAATGTGCAAACTAAGATTAATGTAAATTTGATAGCTTCCAGATCCTAGGCAACTTTTAGTTCCTTACGCCTCACTAGATGGCTCTACTAGTACCCAATGTTTTGTTCTTAAACCCAATGTTCCTGGAGACTTAAAATTATGATTTCAAGCATTTCATAACACTTGTATTTTTACTAAAACATAGCAAATGTATAGATTTAGATTAACGTAATCCTGAACACTCATACATGTATAGTTCTTCTATATGCATAAAGATGGTGTTAGTAGGCCTATCATAACTCGTTTCTGAAACCTGTAAAAAATACAGAACATCATGTAACATGTTCCTAAAAATATACCGAACGTATCTAAATAGTTTAACGTACATAAAAACAACGCGCATGTTCGTACAATTTAACTGTTTACCAACTTGTCACTAGATGTCACTGTACAGCGCGCATACTAACCCTACATGGCGGTGTTAAGATTTTTCCTAGAATAAGGACCCGATGCACCGAATATTGTTAATGTGAAGAATTAGTTAGGAGTCGCTAGGCGAACGGACTGCGTACCCTTTGGGACCCTTCCGGCCCTACTTGACTAGTTAGTTTAAAATCCTCAGTATAATTCACCTTTGCGTTCGACTGCTGTCCTTTAGGACGCCGTTCGGCCTTAGGCAGTTAGTTTAGTAGTTGTGTTAGTCCAAGTATAATTGTGATTAGAATAGCGCCGACTGGAATACACTTATAATACCTTCGTAGTCAAGCCTTTAATTTCGCCTTCATCCCGCACGCCCCACCTCCAAGAAAACTATTCTACATCTGGCGCACAACGTGAGGGCCGTGCCGTGACGTCGCAAGGTATATGCCTGTCGAGACGCGAAGAGCGAAAATATTGCGGCAAAACGTAGAGATGGCGGTCAATATGACAGAGAGCCAGTTCCAGCAGCTATTGGGAGCAATTACCAGCGCTGCACGACCTGCTCCGTCTCCGGCGAAACATAGCTCCTTCGCTAAGGCCACCTTCTCCTACGACGGTACAAGGGATCCAGCCTGCGTGCGAACGTTCCTGACGGCGGCTACGTGCTTCAAAAACGTCGGGAACATAAGCGACAGCGACGCGCTACGTAGCCTACCTCTCATCCTCAAGGACACCGCAGCCGTTTGGTGGAACGGCATAAAGGATTCTGTAAAAACCTGGGCGGACTTCGACAGCAGATTGCGTAGAGCATTTGCACCCAAAAAACCGGCGCATATGCTGTACAAAGAAATCGTCATGACTGATCAAGGTCCTCGTGAGCTGACAGAGACCTTTGTAGCCAAGAAACGAGACCTGCTTGCTCAGCTACCAGAGCCACTCACAGAAACTCAGCAAATCGACATAGTATACGGGAACCTACACAGACGTATAAAAGAGAAGGTTCCAAGGGAAACTGTCTTGAGTTTTGACTCTCTCCTGGAAGCAGCACAGTCTGCAGAATTGTTACTGAACGACGAGCCACCGCTACCAGTAAAGAAGGAGCGGATCCGTTGTAACTATTGTCGGATTACGGGCCACACAGAAGATGTTTGCCGGAAGAAGGCGAGGGAAGCAGCAGCACGTGAGGCAAACCGAGATACCACAAAAGCCAAATCTTCAGCTGCTGTCACAACCGCAACGGCCACACAAGCGCCATCTCCATCTCAACCACTTTTTGCTTGCTACGGTTGCGGAACGCCTGGAGTGGTGCGAAGCAAATGCCCGAAGTGTGCCGAGACCAAGAAAATAGCCAAGACGGAACGCCTCGATTTCTGCGCCACTGGCATAGTGGAAGATGATTCGATGGATATACGCAAGAGGCCTATGATTGGCATTGGCATTGATACCATCACGGGGACAGCCTTCATTGACACGGGTGCCAAAAGCAATGTAGCCTCTTATCAACTATACACTTGCTTGAAAATGCGTGGCTACCGCATCAGTGCTGAACCCGCACGAGTGACACTGGCTGATGGCGACGAAAAGCTACAAGATTTTTTAAAATTTAAATGCGTAGTCAAAGTGTGTGACCGTGCCGTCCCTACGAAATTCATTGTGTTCCCGGGCAAACGGGACACACGAACACTCCTGGGGATACCCTTTCTGCAGGATGCCGGCATGGTGGTCAATGTGCCACAGATGACGTGGCACTTCGTCGACAACCCCACAGGCATTTACGAGTTGGGAGAGGAGGATGACGAGGGTGCTTCATCAACCTACTGGTTAGATCCTGCTATAGGTATAGGATATGGCCATGGCATAGCAGCATCGGCGGTGTCAGAGAGCGCCCCTGCGAAACGCACGGCTTCAACACGCTGCCCAAGAAGGTCTTTTCTGCAACGTGCCCTGCCATTCGACGCTGAACTACCTTCCGAGAACGCTGCCGTCCCCTATCATTTGATTCCTGTCACAATTGCTGATTTGCCGGAAGTACCCGCTCCCAAAAGGACGAAACCCTTAGACTTCCTAGAGGCCCCCCTATTCGACGGGTACTCTCCGAGGTTTGTAGACTGCCTGTACGACGACGCTGAGAAGACTCTTGAAAAATCGGAAGTCGAGCTGTCACCAAATTCGCTTGCTCTATTCCCAGAACCTAGCAGAACTGCCATAAATTCGCTTGAAGTAAAGGTTGCACAATCTACCTTGCTCAATGACAGCCAGAAAGCCCAGCTGGAGGTACTACTGCGCGACAACGAACAAGTGTTCCAATTTAGCAAGGAACCAACCACGATGGCAGAACACGCTATAGAAACTGTGGACCATGGACCAATCTCTATTCCGCCATATCGATTGTCACCACCACGTCAGAAAATACTGAAGGAAGAAATACAGAAGATGTTGGAGGAGAAGGTTATAGAGCCGTGTCATTCCGCATGGGCAGCTCCCGTCGTCATGGTACCCAAGAAGGATGGTAGTACTCGGGTGTGCGTTGACTATCGACGCCTGAACGCCATCACGGTCCCGGACACTTATCCGATCCCTAGGATCGATGATCTGCTGCACGCAGCCAAGCCCACCGCCTACATGACCACACTTGACCTTCGAGCAGGATACTGGCAGGTGAAAGTCAGGGATGAAGACCAGGATAAGACGGCTTTTATCACTCCATTTGGAATTTACCGCTTCAAAAGGATGCCCTTCGGCCTTCGTAACGCCCCTGCGACGTTCCAACGCCTTATTGATCGAGTGCGAGTAAGCCTGCAGACAATTAAAATGTTGGCCTACCTAGATGACCTGATCATCTTTTCAGAGACTTTCGAAAATCACCTGACGGATTTAGACCAGGTGTTTAAGAGATTGAAAGAAATCAACCTAGCCGTGAATCTGGACAAATGTAGTTTCTGTTGTGCAACTGTGAAATATTTGGGACACTACATAACCCCCCAAGGTCTACAGGTTGATCCTCAGAAAGTGGCTGCCATAACACAGATGCCTGCGCCTGGGAACCTACAGCAATTGCTATCGTTTTTGCAAACATGTTCCTGGTATAGACGTTTTATCCCAAACTTTGCGAAGATAGGTGAACCGCTAACACGTCTGACCAAAAAGGACCAGCCCTGGCAATGGAATGCCGAGCAAGAAGAAGCCTTCCGCACGCTGAAGACTTGCCTCACAACTGCACCGGTTCTAAGACAAGCAGACGAGACAAAACCCTATATAATCAAGGCTGACGCCAGTAGTTACGCGCTCGGGGCAGTCTTGGTCCAGGGGGAGGGACAAGACGAGCACCCCGTCGAGTACGCCAGCCGCCTCTTGATTCCAGCGGAGAAGAACTACACAACCACAGAGAGAGAGGCACTTGCAGTGGTTTGGGCGATCCGCAAATTCCGAGGTTACATCGAGGGTCTCCCGGTGACTGTCTACACGGATCATCAAGCCCTCAGATGGCTAATGACGCTGAAGTCCCCAACAGGCCGCCTAGCGAGGTGGGCCTTACAAATACAAGCGTACGATGTCACGATCAAGTACCTGCCCGGCAAAACAAACGTGACAGCTGACACTTTATCCCGACCTTTCTGTCATCCGGAAAGCACAGAGAAATGTGAGATATGTACTGTCACGGTCACCGACGCTGTCACACGTAGCCCCGCTGAGATACGCTATGAGCAGATGAAGGACGAGCTCATAGCAAAAATCGTGCACGCTTTGGAAAGCACCGATAGCGAAAATGCTGCTTATTGGAGCAACAAAGGGTACCTCTTAAACAATGGCTTATTGTATAGGTATAACCCCAGCGAAGAATGCGAAGATGCACAGCTAGTGGTACCCCAACATGAATGGGCAAACGTCCTGGCAACATATCACGATCATCCTCTTGCTGGCCACTACGGCATAGAAAAGACGTACCAGAGAATTGCCCGTAGGTATTACTGGAAGGGTATGCGGAAATACATAGAATCCTATGTCAAAAACTGCTTGCCTTGTCAGAGATACAAGCCCACAAACTTGAAGCCTGCTGGACTGCTCCAAACAACTCCCTTGAACCAGCGTTTCGAGGTGATAGCTTTCGACTTGTTTGGACCCCTGCCCGCGACGAAGAAAGGAAACACATGGATCTTCATTGTGGAAGATGTAGCCACCGGCTGGGTGGAGTTGTTCCAGATGCAAACAGCGAACGCTGAAAACTGCGCCTCATTGTTAGTGAATGAGATATTCCTCCGCTACGGGTTGCCACGAAGGCTTATCAGCGACAATGGACCGCAATTCGTCAGTGCAACCATGCAGCAAGTAACTTACTGCTTAGGAGTTAAGCACCAGTTTACCCCCGTCTACCATCCAGCAGCTAATCCGGTGGAACGAAAAAACCGAGATCTGAAGGTACAATTGGCCATATTAGTCCAGGAAGACCACACTAACTGGGATGAGAAGCTATCCGCTATAAGATTTGCCATGAATACTGCACCTAGTCTGGTTACGGGATACACCCCAGCGTATTTAACGTTCGCTCGGGAACTTAAAACTCCTGACGACAACGAGAAAGATCTGCGTGAAGTTATTATATCCGAGAACTTCGTACCAGAGATTACCCCAAAACTGCTACTGCTAGCGGACACGCTAAAGAAAGCAAGAGAAACCCGTGAACAAAAAGAGGAGCAAAGGAAAGAAACCGCTGACAAGGATCGAAGAGAGACCCCTGTCTATAGGAATAACGATCTCGTGTTAGTGACCACACACACCCTAAGCAATGCCGCTAAAGGAGTTAGCGCGAAGTTCGCTCCACGGCGAGACGGGCCCTACCTCATAAAGGAACGGATTGGGACTTCCACTTACATCCTCGCCTCACCCAGTAACCCTACCGAAGCAGTAGGTCTGTACCACGCGAAGGATCTGAGCCCATACCGAAGTAGCGACGACGCAAACTTGCCTATGCCCGTGCAACCTTTGCGGAAGAGGGGGAGACCCAAGAAAGCCTCCCCTATTCCCAACACAGAGACCGTAACGAACACGAGGCGCCGTGGACGACCCCGAAAATAAACGCGACGCACCTCTCCTGTCACCGCGCCGGGTCGTCTGCAGTTCCAGAGGGGGAGACTGTAACGCGAATTTTCCCCAAAACATCAACAAGCTATGTTTAGTTCACATGGAGCCTACTAGATGGCGCTAGTAGTCCTCGATTTCGATGTAAACATTAGCGATATTTTATCTTTCCCGTAGTGTTAAAAATCCAAAACCTTGCGTAACTTGTGTTATGTGTTGCCTAGATTTTTATGTAAACATAACGAATGTGCAAACTAAGATTAATGTAAATTTGATAGCTTCCAGATCCTAGGCAACTTTTAGTTCCTTACGCCTCACTAGATGGCTCTACTAGTACCCAATGTTTTGTTCTTAAACCCAATGTTCCTGGAGACTTAAAATTATGATTTCAAGCATTTCATAACACTTGTATTTTTACTAAAACATAGCAAATGTATAGATTTAGATTAACGTAATCCTGAACACTCATACATGTATAGTTCTTCTATATGCATAAAGATGGTGTTAGTAGGCCTATCATAACTCGTTTCTGAAACCTGTAAAAAATACAGAACATCATGTAACATGTTCCTAAAAATATACCGAACGTATCTAAATAGTTTAACGTACATAAAAACAACGCGCATGTTCGTACAATTTAACTGTTTACCAACTTGTCACTAGATGTCACTGTACAGCGCGCATACTAACCCTACATGGCGGTGTTAAGATTTTTCCTAGAATAAGGACCCGATGCACCGAATATTGTTAATGTGAAGAATTAGTTAGGAGTCGCTAGGCGAACGGACTGCGTACCCTTTGGGACCCTTCCGGCCCTACTTGACTAGTTAGTTTAAAATCCTCAGTATAATTCACCTTTGCGTTCGACTGCTGTCCTTTAGGACGCCGTTCGGCCTTAGGCAGTTAGTTTAGTAGTTGTGTTAGTCCAAGTATAATTGTGATTAGAATAGCGCCGACTGGAATACACTTATAATACCTTCGTAGTCAAGCCTTTAATTTCGCCTTCATCCCGCACGCCCCACCTCCAAGAAAACTATTCTACAATTTTAATTTTAATTTTAATTTTGTAGGGGAGTTTTCTCCGAGAGGTGGGGCGTGCGGGATGAAGCGAAGAGAAACACGGAGTGATGGCAGATAGCCGTATATTAATTTTCAACAGTCGGCGCTAATACTATACAGATATATATACAATTGACTAATCTAACGAATCTCCTACGGCCGAGCAGCGTCCAAGACGTACAGCTGTCGTGCGCAAGGGGAACCGGGAAAACTCCTAATTTCTGATAAGATAGTCCGACAAGGTCCCAGGGGGTACACAGGCCGTACAAATCTATCGCCTAGCTAATTCTCAACATTTACAATATTCGGTGCATCGGGTCCTTATTCTAGGAAAAATCTTAACACCGCCATGTAGGGTTAGTATGCGCGCTGTACAGTGACATCTAGTGACAAATTGGTAAACAGTTAATTTGTACGAACATGCGCGTTGTTTTTATGTATGTTAAACTATTTAGATACATTCGATATATTTTAGGAACATGTTACATGATGTTCTGTTTTTTTACAGGTTTCAGAAACGAGTTATGATAGGCCTACTAACAATCTCTGTGCATATAGATGAACTATATATGTATGAGTGTTCAAGATTACGTTAATCTAAATCTACACATTTGCTACGTTTTACTAAAAATACAAGTGTTATGAAATGCTTGAAGTCATAATTTTAAGGATCCAGGAACATTGGGTTTAAGAACAAAACATTGGGTACTAGTAGAGCCATCTTGTGAGGCGTAAGGAACTAAAAGTTGCCTAGGAACTGGAAGCTATCCAATTTACATTAATCTTAGTTTGCACATTCGTTATGTTTACATAAAAATCTAGGCAACACATAACACAAGTTACGCAAGGTTTTGGATTTTTAAAACTACGGGAAAGATAAAATATCGCTAATGTTTACGTCGAAATCGAGGACTACTAGCGCCATCTAGTAGGCTCCATGAGAACTAAACATAGTTTATTGATATATTTGGGAAAGTTCGCGTTACAGTCTCCCCCTCTGGAACTGCAGACGACCCGGCGCGGTGACAGGAAAGTCTTCGTTGCGTTGAGGCCGTTGGGTGGACGTCCACTCGTGACTGCTGGTTCAGGGGTAGTCTTTAGGGGAACCCTCCCCCTCTTCGGTAAGACTGCACGTATTTATAGTCTGTTACCGGGTGAAACTTTGGGAGGCACCCATGCTTTACAAAGTACGGCTGGGTTCCGGGAACAACTCCCGTGAGTGTGGGGATAACTCGATCTCCGTCGTGGTGAGAGCCTTTTGTGCGTCTTTGTACATATCGTCCACAAACCTCGGTGAGTAGCCGTCAAATAGGGGGGCCACTAAGTCTAGAGTGTCTAGTGGTTTCGCTCTCTTGCGCGTATGAGATACCACCGGCAGGTCATCAATTGCCAATGGGATCAGCCTGTATGGGACTGCAGCAGACTCCGAAGGTAGTTCGGCGTCGAATGGTAGGGCTCGTTGTAGCGCTGATCTATATTTCGGCACAGACGCGCTCGTCGTCACTGCTGATGCCGCTATGCCGTAACTCAGACCAGGTTGTGACACGTAAGTCGATGATTGTTCCCTGTCATCTTCTTCTCCCAACTCATATATTTTCGTGGGGTTGTCGATGAAGTGCCACGTCATCTGTGGCACATTCACGATGATGCCGGCATCTTGGAGGAAGGGTACTCCCAAGAGGGTTCTCGTGTCCCGTTTGCCAGGGAACACAATGAATTTGGTGGGGACTGCGCGGTCGCACACGTTTACCACGCATTTTAGGTTCAGGACTTCCTGCAATCTCTCATCGCCGTCAGCTAGCTTTACCCTCGCAGACTCCACGCTGATTCTGTAACCACGCCTCTTTAGGCAGGTGTACAACTCATACGATGCCACGTTACTCTTGGCACACGTGTCTACGTAAGCTGTCCCTGACATTGCGTCTATCCCGATTCCAATTATGGGTCTCCTCCGGATATCCATGGAGAAGTCTTCAGCGATCCCAGTGGCACAGAAATCGACGCGTTCCACCTTAGTCGAACCTTTAGCTGCCGCACACTTCGGGCATTTGCTCCTGACTACGCCTGGCGTACCACACCCGTAGCACGCGAAGATGGGCTGTGACGGAGATGGTGCCTGCGTCGCCGTTGCTGCGGAGGTACTAGCTGTGGCTGGTGGCAGCGCTTCAACTTTCACCGCATCTCGGGTTGCAGCTTCTCTCGCTTTCTTTCGGCACACATCTTCAGTGTGACCCACCACTCGGCAGTAGTTACACCTGATACGCTCCTTCTTTGCTGGTAGCGGTGGCTGTAGAGGGGGTTCGTCATCCAACAGCATCTCGACCGATTGTGCTGCTTCTAGGAGGGCATCGAAGCTCAGGACAGATTCCCTAGGTAACTTCTCCTTTATCTTTCTGTGTAGGGTCCCGTACACCAAGTCGAGTTGCTGTGTCTCCAGGAGTTGCGGCTCCGGCATCTGAGCAAGTAAGTCTCTCTGCTTGGCGACAAAGGTCTCAGTAAGCTCCCGAGGACCCTGATCGTTTAGGACAATCTCCCTGTACAGCATATGCGCGGGTTTCTTTGGTGCAAACGCCCTACGCAATCTGCTGTCAAAGTCGTTCCAGGTCTTTACCGACTCACTTATGCCGTTCCACCAAACGGCTGCAGTATCTTTTAGTATTAGAGGTAAACTCTGCAGTGCGTCGCTGTCGTTAATGTTCCCGACGCGTTTGAAACACGTAGCCGCCGTCAGGAAAGTTTGCACGCAGGCTGGATCCCGTTTGCCGTCGTAGGAGAAAGTGGCCTTCGCGAAGGAACTATGTTTCACCGGAGACGGAGCAGGTCGTGCAGCACTGGTAATCGCTCCTAACAGCTGCTGGAACTGGCTGTCTGTCATACTGACCGCCATGCTATCTCTTTCCTGCAACAATTTCGCTCTTCGACGTGTTTCGACAGGCATAAACTTGTTGCGACGTCACGGCACGGCCCTCACGTTGTGCGCCAGATGTAGGGGAGTTTTCTCCGAGAGGTGGGGCGTGCGGGATGAAGCGAAGAGAAACACGGAGTGATGGCAGATAGCCGTATATTAATTTTCAACAGTCGGCGCTAATACTATACAGATATATATACAATTGACTAATCTAACGAATCTCCTACGGCCGAGCAGCGTCCAAGACGTACAGCTGTCGTGCGCAAGGGGAACCGGGAAAACTCCTAATTTCTGATAAGATAGTCCGACAAGGTCCCAGGGGGTACACAGGCCGTACAAATCTATCGCCTAGCTAATTCTCAACATTTACAATATTCGGTGCATCGGGTCCTTATTCTAGGAAAAATCTTAACACCGCCATGTAGGGTTAGTATGCGCGCTGTACAGTGACATCTAGTGACAAATTGGTAAACAGTTAATTTGTACGAACATGCGCGTTGTTTTTATGTATGTTAAACTATTTAGATACATTCGATATATTTTAGGAACATGTTACATGATGTTCTGTTTTTTTACAGGTTTCAGAAACGAGTTATGATAGGCCTACTAACAATCTCTGTGCATATAGATGAACTATATATGTATGAGTGTTCAAGATTACGTTAATCTAAATCTACACATTTGCTACGTTTTACTAAAAATACAAGTGTTATGAAATGCTTGAAGTCATAATTTTAAGGATCCAGGAACATTGGGTTTAAGAACAAAACATTGGGTACTAGTAGAGCCATCTTGTGAGGCGTAAGGAACTAAAAGTTGCCTAGGAACTGGAAGCTATCCAATTTACATTAATCTTAGTTTGCACATTCGTTATGTTTACATAAAAATCTAGGCAACACATAACACAAGTTACGCAAGGTTTTGGATTTTTAAAACTACGGGAAAGATAAAATATCGCTAATGTTTACGTCGAAATCGAGGACTACTAGCGCCATCTAGTAGGCTCCATGAGAACTAAACATAGTTTATTGATATATTTGGGAAAGTTCGCGTTACAATTTTAATTTTTTAATTTCAATTTCAATTTCAATTTCAATTTCAATTTCAATTTCAATTTCAATTTCAATTTCAATTTCAATTTCAATTTCAATTTCAATTTCAATTTCAATTTCAATTTCAATTTCAATTTCAATTTCAATTTCAATTTCAATTTCAATTTCAATTTCAATTTCAATTTCAATTTCAATTTCAATTTCAATTTCAATTTCAATTTCAATTTCAATTTCAATTTCAATTTCAATTTCAATTTCAATTTCAATTTCAATTTCAATTTCAATTTCAATTTCAATTTCAATTTCAATTTCAATTTCAATTTCAATTTCAATTTCAATTTCAATTTCAATTTCAATTTCAATTTCAATTTCAATTTCAATTTCAATTTCAATTTCAATTTCAATTTCAATTTCAATTTCAATTTCAATTTCAATTTCAATTTCAATTTCAATTTCAATTTCAATTTCAATTTCAATTTCAATTTCAATTTCAATTTCAATTTCAATTTCAATTTCAATTTCAATTTCAATTTCAATTTCAATTTCAATTTCAATTTCAATTTCAATTTCAATTTCAATTTCAATTTCAATTTCAATTTCAATTTCAATTTCAATTTCAATTTCAATTTCAATTTCAATTTCAATTTCAATTTCAATTTCAATTTCAATTTCAATTTCAATTTCAATTTCAATTTCAATTTCAATTTCAATTTCAATTTCAATTTCAATTTCAATTTCAATTTCAATTTCAATTTCAATTTCAATTTCAATTTCAATTTCAATTTCAATTTCAATTTCAATTTCAATTTCAATTTCAATTTCAATTTCAATTTCAATTTCAATTTCAATTTCAATTTCAATTTCAATTTCAATTTCAATTTCAATTTCAATTTCAATTTCAATTTCAATTTTAATTTTAATTTTAATTTTAATTTTATATGGACCTGGTCTGAAATAAAGAATATTCATTCATTCATTCATTCAATAAGGCTAATGATCTCGAAAGCTTACATAAATTTAATAGATTTTAAAATAACCTAATTACGGCTTGTAAAACAACATCTCTAGAAGATATCCCACACTATTTGACTGTCCTCTCATATAATAGGGTGGTGGGCGATGTATGGTCCTGGAACGAGTTTCAGACATGTCGACCACAAATTCGCACATTAGTGCCATAAAGGAGAAGACGTTTGTTTCACACAATCCGACCGCACACGCATCAAAAAGAAACTTATGTTACCTACACTCGATAAACAAGAAACTTTTGAGTGGTGTTCAATGCTCAAAAAATATTTAATGCACTTATAAAGCAATGTGATGCAATACGGAAAACAAGTATTTTTGAATAACAGAGTTTTAAAGCGTGAACTCCATCAATTTAAAACTATTTGAAGTGGTCGACTAATGCTTGAAGATCAAATAACCTGTTAATTATTTGAGGGTGCTGGAGATCTCCAGCATTCTGAAACACTTGAGCTAATTTGTAACTCCTATATTTAGACATAAAGACGTAAGACATTGAGGATTGTTAAAACATTTGCTATGTTCAATTTGTGTCTATGGCTATCCTTTAGAAATATCGATCAGTAAGGTACGCTCAGTGCCTTTGAAGCGATCTCGACATTAGAAGGCCACTTTCTTTTTAATCCCTTGTTCTGAACATCCCGTCCCTTGGGTGCATAATACTTACATACACAAGTTATTGTAAAAGAAGTGGGATCTGCATTCATTTAACATGGCTGACACGTTTAAAGTTATCGAGGTGTAGGGCCTCAGGTGATACAGAGGACAATTAACATAATTTACTTCATTGGTTTGAAGAGAACATCAAGACAGAGAAAGAAACATTGGGTCTACAAGTTTCAACACACGTCTGGTTTAAAAAACTACTCATAGTAAACTAGTGAATTTTTGTACCTATTATGACTTAATTTACTTACAAACATAATTTTACGTTTATACAACGTATCTTGCACTTTTTAGGTGTGATAAATTAGTACAACAAGCTAGTATACAAAGCAGGATTTGAATTCAGTGATCACTTTTTTGATATCGGTGGTCAAAAAATCCACCGAATCCAAGGAAATCAACACCAGTGATGTCAAAATTAATCGCTTTTTAGCAATTAGAGAAATAGCATGAGTGATACAGAGGAGATGTAATAATGATGGATTTACGTACTTTCGAGGATTTCTTAAGCACTTGCATAACGATAAATGCACTGAAACTTTCGGAGTAAATTGCACCACCGATCTCAAAAAAACATAGAACCAAACCCACCGAAGGACGGTGAAACCTTTAAAAAATCACTTTAATATACTGTGACTGTACCTCTACTCTATTCAACGGTTAAGGCACAACTAAAGCATACTATGTTTGAGACACTGAGTTCCTGGTTTACAACTTTGAAGGAGTACCGACATGTTTTGCAAATTACACCGAAATCAGGCACTAGCCCGGGACACATCGTAAATTTGGTTTTATTCAATGAGTTGAGCAAACACATTATTGTGATATAAAGAATATGATAAGTTAACTAATACCTTATGCGTGATTATCCATAATAACTGCGATCTAATGCCCCATCTTGAGTAATAATTTTTTGTTTCATAAAATCTGGGTGCGGGACACTCCCACCGAACATCATTTTTGGCATTTGAATTTTTTTTCCTTGTATTATATAAATAATAAATAAATAATTTGATAGTGTCCCAGACAGAACATAGGCTGAAGATCATGCCTAAATTAATTCAGATTTATTGAACAGTAAATTCAATCATTTATTGCCCCGGACACGTAAAAATGGCCCTCCTGAGAAATGCCCTCAAGGACTCCGAGGATCAATTAAAAGAAAAAGTTCATCGACGGTGTGCATTCCAAACTCATTAAATTTGAATTATTAAAGGCGGATACAAGTCAGACATTAGAAGATTACATTACTTTGGCTAGAACTGTAGAAGCGGCATTAAAAGAATCAGGGCAGAAGGCAGAAGTGGAAGCTAATGTTTACTATCAGAAAACTAACAGAAACAAATCATTTCAAGGAAGACCAACAAGAGGGAAGCCAAGCATGAATAAAGGTACTAGGTGTTTCTGCTGCGGTGGTCACAATCATCTGCGTTCAGAGTGTACGCTGCGCCAAAAATATTGTTCGGAATGTGGTCAACAAGGACACATTTTTAAGGTCTGGCCCAAGAAGAAAAGTTTCAAAATTAACTGTATAGAGAAAGAGGAAACCGAGAATGTGTCAGAAAACCAAAAAATGGATGAGTACCAAATGTACTATGTAAATGTAAGTAAAGTGCCGCCTCATATGTTAAGTCTTAATGTTGAGGGTTGTATGGTAGAATTTCAGCTGGATACAGGGTCTGAGGTTACCGTTATTCCATTAAAACAAAAACAAATGTTAATACCTGATAAGAACATAAAAAAATGTAATGTTTTATTTAAAAATTTTGATCAAAAGATATCACAACCATTAGGAATAATAGATAACTTGACAGTCATATTGAATAATGTAACTAAACAATTAAATAGTTTTGTAACTGAGAACACACCATGTATTATTGGGAGAGACTGGTTACAGGAGTTAGGATTATGGCCGCCCCAATTTGTAATGTCAAATGAAGCAAATGTAGTAAATAAAAATGTTAATAATGTTTCAGAAGCCAGAGCTGCAATAAAGGAAAGGTTCGCAGAAGTATTTAGTGAAGGATGGGGAAATTTTAAAGGTGAAACCATCAGCCTTAAATTAAAAAGGGATGCCAAACCAAAAAGCCTGCCGGTACGCCGAGTTCCGTTTGCACTTCAAGACAAAGTAAAAGCTGAAATTTCTAGACTTTTACAAAATGGTAGAATTGAACCCGTGGAAACCAGTGAGTGGGGTACACCTGTGGTTCCAATTTTAAAGGGTGGTTCGGTAAGGTTATGTGGAGACTACAAATTAACCGTCAACCCACATTTAGAGGTGGATCACTTTCCATTGCCTCATGTAGAAGAGATATTTAATTCCCTTAATAATGGAAAATACTTCTGCGAGCTGGACCTGAAAGAGGCATATCATCAGGCACCATTAGACGAAGCCTCAAAAGATTGCACAGTTATTGTTACAGAAGTGGGCACATTCAGGTATAATTACCTCCCTTATGGTGTGAGCACAGGACCAGGCTCATTTCAGCGGCTCATGAGTAAAAAATTATCAGATATTCCAAATACTGCTGTATTTATAGATAATATTTATATTAGTGGTAAAGATCTCCAGGATACAGTAGACACTTTATCTAAGGTTTTAGAGAGGTTACAACAAAGTGAATTTAAGTTAAAAATACAAAAATGTAAATTCTTTGAAAAAAACATTGATGTGTTTGGCTTTACGATTGACAGCAATGGTATACGGGTAAATAAAGAGAATATAGAACCATTGCTGCAGGCCACACAACCCACAAATGTAACAATGTTAAGGTCATTTTAGGCAAAGTTAACTATTATTCTCGTTTCTTAAAAGATATGGCCAGCATATTGGCACCATTATATGAATGTACCAAAGAAAATAAATTCAAGTGGACGCACCAATGTGATAATGCTTTTGTTATGATAAAAAATAAGCTGACTAACATGGAAAATCGAACTCATTACGATCCTAATTTACCTTTAATTTTAAGTTGTGACACAACAGACACAGGCTTGGCTGCAGTAATTTCAAATAGAGACAGGAATGGAGTAGTAAAACCAATTGCTTATGCAAGTAAAAAACTGAATGAGACAGAGATTAAATATTCTACTATAGACAAGGAAGCTATGGCTGTAGTTTTTGGTGTGACAAAATTCTATAATTATACATATGGTAGGAGTTTTGAGTTAGAAACTGATAGTGCAGCTCTAGTACGCATTTTTGGCCCAACTAAAGCCATTCCTAAAATGGCAGCAAAAAGGTTGCAACATTATGCAATTTTTTTGTCAGCATTCAACTACAAAATTCGACACATTAAAACTGATAAAAATCCAGCAGATTTTTTATCATGGACCCCTATGCTAATTAATAAAAATCAAGATTCTATGCATCCTATTTGTACCGATGCAGAGATAAGTAATATTTATTATATTCAAAATTGTGAAATTAATAACTTGGACTGGAAATCTATACAGGAGGAAACCAGAAAAGATGTAACATTAGCCAAAGTCATAAGATATACCATGGACGGATGGCCTGACTTAATGATGGACAAAGAATTGTCAACCTACTGTAATAAGAAAACTGAAATAAGTTTTGACAGAGGTTGCCTTTTCTGGGGTTCTTATTAGAACTACATAAAAGTCATTTTGGTACTGTACGTGTACGTATGAAGCAGCTGGCACGCTCTTACTTCTGGTGGCCAGGCATAGATGCAGAAATAGAGAAAATCACAAATGATTGTCTTACTTGCCTTTCAGTTCGAAATAATCCCACTAAGGGGCACCAGAAATCGTGGCCGGTGGCTCCATCTGTATGGTACCGCATTCATGCGGATTACTGTGGACCATTTTACAATAAAATGTACTTAGTGGTGGTTGACAGTTACAGTAAGTGGCCAGAAATTATAGAAATGAGCTCGATAACCTCATCTCGTACGATCGAAGTTTTCAATAGTCTTTTTGCACGTCATGGTAACTGACGTCCACTTGGTAACTGACAACGGGCCGTCCTTTACATCGTCTTAATTTAAAGATTTCTGTAAGCTGAAAGACATTAAACATACCTTTACTCCTCCATACCACCCTGCGACCAATGGAGCAGCAGAAAGATTTGTGAATATATTAAAAAAACATGTCTTAAAAATTAAAGAAAGCAGAGGAAATACAATCCAATCTGCAATTAACTTATTACTTTTCGATTACAGAGTAACACCACATAGTACAACAGGAGTGACGCCTGCTTCGCTCATGTACAATAGAGATCTCCGGTCCCGGTTCGCTCTGTTACGACCGCCGCCGGTTATAGAAAGAGCTCAACATATGTTAGAAAAGCAGCAACTGGTATCGGGGAGTAGAAACATAGAATTTGTGGTGGGAGAAAAGGTAATGGTTAGTGATTATAGGAAAAACAGACAACCTTGGATACAAGGAGTTATAGTGGAGGAATCGATTCCTAACACGACGTATATCATAGACGTAGAGGGGTGTAAATGGAAGCGACATGTTAATCAAATGTTGAATTGTAGCCTTAGTTTATTAGAATAAAATACTCGCAGGACATCCTAGGATGTGCACGTATGTGTGATGCCAAGAGTAAATATAGCAATAAAAATGTTATGTGAAAAGTTAACTACAACAATATAAAATAGGTTTTTATAGTTAGCGAAAGAAGTTGTAAACTTAAGTACAGTCACTTAAAGTTTATATTGTTTTATGAATAAGTTCTAGCGTAAGGTAAAGTGTAACATTCCAGAGAACTGTTTAAAACTGGTGGGGGAGAGTGTGATATACTCGTGTATGTCAGCTTTAAGTGCATGTTGTCACTCTTATCTGTGGTCTGTCTCGCTCTTCTCCAATATAGCGTCTTGATTATAATAGCTATAAAATAGTGTTCCAATAAAGAATACAGCATTAATTAATTGCGTGTTATTCCAAGTCATTACATATACAATTTAATATTTTAAATAAAATAAAAATTTAAATTAATATTTATTGCTTAATTAATTAAATACTACTACTACTTCATTGTGCTTTTTAATTTATTCATGTGATCCTTAGAGATGCCATCTGTTGTAAGGCAGATGAATCAAAATACGCGGGAATGGAGTAGACCAATCATATGCAGGGGTAGTAAATGTTAACCAATCAAAACTTTGGATTTTGGTTCGACCTATGAGGGACTTGCATTAACATGGCGGTTGAGGGGTTCTCATGGGACCCGGGAGCGAGGTTATTTAAGTGACTGAGAGGAGGATTCGAGACTTTTTTCCGTCGGCGGAGCGTCGTGACAAGAAGGATACATGTGAGTAATAGGTTGTAAGGTAAACCACGTGTGTGAGATTAGTTGCAGGTGCGTGTTACAGCTGCGATCTTCAAGATTCAAGATGCGAAAATCAGTGATCTGAATGGACGGTGTGCTAGTGGTATTGACTGGGGCTACGGGCGTGAAGAACGACATACAAGCCTGGCTGCCACCTTCGAGAGAAGGAGCTTGGCGAGGGACTGCGACTTCCACGGGCGCCACGTTGTAGGGGCTTCATCTGTACGATGGGCGTGCAGAACTGCGTGAATTCATCACGGATCAGCTGCCAAGCAACTAATGTATCACGGTGCGTTAATTTTATATATATTTAATTATTTGCATGTCTTTTCTATTTCAAAGAAACCTACCTACATGATATGTTCGTCCGTAGGATGCAGTGATTTGGTACATTTAGAAGGATTGTAGGCTTGTTTGTTAACAGGTTAGCTATAAATAGAATCATTAATTTTATATATGAATAGCGGGTAGGTTGTATAAACTGTGTTAGATTGTATCAAAAAAATCAAAATCAAAAATATATTTTATTCATGTAGGCCTAGCAACAAGCTCTTATGAATCGTAATTAATCTTAATCTAATTATCAGAGCAATTTATTGATGTTAATATTATTCCATAATAAAATTGGATTATTATACATATCAAATTTAACACTAAGAATTTCACAAAAGGATCGTCAAACATTAAAAAGATTGTATAAAAAAATACTAGTCTAGAATTTCTAGAATAAAATCTAAATGTCAAAAAAAAAGCATAAGTAACAAAAGAAGTAGATAGTATTACATCGGAATATCCATTTCCTCATCAATAATCAAATATACCTAATAAATAAATAATCATTTCGAATAACAATTAATCCCACGTTGTAATATCATTCATGTAGTCTTGTGTGGTATAATAAGCTTTAGAAATAATTTTACGCTTTACATAATTCTTAATTCTTAATCTATTCGTATCTTCATTGTACCTACAACAAAAGTACAATCCTATTTATAGTTAGCGTAAGTAGTATTTTTTATGTTAGTATTATTTTGCAACCAAATTCGATTCATAGTTTGGGGTATGAAAAAGAGAGCTTTTAGTCTGCTGACTTCTTTTGACTTCTTCAATGTTCAGTTGTTTTATTTTTATTATTAATATTCCTTATTTAATTTAGAGATTGGTATTCACATGACTCCTATTTTTAAATACAACAATACACTTACAATTTATAATTTTCATTGTTGAAATGATTGTCCTCTTAAATGCATCTAGGCTTTTCTGTTTTTTTATATATTCCGTGGAATGTAAATGCTTTAAAGTTCGAGTACAATTAGGTCCCTACTTAAACAAATGTGTCAATACTTTAGTAAACACTATTTACTTCTCAATTTCCGGTTCACAATCGGTTGCAGGAGCGAGCCTGGTTACATCAGTGGATTGGGAGTGCGTCAACATCTCAGAGGATCCTCTCCGATGAAACAGATCAAACCCATTGCCACGGGCACCCAGATGCAAGTTCTACTTTCTTCATGAAGAAGCGACCGGCAACATTCTCTCAAGTGTTTGAACCCTCAGTCATCTCAGTGCATCTTCGTGATATTGGGAATTCCACTACGAAGGACTTCAAACCTGGATGCAGCTGTTTTGGACAATGCTTCTGGATAAAGGTGTTCTCCGCTTAGATGACTGAAGTTAATTGAAACGGTGCGTTGGTTCTGATTAATAAACAGTACTCTTTATTATGGGTATTTCATAGAATGTATTCTATTGTATTTATTGGAGAGCATATAAGATAGTCAGTTGTGGTATTCAATATATTATATAGGTAGTATAAATTTAAGCGACATTGTGATACTGGAAAAATAATACAGATCTTTGTTCTATTTATTATCATAGATACATCCAAAGTAGGGTTTTCAATCAGAAATTATTTTAATAATCATTATCATCATCATTATCATACCGATTTTTAATTCAGTTAATGTATGGCCCATAAATATTAGAAATTTTAGGCGCCCTTTCTATTACCTGAAATTGGGCGCCATGATATTGTACTTCTTATAAACTTTATTAATTTCACTTTCCCGTTGTTCGAGCGACCACTGTCTCCACTAGCCAGTCTTCAAGCCACGCACACTATCCGTCCTCCAGGGAGCGAGCGGCTCTACTGCACGAACTACGGTGATTTATAGGAGCGACTGAGTTGGAGATTGTTCTGTGAGTCCGTTCCTATTTAATTCTATTCACGGCAGTAGGTAGCAGCAGGAAATATTTAATTAATTATTGAAATTTATTGTAAGGTACGTTTGATTGACATATTATCTTAATCGATCAGGATTTGATGTTTGTTTGTTAATTAACCAGTACATAAAATCGGTATAACCATCTGTGACATATTGAATTACTTTCTTAAATATATGTTGGAGCGTGACTCCAGAAGGACGTATTGCAGCGTTACAGTTTCATAGTTTGACGCCTGTATAAAGTCGATTAGCAATGTTTGGCTACGTATTACTTGGTTGTAACGGAATAATAGAGTAGCGTAGAGAGTAACGCCATCTATTGGCGCATTGTTGAACTAAGATGACAGGTAGAAGGCTTTGGAACGTCAAGAGGTTTCTCTTGGGTGAACGTAGGCACGAGTTGGCAGTTTTGTCGTTATGTTGGTGGACCGGTCGAGCAGGTTTGCCTACTTGACTTACCAAACTCAACCATACTTTCTTGCAATTAAAATGACCAGAATAGCAAGACCCCTCACAAATAGCTTTTTAGCATTTTAAGCTCTTCTACCTCAATAACCTCATATTCGAGTCTGCTCAAAATTTCATGTCTAAAATATAATGCCCTCAAGTATACGTTCACCCTATTTCATTTGAATTAGAACAAATTTACTTAAGTTATTGTGTATCAAACTATCCTCTGATAGTTCAGCTTACAAAACATCGAAATGCCGGGACGTGCCCCTAGCCAGCCGTGTGTTCCAAGTTGAATGTAAGAACTTCACTTCGCTTCACTTCGCTTCGCTCGCTCGTTCGATAATATTAATTAATATTAAAGTTATTTTATTACCTTGCTCCAAAGATATGAGAAGCTCCAAATTTTTGTCCTTGCTGCTGTTCTTGCGTGTCTTGGCAAACGCAAAGTTTTCGGCTTTAAAGTCGGGAATATTTCTGTGATATCTGTATATTTTCCCTCGTATAGGTGTTCAAAATCTTTTTGTAGCTGAAAAAACAAAGAATTATTAATTGAAATGAAACACTTTATAACCGATTAAAAACGCTTTTCAAAATTCAAATATAGAAAATAGGACAAGACAATGTAAAATACCCCAAATCATTACAGGTATGTAATATAGGAAGAGTTCTCTCATTTTCGTCAGATGCGCATAATCAGATCCATACCTAATGACAATTGATCCAACTTTGAAGTACAAGTTATAATTATTTCAAGTAAAATATGAATTATTCAAATCCAACCAAATCGTACATATTGAAAGATCCCCATAAATTGCGAACCTTTTTCTAAAGTTAGTAACTATAATAATATTAAGCATATGATAACATTTAATTTGTAACTATGAAACTTACCAGAAGGTATCCTTTGGGTTTTTTAAGTGCCATATACTCATTGAAGTACTGTCCTATGGTCAACTCTTTTGACTGTAGCAGCCTTGCCTGCGTAGTTTCAATCCATTTTTGTTCCACTGCTGTCCAGGGCTCAGAAGATTTTTTCAACCACAATAGGTTTTCTTCAGCGTCCTCTTCATATGTTATTCCTTCTGGCAGACGAAGGCAGGGAGATGGCTAGGAATCTGTGGATCTTGAATGTCGTGGGCGTTTTTCTGATATTATACCAGTCTCCCTATACTTTCTTTTTAAGTTGTGTATTTGGTCAGGTAATTTACCAGCCAAACGTGTGGTTATCCCCCTTGATGATTCCACTAGCTTAGTGTGATAATAGACAGTTGATTTCTCAAGCGGAAATAACTCGATAATAGAATGTGCCCAATTAACATAGACAGATGATCGTATAGTTTGATTGGGGTCTTGCCGCAATATAGCAGTGCATATAATCCTGGCTAAGTTGGACCGGGCTGCATTATTCAGTGGAATTGTCTTGTCCAGGTTCAATAGTCGTTTTCCTTCCAGTGATTCATTTAGTATTCATGGATTCAAAGTAACCGCAAGTTCTAAACAAAAAAATTACAAAGCACATTACAGACAAACAAACACCCACAGCTTTAAAATATATGACGGAGGCACGGGCGACGGCAGTGGGCATAGTACCTCAATGTATTATTTCACAAAAGTAAGCTTCTAATGAAACATAAGAAATCAAAATAACTCTTGGAATAAAACACTTAGCTAAATGGATAAAGAACGTTGAATTCTATAAGCTATCAGAATAATCCTTCAGGTATAAGCCTTCAGGAACGTGGCGAGTTAGGCACGAGGTTGGCTAACGAGTACGTCCGATCTCTAGCTCCCGCCTCAACGTCAAGTTGGTCAACCTGCTTGACCAGTCTACCAACATAACGACAAAAATGCCAACTCGTGCCTACGTTCACCCAAGAGAAACCTCTTGACGTTCCAAAGCCTTCTACCTGTCATCTTAGTTCAACAACACGCCAATAGATGGCGATACTCTCTACGTTATGAATTTCGTTACAACTTCCAAACAGCAAACATTGCTAGTAGCCAAACATTGAAGGCTAGGAACAAATAAAAATGAATATTTTAACTTTAAATCGCGCGAATAATAATTTCTCAAAATTTTGGAAAGCGACAAAGGCTCTTAATAGTAAACAAGGGTTGCCAGCGTCAGTTAACAATGTGAGTGAACCCAATCAGATAGCGGATATGTTCGCCTCTCATTTCAAGGTTACGCCCTTGAACGTGGAAGGTGTGCCCCCGTCGGAGCTTTCAGTCCCGGTGATCCCTCACGACAATAAGCTCGTTTTTACAATGAGAGATATTGCCAATGTCGTAAAAAATATGAAGCGTGGAGCACATCTTCTACGGTAGTGACGAGCTATATCGTGTCCTAGCAGATTTTTTCAATGCATGCCTAGGCCATTGTTATCTTCCTCCTGACATGATGAAAACAATAGTTGTCCCTATTGTTAAGAATAAAACCGGCGACCTGTCTAGTCTTAACAACTACAGGCCTATCTCTCTGGCTACGATAATCGGCAAAGTGCTCGAAAGGCTGTTACAGCCCGAATTGACCAGGAATCTTAAAATTGATCAGGCGCAGTTTGGTTTTCGCCCAGGACTTTCAACAGATTCTGCAATATTAGGTCTGAAGTACACAGTGAATCACTATGTCAAAAGGGAGACGTCAGTGTACGCGTGCTTTTTAGATCTCAGCCGTGCTTTTGACTTAGTCAACTATGATTTGCTGTGGAAAAAGCTTTTTACGTCTGGAACACCTCCCGAGGTTGTAGGTCTGTTGAGGTTCTGGTACGAGAACCAAACTAACAATGTAAAATGGGGTGACACACAGTCTAACGACTACAGGCTAGACTGTGGAGTGCGCCAAGGTGGGTTGACATCTCCGGAGTCTCCGGACCTATTCAATCTATATGTCAATGACCTTATCGGGGAGCTGAGAGGCTCTAACGTCGGTTGCCATATTGGTAACGTATGTGTTAATAATCTGAGCTACGCAGACGATATGGTGCTTCTCAGCCCCTCGATAAACGGTCTTGTAAAGCTGCTCAAGATCTGCGAACACTATGCCAGTACGCATGGCCTAAAATATAACGTGCTTAAGACGGAAATGCTCGTTTTTAGGTCAGGGAAGGGTCCGGAGGTGATACCTACGGTGTGTATGAATGGTGCGCCAATTCGGGTTGTAACGAGCTTCAAGTACTTGGGACATATCCTGAACGAGTACTTGAAAGATGACGCCGATATGGAGAGGGAGCGCAGGGCTCTCGCGGTTCGGTGCAACATGTTGGCTCGACGCTTTGTGCGTTGCTCGAGTGAGGTAAAGGTGACCCTGTTCAAAGCCTTTTGCCAATGTTTTTATACTTGTCAGCTTTGGAATAGGTACACCAGGCACTCCTTCAACGCGCTAAGGGTACAGTACAACAACGCCTTTCGTATTTTGTTGAAATTACCGCGTTTCTGCAGTGCGAAAGGTATGTTTGCGGACGCGAGAGTCCCTGACTTCTTCGCTATTCTGAGAGCCAGGTCGGCTGCCTTCCGGGTGAGAATGCTAGCCTCTGACAATGAAATTCTGTCACTGGTAGCTAAAGACTACAGTGACGAATTTAACAAACATTGGCGAAAACTGCACCGGTCTGAGAACGGCCATCTTTAGTGCAAAAGTTTGTAAATGTTTTATTTCATTGTTTTAGGTTGTAAGTTTTACTTTTTTTACTGTATTTTATATTTACTTTTACACATTTTATTATATTGTATTGTATTTATTTTTTTGGGTTTCTTGCCTGCCAAATAAAGAATTTATTATTATTTATTATTATTATTATTATTGCTAATCAATTGTATACAGGCGTCTAAAACTATGAACTGTCACGCTGCAATACGTCCTTCTGGAGTCACGCCCCGACACGGCCGTCCTGCGGTTCACACGTCCCCGTGTGACCGAGCCGTATCTGAAAAAGAAAATAAATTTGCAACAGTAATTGCTCTAAAGCTCGGCCAACCTGACCATGTGAATAATAATAAAGAGTTGACCATGTCACAAGGTATTGTCTTTATTTTATGACAGTAATGTACAAAAAGTATTCACATGAAGATAACTGACAACAGATAGTTCATTAACCTTAAACATGATACACAATTACAAGTCTATTCTCTCTCAAACTCTTTGCTTAACTGACCGATATTCCTGAACAATCCTCCAGGGTGACAGAACCACATGGACAACCCCGGAAGACGACCGACATTCCTCGACAATCCTAGGGTAACCTTTAGCTACCTTGCCTTAGCTAGGCAGCTCCGAGGATAACCCCAGGACGACCGACTTTCCTGGACAATCCTCAAGAACGACCGAAATCCATGGACAGTTCCT
This sequence comes from Cydia splendana, assembly GCF_910591565.1. Taxonomy (NCBI): domain Eukaryota; kingdom Metazoa; phylum Arthropoda; class Insecta; order Lepidoptera; family Tortricidae; genus Cydia; species Cydia splendana. The sequence continues at coordinate 218,271 of NW_026946890.1, forward strand.
GAGGACGACCGATACTCCCGATCAACTCTCAAGGGCGATCGAAATCCATGGACAGCCCCTAAGAAAGACCAACACACATGAACAATCCTCAAGGACGACCGAACTTCCTGGTCAGCCCCAGAGGACAACGACAACTAGAGAAACTCGCTCAAGAGTTCTAAACAGTAGTAAAACATCTCAAAATAATCCCAACGAAATAGGAACTGCTCACCAGATTAATAAAGTATGATGCACGCGTCCAAAGGAAGTCCAACCCAAGCACGACGGCTGATGCTTTCCGCCTTGCAGTTGCCGTTGCTGCAGCAGATGGCAGGATGCACGATGTGGTTTATTATCGTAGCTGGCTGATACTGAAATCATCATTTGCACGGTATCAGGTTTATCATGTATGCAGGTTCAACTTCAGGGTTTGTGCATGTGCCCTAGTAGCGGACACAAAAGACATGTTGCGATAGAATACGGGACTTTAAAAAAATCTCAGAATAAAATTTAAACTTCAATGAGTGCGTTTTATTTCATTCTATGAACAAACAAACACGTTTTCCAAAAATATGTAACACGGTAAAATGGGCCAATACGAAAAGTGACAGCTTATTAGTTACGTTCGACAGTTATGCTTCGCCATTACACTCAAAATAAAATTCACTAATAAACAATTAGAACGAAACCCGTCCTTTTATTTCCAAATCTCCAGCACAGAAGATACTACACAGCTGCTTCTGTGTCACGGGCGTAATGGTGTCTGCAAGTTTGCTCGGCTCTGGCTGCACTGTAACATTAATTTTCATATGCGTAGCTCATGTTTCCATAGTATGCACGATTTGTGATCTATCACGGCATTACGGGCAATAATTTGTCGTAATTTTATTAATTACTAAACGTTACAGGGTAAAGATTACATAATCCTATGCATTGGCAAATCAGCAGGATCAATTTAACGGTGCATTGTATTTTCATGAAAAACATTTTTTTTTAGGGTAGATGCACAAGTGAGCGATGAAATAATATCACGTCGCGACAGCCAATATTTGGTTTTAATTAACAATATAGATTTCACATCAAAATAACTTAAGATCACTTAGATTTAAATGGATTTTAAAAATTAATTGTATTTTCATGAAAAATCAATTATTGAGAGTAGATTCACAAGTGAGCGATGAAATAATATCACATCGTGATGGCTAATACTTGGTTTTAATTAACAGTATGGATTTCAAATCAAAATAACTCAAGATCGCTTCGATTTAAATGGATGACAAAAATTAATTACAAAGAAACGTAACGATCCCAGAGATGACGTCACGTAACAACCGTTATGCTAGACTGCCTCAATCATAATTCACAATTTCACAATAATTCTCACCAAATAACATAATGAATTGCACTCACCTTTCAATGAAGGGTAGACACGTGAGCTTACCATTACCACGTGTCCAGATTATGGAATGTAGGTCACCAAAACACACGGAAATACACCACGCTCCCAGGTGGCTGTGTAAGCAATACATGAGACACAGGATCCCAACTTCTGATGACGGAGGCACGAGCGACGGCAGTGGGCATAGTACCTCAATGTATTACTTCACAGCTAAATTAGTATACGATGCTAACTGATTTGTTGTAAAATAAAAGATCACATCCTTTTAAAACAACACATCCTTTCTTTATTTCACAAAAGTAAGCTTCTAATGAAACATAAGAAATCAAAATAACACTTGGAATAAAACACTTAGCTAAATGGATAAAGAACGTTGAATTCTATAAGCTTTCAGAATAATCCTTCAGGTACGTGGCGAGTTAGGCACGAGGTTGGCTAACGAGTACGTCCGATCTCTAGCGCGGTCCGATCAAGAAGAACACCAGCGGCGGAGCTTCGCTGCTCCAGTGCTCCCGCCTCAACGTCAAGTTGGTCAACCTGCTTGACCAGTCTACCAACATAACGACAAAAATGCCAACTCGTGCCTACGTTCACCCAAGAGAAACCTCTTGACGTTCCAAAGCCTTCTACCTGTCATCTTAGTTCAACAACACGCCAATAGATGGCGTTACTCTTTACGTTATGAATTTCGTTACAACTTCCAAACAGCAAACATTGCTATGCTAATCAATTGTATACAGGCGTCTAAAACTATGAACTGTCACGCTGCAATACGTCCTTCTGGAGTCACGCCCCGACATATACTTGTATGTTGTATTAAAGCCAATTAGGACAATATAATTACATACATGTCGACTCGGTCGTCTGGAGGGCCACAGCCAGACAACCCTGCTTTGCAGAGACTCTGGGACGACACCTTGTGCGAGCGAACATATTCGCAATTACTGGCTCAAGCGGTTAGGGTTGAAGATGTGGCTCGGCTTAAAGCGGTAGGACAACCTGAGTCGGGGGCCTGGTTGCAGGCACTGCCTTCGCCACATTTGGGGACCCTACTAGACAACGATACCCTGAGAGTAGGAGTCGCCTTACGGCTGGGTTCCAAGGTGTGTGAGCCCCATCGCAGTATATGTGGAATGACGGTGGAAGCGAATGGGCACCACGGCCTGAGTTGCTCCCGGGCTGCGGGGCGGTTCCCGAGACACCATGCGATCAATGAATTAATACGTCGTACCATGGTCTCGGCGAACGTGCCTTGCATTCTGGAGCCTCAAGGCTTAAGCCGTACAGACGGCAAGCGCCCGGACGGCTTAGCGCTGGTTCCGTGGGCCAAAGGCCGCTGCTTGCTTTGGGATGCAACCTGCGTGAGTACTTTTGCGCCTACTCATCTGGCTCCCGCTAGCAGGTTGGCAGGCGCAGCCGCGGAAAATGCCGCGAGGCTCAAACGCGTAAAATACGCCAACCTGGAACCAGCGTACGATTTTGTCCCAGTCGCAGTGGAAACCGCTGGGCCGTGGTGTTCGGAGGCAAGGAAGTTTGTTAGAGACTTGGGGCGGCGTCTACGTGACAGAGGGTGCGATCCCCGTTCAGGCTCCTACCTAGTCCAACAGATATCGCTTGCCACCCAGTGCGGTAATGCTGCTAGTATCTTTGGCACTTTTGGGCTGGGTGGGGGTCGGGATGGGGCTGATAGTGTAAGTAATAAATGGTATATTAGTAATGTGTTTAGATTTTAAGTTAGGATATATGTAGATTGTTAAGATATAAGTAGATTTTAAGATTGACTTGGAATGTACCTACCAATAATGTTTGACATGAATAAAGATTAATATTTCTGTATTTGAATCTTAATTACATAATTAAATAAAATATAAGCATAAACCTATATACTTAGAATTATTTTAACTATTTTAATTATAAATTATTTTAGTTAATTGTTTATTTATTTCTTCGTTTTTACAAGCTTTCATTTAGTTTCACCCGTCCCATTGTCTGTCTGTAATCAAATCTTGCAAGTTAAATCCCAACAAAAACATAAATGTCAAATGAGAGCCAAGTTCAATATTAAGAATATGTGTCGTTGTTGACTCGCCGACAAAAGAATTGAGATCTATATGGGTGCCAAGTTCTGTGCTGTGTAGAAAATCCTGAAATTATAAAGATAGATAAATATATGTCGAATTACGATGGTCCTAAAGGCGGTGGGCGCGTGGGGGTAGTACGATAATGTATTACTTCACAGCTAAACCAGTATGCTACCATTGCTACCAGTGCATGAAATAAACATTAGGACTCGTTAACCATACTAGTGCCTACTATACTTCAGTACTAAATGCTTAAAAGAACTAATTGCTATTTTTAACTCAAGGGAGCAATATGAAAGTAAAAATAAACCATTTAAATCTTTATTCAAGTGAAACTAGGCCGGCTTCAACCCTACATATCTGACCTGAGAAGATTTAGCCCTATATGGGACCGGCAACAAACTCAGAAGGACAAATCTTTTCAAAACAAGTTAAAACAACACATAACACATTGTGGTGCGGGAAGTTGGAGGAGCAATTATTTTATTTTTTTATTATAGTTATTTATTATACAAGAAGTTACAACTTTTTTGTAAGGACAATGCTCCACAAAACTACATTTAGTTTGACTGTGGAGTCTCACTATACTATACTTAATAAAATTTAAATATTATAATAGGTTTACATTTGGGAGTTAAAATACTTAGGTAAGTAGGTATGTCATGAATACTCTGTAGGGTAACAACACATCTCCTATAGAGTATTCAGGAGATACCTTTTTAGACTATTTTTAAATCTACTTTTTTTGGGCTCTTTGACTATGTCCGCGGGCAAAGTATTCAGTAAATAGGGTAAACGTTTCTTAAGTGTCCTATCGCCGTAATAATTATACACCCTAGGTACTTCATATTTGCCCGCAGTTAGTGCTCTGGTATTATGACTATGTTTGACTAGATCTCTGTGTTCCTGGCTGCCATGACTGTTTATAGCTAACATATATTTAAGTTTTATTCCCACTGGTAAAATTTTACATAATTTAAATAATTGTCTGTAGTCAGATTTGCAACTGTATTTTATCTTTTTATTAACTAGTAGTTTTAGAAAACGGATTTGTAACATTTCTAATTTATCTATGTTTGTTTTAAACGTGAGGCCATAGCAGTCAAGACCGTAACTAATAATAGACTCTACTAAAGAAGTATAAATACATTTCAACGTGCTAACAGGAACTTTAAAACTAAGATGGTAAAATATTAGGGTGATTCACTATTGTATGGAGAAAAAAAAGTTGTAATATTTTTCCTGACTTTGCTCACCAATGGAGTCTCCCCACACTAAAAACTATCTATTTCAATTTTCAAAAGAATCGAATAACGTTTAGAGGTTGCACAAGTTGAAAAGGTAGAGTGAGAACCCCATACATTGCGTGAAAATGAACTATGTTCTAAAATGACAAAATATAATGAACTGATACTAAAATCGAATGAGAAAACTGAATTTTGCGTCTAAAACACGATAAAAGCACTTTTCCTTTGGAAACAGGTGGAAAAACTGAAAAATCTTAATTAGAACATTTATCTAGTAACCAAAATCCAAGTTTACTACTAATTTTAAAATTTATTTATATGTAGAAGGTTCAGTATCACACTACTCTCCGCTTTGATGGTAGCCGCTTAAACCATTTTCTACCCTCCGATGTAGAGTCGTTGGTTATTTGAAAAATCTTTGTTGATGTTGTGCAACCTCTAAATGTTGACCGATTTTAATTTTTTTTAACGTATAATATTTTTTTATCAGTTAGAACAAGAATTCGAGCAAAGTCAGATGAAAATCGAAAATTCGGAAAAATGAAACACCCTATAAAATATGCTTAAAAGTATTCTTAATTTATTACTAATGAAATCTACATGAGTCGTCCAGGAGAAGTTTTCATCGATTTTCATGCCAAGATATGTAAAACTGTTAACTCTTTCTATGGGCTGACATTTGCAAGTTCCGGGGTTATTAATACTATGAAAACAATGGAAACTATGAGTGAAAATCGATGGGATATCGTTTTTAGGTACCAAGTATGGAGAATGTATTATCATAAGTTTTGTCTTATCGGCATTTAGTACGATTCCATTATCGTGAGACCACTTGACAACAGCATCGACGTCCTCCTGTACGAGCCTGCAGGTCTGCTCTAGGTCGGTGCCGGCGCGCAGCGTGCACAGGTCGTCCGCGAACATGTGTGCGGAGCAGTGACGCAGCACGCCGCACAGGCTGTTCACGTGCATCAGGTAACAGAGGGGCCCGCAGCCCGAGCCCTGCGGCACTCCGTAGCGGACGACCTGCTCGTCACTGAGCGCCGACCCGACCTTCACGCGGAAGGACCGCGCGGTCAGGTAGTCGCGGAACCATTGGTTCAGCGGCCGCCCCACCCCGCACTCCTCCATAGCTTTCAGCAAAGTATCGGTCTCTAGGGTGTCAAAAGCCTTTTTAAAATCAAAAAAGATAGCTACCACAAACTGTTTATCTGCTAAGTTATTGTTAATCTCATCTGTAAAGGCAGATAATAGTGTGTTCGTACTTTTCTGTTTTTGAAATCCATGCTGGCGACTATTTAGAATATGGTTAGTTTGTAGATAATGTGATATTCGGTCGGTAATACATTTCTCTATTATTTTGTCAACGCTTGATAGTATAGATATGGGTCTGAAATTAGAATAATCTTTAAAACTGCCTTTCTTATGGATTGGACGCACTATTGCCTGTTTGAGTTTTGTAGGAAATTTTTGTTGATTAACTGATAAGTTAATTAGTTTGGCTAGTATCGGGCTTATTTTATCTACAACTGTTTTTAGATCAGACATGCGTATGAGATCGCTTCCTGGTGATTTATTACTGTTCATGTTTCTAATTACTCGATTAACATAATCACTGGATACCGGTTGCCATCGCATACACATGTCAGACTCATGTACGTAGTTTTCCCTAGTCATCCATATGTCGTTGCACGAGTGTTTTATATTGTCTATTTCTGTAGTAAATGAGGTTGCAAATTTATCACATATATGTTTTTCGTTACTTTCATCCATATTTGATAATATCTTAGTATCTAATGACTGCTTTTCCTTTCCCATCATAATATTAATCCTATCCCATATTTTTTTAATATTTTTATTACAGGCTAAAATACTCTGCTTGTCGTATTCATTCTTGCTTTTTAGTATAGCTTTATTGCACTTGTTGCGATATTTTGTATATTCTAGCCTCTTTAACATGTTTTTTGGATCCATGCTCCATATGTGGAATAATCTGTCTCGCTCAGCTATCATCTTCTTTAAGTTGCCAGTTATCCAACATTTATTATTCCTATTACTATTACTTATTATAACCTGCTTTTTATAACATTCATTGTAAATATTTTCAAATAGTTGCCTAAAAGCTTCGTACAGTTTGATAGGGCAGTCTATTAACATAAGGCTATTAAAATCAGTCGAAAGTAATTTTTCTCTTACTAATCTACTATCTAATACGAGCCGCGTAGCGGTGGCGGGGGAAGCAGGCACGCCGCCGCGCCGTGCGCACGCGCGGGGCTTTTCTCGGTTCGGAACGGTTGCGGCCGTGCTTTGCCCGCCGTCGCCAACACCATCGCGAGTGTGACTCCACTCCACTGCAACCGATACATAATAGTGGTCCGATAGTTTGTGTTGAATAACAGCTGAGTTGATAGATGCTAAAGGTGCTCTTAGATAAATGTGATCTAGGCAGGATTCTACTAAATTTCCCATTAAGACTTCTCTCCGTGTAACTTGAGATATACATCTGGTAAAGCCGTATTCACACAAAATAGTTTCGTATGTAGATACTGTTTTATCATTAATATTTAATAAGTTAATATTAATGTCCCCACAGAGCACTGCTTTTGTGTTTTGAGGTATGCTAATAAGAAGGGCTCGGAGCTCTGCAAAAAATTGTGTTAGTTTATCCTGTTTGTTTATTTTAGGTGGCCTATAGATTGCTATAATATTGACAGTCTCTCGATGGTTGGTTAGTGTAATGGAGACGCACTCAGCAGCGCGCATGGCGGCCGCGGTGCCAAGCAACGGCGCGCAAGAGCGGACCGGGAGTGAGGCGCGAGAGTACACCATCACTCCGCCCCCGCTTCGCCCCGCGCGAATATAACTATTTATATTAAAGCCATCAATCTTATATAAGTTTAACAAATTAAATTTTATGTTTGGTTCCGTAATCACAATGACATCGAGATCGTTTATATGACTATTCAATGTAACTAGTAAATCGTTAAAATTTTTCTTTAATGATCGTATATTAACATGTAACAAATGAAAATCTTTATTACTAAAAGTATGAAACCAGTCGTGTAAATTACTATAAGTAGCCGTGTTACCTGCGGCGTTTGTTATTATATCTATGTTATTAAGACAATCCATTATTTGAAATAAAAAGTTAGTACCTATTTAAGCTGTAGTATCAGTATCGGTAGGTATAATTTCGAATATTAATTTTGGTGATGATAATACATACATACACAACTCAAATCACCTTCCTTTTAATAGGCTGTTTATTTCAGTTTCAGCTCGGACCCATAAAGCCTTGTCACCTTCCGTTTTTTTTACCAGAACCTTTCCGTTGGACACCCAGATGAACTTATATACTCCGTTTAACTTATGCTTAGTATTCCACAGGAGAGATCGTGTAGTCGGCGTCAGGTCTTCATTAATATATATCTTAGTCTGCAGCGCGCCTCCGGTGATGGTGCTGCTGGTGACGTCCTTGAGCATCCGTTTCTTCATCAGCCATGAGTCCCGGGTCTCAGTGCCCGAGGTCTTAAAGCCCACGGTAATTGGCGCATGTTTGTCCTCTGGTTTTCGCGTGTTTCTTCGCTTCACCCACTCGACATCCTCGGTATTAACTTGTATTATGTTGCTTATTTTATTAACTATTTCTTTGATGTTTTCTCCTGGCATCTGCTCTACTCCTATTATCTCTATATTGTTCTGGCGGGTCGATTGTTCGTAATCATGTATTTTTTGCTCAAAAGCAATATTGCATTTCTCTAAGTATGTGCACTTATTGTTCACAGCTGTTACAGTTTTTTCAAGGGTGTTAATTTTAACCTTGGACTGCTCATGTTCAGTTACGAGCGAGTCATATTTATCCGACAGTAAACTCATGCTCGCTTTTATTTCGTCTAGTTGTTTTTTGAATCCCGGTATTATGCTGACTTTTTTCTGAATGTCTTTGAGTATTTTATCATAGCTCTGTCCCTCCTCTTCATGCTCATCTTCATGCTCGTCTGAGTCCTCTTCGTCGCAGTTGCTACAATATATACGGTTTTTTCCTGCTTTCAGGTCAGCGGTCAGCCCTTTTACGCAAGCCCTATGAAATGTACCTTGGCAGGAGCCCTGGCATATAAAATGCGACCCCCTTTTTGATAAAACCTTCCTACATTTGTGGCATTCCATTTTGTCCGTTAAAAGTTTACCAAAGTTCACTTTAATTCCTGGAAATCGCTCGCATTCCTTGGCAACAGGCGTTAGCGACTTCGCGTCCAAAAGGGCTTAAGATCGGCAAATTTAGTATCCGCTTACGCGTTTCACTGAAATCGGGGTGTTTTTTTGTGTTTTTCGTTTTAAATTACACACACGTTAAGTCACACTAACTTTATTCTAAGCACTATATTGTAACGAGTGTTTTGGTATAATTTTTGTCTTGTTTACAAAAACAGCAAGGTTGCATTATTACTTACTTATGAACTAACTCCTTACATCTCCCACGGAAAAGAGAAAAAAAAAATTACATAAGTTTTTTTTCTTTTTTTACATTGGTGTAAAATAGAAAATCAAACGAACTTACCTGTAAGTGACGTTCGATGATTATTAAACGAGGTAATTCGCCTGAGAGATTACACTAAGTTTACATGTAGTAGCACGAAGATAGTGCTGCCATCGTACACCCTTTTAGAGCAACTATTAAAAAAAAAACAAATTTTATTTATACCCTGTGGCGGGTACTTCATAATCTCATACACTTTTGGTACCCGGAGCCCATCGTCAACTCATACATAATATATTTCGTGAGGAAATAGGGCAACTACAGAACTCGTTCTTTATAGGGTCCGGGTGGGTGTGTAATCTCTCAGGCGAATTACCTCGTTTAATAATCATCGAACGTCACTTACAGGTAAGTTCGTTTGATTTTCTATTAAACTCAGTAATTCGCCTTTCGAGATTACACTAAGTTTACATGTAGATGTTTAGAGCTTCACGAAATATTTAGGTAAACTGAAAATGGTTCAACTGAAATAAACAAAGTATGAAATCAACTTATTATGTACTATATTTCAGTTCTAACAAATCGTTTACATTGCGGTTTTTCTTAGAAAATAACCATATTTAGATGTTAATTAATGCATAATGAATAATCAACTAGTATAATACCTATTTTATTAAGTATTATGTTGAGGTCATACTGCAAAGAGACCGGGCGAACGACTCTGACGTATCAGGTAATACTTCCCTGTTATAAAATTTAGCAAAGGATGTCGAGTTACCTGTCCATCCTGCGGTTCTTTTTATAACATCTATGCTTACGCCAAGCTTGTTGGCAGCAGACGTAGATGCATGCCTGGTGCTGTGAGAGCTGAATACTGAGGTGTCGATCCCGCTCTCCTGCAGTGTGGCCTTGATCCAGCGACTCAGTGATTGAGAACATACATTTCTATATGGCTTCCTTAAGCTAATGAATAAAAACTCACAATCTGTTTGCCTTTTATCGGCAGTAGTTTTTAGATATTGTTCTAAAGTTCTAGCCGGACAAATAGAAGGCCTTTCGTCGAAGTAAGGAAGAATCAGTAAAGGTTGTGACCTACCAACCGCAGAAGTTTTTATTTTATCAGAGATTTTGATTACAAATTTCTCACCATTATATTGTTGTATGTTAGACACTCGAATCAAAGAAAGGGTCTGTACGCGATGCGCAGTGGTCAATGCTAGTAATGTTGCTAGCTTTTTGGATAATAAATCAAACGGCAAGCTTTCGTTCGGATAATGATTACTTAGGAAATCTAAAACTACCGCTGGGTTCCAAGTAGAATTATACCTTGGAAGGGGAGTTCTCAATTTATACACTCCCTTCATGAATCGTTTTATCTTTAAATCGTTCATAAGTCCAGAACCTACTATAAGACTTATAGCTGATTTCGCTGAATTAATTGAACCGTATTTATTATCTTGATTATAAAGTCTTACTAAAAATCTTAATATATCCTTAACGGACGCGTCATAAAGATTGACGTTAATTTCTTGGCAATAACAAAACCATTTTTTAATACATGGTTCATACTGACTAATTGTATTGTCCGTCAGCGAGGCTAACATCACATCCACGGCTTCGGGAGGAGCGCCCTGCCTCAGGAACGCCGTCCGGATAAGACAGCGGCCACCAGGGTAAGGTTCCGCTGAAGTTTGTGTTCGGCCCTGTAAGGCGAATGCAATAAATTAGCCTCTGGAGGAAATACCAAGTTATTTGAAACTTGTAGTTTCTTAAAAAGTGGAAACCACGGTTGTGTGTGCCATAAAGGTACAACTACAATACCCTCCGCTTTATTATTTACTATTTTCTGGAGTACTTTTAATATCATAGAAAATGGTGGAAAAGCATAGAAGAAGAAATTATTCCAAGACAATGTAAAAGCATCAACTTTGAATGCGTCTGGGTCTTTATGCCATGATACAAATTTCACACATTTTTTATTTAGACGACTTGCAAACAAGTCGATTTCTGGTTGTCTAAATGTCTCACAAATCAGATTATAGGCTTCATCAGCGAGCTCCCACTCAACATCTGCATGAACTCGGCGAGATTCGGCATCGGCAATCAAATTCTCAGTGGAGCTTATGTAAGACGCAAAGATATATATGCGTCTTTCTTCGCACCACTGCCAAATCTTACGGCTTAGTGCATTCAGATGCGGAAACTGAATGCCTCCAAACCGGTTTATGTATGCTATTGCCGTAGTATTATCAATACGCAAAAGTATCTCGCAATCCGTGAATTTACTGGCAAAAATTTTTAGACCAAAAAATGCAGCTGTCAGTTCCAAAAAGTTAATATGCTCATTTAACTCTTCTTTTGACCACTGACCACTCGCTGTTTGATCCGAGCAACTAATGCCCCAGCCCGTACGAGATGCGTCTGAAAAAATCTCTAGCCGGTAATCGCCTGACCTTATCGGGTTGTTACACTTATCAATATTACGTAACCACCAATTAAAATCGCCACTAAGATGATTTGGTATTGACATGAATTGATTATAATCATCATTATCTTTTAGACAAAGGTATTTTTGTCGTTCGAACATTTTTGTATAAACCCACCCGTACTGAACGGCTGGGCATACAGACACTAGCAAACCAACTAAATGTGCAAAATCTCGAACTTTGCACCTTTTCATGTTAGAAAACCGTATTATCTCACGCTTAATTTTTAATTTTTTATCTTTCGGAATGCTAATTGTTAATGCATTGGAGTTAAAAACGAAACCTAGGAAAGTAATGCTTCGACTAGGTGTACCGTTACTTTTTTCTAAGTTTATTACAAAGCCAAGCGATTCCAATAAGTCTTTGGTTTGTTTGAAATTTTGTTTGCATTCGTAAGGGCTGGAACCAAAAAGACATATATCGTCTAAATAAATTACAGAAAATAACCCTTGTTTTCGTAAATACTCCACAACCGGACGCATAAGTTTTGTGAATACGTATGGCGCTAAATTCAAGCCAAAGCACAGTACTTGAAATTCATACAAACGCCCTAACCATTGAAATCGTAAGTATTTTCTGTAGTCTTCATGAATACTTATTGAAAAATAAGCATTCTGAAGGTCCAATGTACACATATAAGTGTCTTTAGATAAAAGACGCATCAAAGTCCTGTAATCCTCAATTTTGAAGTGTGGCGTAGGAATAAACTTATTCAATTGCTTCAAATTTAGGATAAATCTATTCTGGCCATTACTTTTCTTAATTAGAAAAATGCTTGATAAGAATTGACCCTCGCATGGCTCGCACTGTCGAACAGCGCCTATATTTATGAGTTTAGTAATTTCATTATTCATTTCTAACTTATGCTGAGCCGACTGTGGTTTATTTACAGGTATCTGTGACTGGACGATATCAATGTCAACTGGCAAGCGTAAGCCTCTGACCCAAGATAAAACTACCGGGTCATTAGTTACGCGTTGCCAATTATGGTAATAAAACTGTAGTGTACCCGCCTGCGACTCGCTGCTTAGCGCCGACTGGCGGTCGGCTTGCTGCTCCGCGGGCGAGGGTCGCGGCGCGCGCTGCCGCGCGGCGTCGCTGCCGGCTGCCTGCGCCCACCAGCCGTCGAGCTCGTCCGCGCGTACGCGCGCCGAGGTGCCGGCGGTGGCGGGCCCCGCCAGTTTAAAGCCCTCGAAGGTCCCGCTTCAGCCGGTCTGCTCTTAGGTGGAGGCTTCGGTTTCGTTGAGGCGGGTCTCATCTCCGCGCCAGTTTTCGTTATCGCCTTCATAGATTTCAGTTTCTCTGAAAGATCCGTACCAAAAAGGAATTTATCTCGTTTCAGGTCCTTTATATTGTCTTTGACGTCTTTGCTAAGACAAGCTTGCAAGAAGTTCCTTCTAGCTGAAGTCTCTTCGTAATGTATATGGCATAACAAGCGGCCTGCATCGCTGAGTAGCTTCAAACTTTCTTTATTTTCTGTGGCGTCGGAATGATTTTCTAAATTCGACGACATTAAGTCGGCTATACATGTCATGACGCAAGCCATACTTCTCTGCTTTTCTGATAAAATAACGTCTCTCTTAAGCGCGTTTTCGTTGACCGCCGCTTTGATTTCAGGGTTTATTATAGGACTCTGCAGTAACGTCAGATTCTCAGGAATGTCGTGACCGGAAATAATTTCCTTTTTGACATCCTCCTTTAAACCATTGATTAGTATATCGGACCATCGGTTAGCAATATCCTTGTGCACAGCCTTGCTAAATATTTCTTCTTTAGCAGGTTCGTCACCTAGAATATTCAAAATACTCGGATCTAACTCCGGCGATGTTTCCAGCTGAGGATCCAGGACTGGAGATGGTTGGTTTTCCTCTTGGGGTCCTGAAAAAACCGACACAAAATGTCTAAGTAAAAATAAATCACATGCGCAAGCCTAGAAACAGTTTTTCAAACTGCTTCATTGCCAGACTTTGTAATAGGTAAGTCGATTGTATTCTGGATACACTGGAGTAAACTTTTGATATCATCAGTAGCTGTCTCGCGGACTCTTGCGACTGCGCATCGAGGTGGCAAACCTATATACTACGATACAACCTTACAGATCGATCTGAAGTATATTTTAGGTTAGTAATTTAGTATGTAGCCTTACAGGCGCAACTTTAGCCACTAATGTTTACCAGTAAAATAAAAATACGCCGAATAAACAAGCATACGTAGCAGTGCATAAAAAAGTACGTAGCTACACTCTTGTGAACAATAAGTAGGTAGACACCTACGTCAAGATCGTATAGGTTCCCCGCCGATAGGGGGCGCGTGCGCGCGCTCGAGCCAAGGTCAAGCGCGCCTGCGTTACCTACGTACCTACAAAACCACGCGTAATATAAAAGAAACATTAGTATATAGTACCCTCGGTTTGCGGCACCTCCTGCTCGGAAACATGATCCACGCCAAGCTCGTTTACCACTTCCTCCTCGTACTGGTCTGCATCCGACGACACCGAACTCCCCGACTCCGAATCCGACGACTCCTCTCGGCGTTCCCGTCGCACTTTTTTCATTTTCTGCTCCAACTTCTTTATTTTCCGTGCATAGTATATTCTTCATCATCCCTAAACTTACGTTTTCCCATGGTAAAACACACGAATTACAGCCAAATATTCGAATTAAAACACTTAGCACGGGAATAGCGTATACGATGGCGGCGACACAAAACGTGTATGGGATTATGAAGTACCCGCCACAGGGTATAAATTAACAAAAAAAATAACCGCCGAAAAAAAACTAAAAGGAAATAAAAAATAATTATCAAAATGGAACACCTCTGTAAAAAGTTATGCGTGGTCATACATAAAAAAAAAAAAAAAAATATACGCGTCGACTTGAGAACCTCCTCCGTTTTTTTTTTCGTCGGTTGAAAAACCGGCACTAACACGAAACGAGTCGACCAACAAAAGCAATAGCACACTGAAAAGAAAAAAATAATTATTTTGTCTTCAATAACGCAAGTGAATACCTATAAACTATGTATATACATACTTCTGAAATCAATCACACAAATCTGCGTATTTATATATTTACAATCTGTTATTTTTGGAGTCGGTGCAGGTGCTTCACTAAGGTGCTCAAGTTTGTTTGAGGCTGGCACCGACTCCAAAAATAACAGATTGTAAATATATAAATACGCAGATTTGTGTGATTGATTTCAGAAGTATGTATATACATAGTTTATAGGTATTCACTTGCGTTATTGAAGACAAAATAATTATTTTTTTCTTTTCAGTGTGCTATTGCTTTTGTTGGTCGACTCGTTTCGTGTTAGTGCCGGTTTTTTTATTTCCTTTTAGTTTTTTTTCGGCGGTTATTTTTTTTGTTAAAAAGTTTTTATTTTATAATTTTCTGTGACTATAATTTATACAAATTATTACATGCTTAATTTTTTTGATTACTTTTAAAATAGCTACCTACCTTGCTTTAGCTATTAACTGTTATATTAATAAACCTACTTTAACTATTATTTTGTTCTGTAATATAAATAAATTACCCCTATTTTCCCACCCTTAGGGTAGGATTTTTTTCCAATTTTTTATTATTATTACGACTACTCTGTAAAAGGTTATGCGTGGTCATACGTTACAATCGGTGAGTGAAAAAATCAATCATCCCCTATTTTCCTACCCTTAAGGTTGGATTTTTTTTTCCAAATTTATATGGGACCAACTTCGGGGTATACCCTTTCCAATAAAAAAATAATAATCATAATCGAACATCTCTGTAAAAAGTTATGCGTGGTCATACATAAAAAAAAAAAAAAAAAAAAATATACGCGTCGACTTGAGAACCTCCTCCGTTTTTTTTTTCGTCGGTTGATAAAATTTGTTTTTTTTTTAATAGTTGCTCTAAAAGGGTGTACGATGGCAGCACTATCTTCGTGCTACTACATGTAAACTTAGTGTAATCTCGAAAGGCGAATTACTGAGTTTAATAAAACTTAGTTCTATTTTTATGAACTAACAATGGCTTACCATTAATTTCTATCTCTACATTAGGTGAAAGATCTTTCAATACTTTATATGGGCCCAAGTATATACTATCTAACTTACTGCCTACTTCATTTTTTATTAAAATTAAATCATTGGGCTTATACATAATAGGTTTTTTTTTTTTCATTCATTTATTCCTTTATAAAACATAGTTTTACATGTCAATTACAGTATTTCATATTTACAACTATTTACATCGATATTACATAACATAACACATCATTTATATATTTAATATTAAGTACAATTTACATTTTCAATTTATGTTACATTTTCAAATTATAAATGTTGGCACATAAAGTTAAATTGTGGTGTGAACCAGTTTAAGAGTGCACGCCGTTGAAAAATTCGTCAACAGAGTAGTACGCTTCAGACATAAGTTTAGCCTTAAGTTTATTCACGAAACCTTTATTACTAGTGGCACTTTTAATGTCTAAGGTTATGTGGTTATATATCTTAGGACCTATTGAGTGGAGACACTTTTTAGACTTGGCTAGACGAGTACTCGGTGGACGCAGTTCGCCTCGTCGCCTAGTGTTATAGTTGTGCGAGTCGCCGCGCGTTGGGAATTGTTCAAGGTTACCTCTCACATACTTGGCTACGTCGAGAATATACAAGCTCGGGAGGGTGAGGATTTTGGCATCCTTGAACAATTCACGAGCGGGGTGATCCCAGGAGACGCCACGCATGCAACGAACTGCCCGCTTTTGGAGTCTGAATATTCGGTCGCGGTTGGCTGAAGTTGCCCACAGTTCTATGCCGTAGGTTAGTAAGGCGTGGAAGTAGCCAAAATAGGCTTTCCTCACGTTCGTAGGATGTAGACTAGGGCGCAGTCTGCTGAGCGCGAAACAGGCAGAAGACAAACGGTCGCTCGCAGAGTGAGTCAGTATGGGGATTCCATGTTAATCCAGAATCTATTATGAGACCTAGGTAATTTACTTCGTCCACCTGGGGAACAAGTTCGTTATTGCAATAAATATTTAGGTTGTGTTCTTTTTTCCCACGTAAGCAAAACTGTACGATATTTGTTTTTTCTACGTTCAGTATCATTCCATTCACTGAGAACCATGATGCGACGTCGTTCATTACCTTGGTAAGTTTAGATATAAGTTCCTGTTGATTTAAGGCTGAGACGATCACACAACCGTCATCGGCGAACATGACAAATTCTGCATCATCGGTGGCGGTTGTGAAATCGTTCATAAGTATTAAGAACAGGTTGTTGCCCATAACGGAGCCTTGAGGTACGGCACAGTCACCGAGTTCCAACAGGTCAGATCTAGCTCCGTGGACAGAAGTTAGCTGCCTGCGACCATCTAAAAAGGAAGCGATTATATTTAGGTAATTTCCCCTAACGCCGTAGTGATCTAACTTAGCCAGAATCAGAGGATGGGCGACCAGCTCGAAAGCGCGCGACAGGTCGCAGAACATGGCGGCCACCTGTCGCCCGGCGTCGAGATGGCCGGTCACTCTGGTTACCAACCACGTCCCGCGCGGCATCAATCGTCGACCTGCCTGGTTGGTAGGCGTATTGTTGCCTATTTATTAAATTATTTAAGTTAAAGTGAGACATTAGTTTGTCACATAAAAGGTTTTCAAAAACTTTAGAAAACAGAGGTATAAGAGATATAGGCCTGTAATTTTTTAATCTATTTAATTCACCTTTACCTTTGTAGATCGGTTGTACTTTAATATCTTTTAAGTTGCTAGGATAAGTGCCTGGGGGCCTAGCCAAAACGCATTTCGAAAAAAGATATCGCTAACGAATCGATAAAAAATGTATGGGAATGACAGGTACCGTAGATGAGTCTGTCGAAAAATATTAACGAATACAAAAATGTTAGCCAAGTTGCAATGTTGTAACGAAACGCAAAACTTTCGTTACCGGGATTCGACATCTGTCATACATTGTCTAGCCAAGTGACACTTTTGACAAGCGTTATCGCCTCCTAGGTGTCGATACGTAGCGCGAGCTATCCCCTTGCAGATAACTTACCGAAGCACAAGAAAATACCGAATAATAGTGTTTGTAAATTAGAATTTGTAATAAAAAGCATACTTCAACATTATTGTGGGCGGCGAACAACGCGGAAGTGTTGCTTAGACGCAGGCGCCGTCTGAAAAATCGCCTCTATTGAAACTTGAAACTGCTTAGGAAAGGACTGCCCTTAGCTGGTGATCTTATCATGTATGCTACGATCAAAGGATTGTGGGCCGTACGCAGCATTTCACCCAAAGGATCCAATGTGACCGAGGCGCTGAATATCTACCTATCTATAGTGACAGTGTCATGGAAAAATGGATTATGCACCCACAAATGCAACACGAAACAATGTCCCTACAAAGGTAAGAGTGAGTCAATAACTTATCCCTACTATACCTACTAATAAGTATATAAAATATGTTATTAATGCTAAAATAACTAATGTGTTCCTGTTACGTCATCAAATATAAACCGATGAACGGTGTAGATTAAATTTGGTACCCATATGCGCAATGGCAAGCACTTGTTTTTCAATAGGAAAGTGAATTGAATGTGTAAAGGCAAAGGTATATAGGTAAAGGCTTTACAAATATAGATAAAGACTTGGGAACAAAAGTTCTTCACACAAATAAATGCCCTTCCCGGGAAGCAAAACCATCACCTTCATAGGCAAGGTCACTAACAACTAGCAATATTGTAGTGTCATCCCATTTTCTTAAATTGATTTGAAAGGGATGAGACTACAGTGTTGCTACTTTTTAATTTCTACAATTTCTAGTCGGACTCTACAGTAAGCTCAAGAAGACTTGTGTTGTGGGTACTTAGGGTACTTAGATAACTATATATAGATGGTCAAACCAATTTGTCAGTCAGTAAGAACCAGGAAAACTATACTCATACTTATATTTTGGGTGCTAGTACTGGTATATGACAAAGCTAGTATGATTCTCTCTGTCTTTGTTTGAAATGAGACAGTCCTTTGACAAACTATACTTAAATACATAGACAACACCCATGACTCAGGTACAAAATATCTGTGCTCATTACACAAACAAATTTCCTTACCGGGGATTCAAACTCAGGATTATCAGCTTAACCGGCAGGGTCACTAGTCACTACCAACTAGGCCAGACGGGCTGTTGTCATACATATACATTATCAACCATATTAATGAAACTTTTTCATATTATGAAACTTTGTATATGACTTCTTTTGGCAGGCGCAGATACAGTCAGCTGCAGAGAAAAGGTCCCACCCCTGCATACAAACTTCTATGTAGTGGTGGTACCTTTTCTCTGCAGCTGACTGTACCTACACACTATATAAAAATAATCATAACATGTACTTACACAAAACATTTAGTTTTTTTTTGTCATATGACTGGTAGAGAATAAGTATTATAACCAAATGTTACAGAGTTTGTTGAAAAACTAATCATTCATTTTGTTTCAGGTGACTTGGATATTCATTGCAGCCTTGGCATATGAACCAATACTTTATGGTGCTCCAAAGTCAGGGTCAAGGGAAGAAACTATGTCACATGTACAACCACAAAAATATATTGAGTGTTGTTTTACTATTTTAATACACTGTACATAATATATGTACAAACAAGAAAAGAATGCTTGGCTACTGATTTCATGCTGCTGGCAAAAAATACCTGCTGCATCTTTCATTAATAGATTTTCAATAAAATAAATTAACTTTTTAACCCAATCATTGTGTCATTTATTTATGGTGGTTACCACCTTAACTTTTGGTATACTTAGGAGCAGATCTGCTCCCATGTACTTACCTATATTCAACTTTAAAAAATGCATTAATTTTTAAAAGTTGTCTTTGTAAAACGACCGGTCTGGTCTAGTGAGTAGTGACCCTGCCTGCTAAGCCGATGGTCCTGGGTTCGAATCCCAGTAAGGGCATTTATTTGTGTGATGAACACTAATATTTGTTCCTGAGTTATGGGTGTTTTCTATGTATATAAGTTTGTATTTGTCTATATAAGTATGTGTATCGTCGCCTAGCACCCATAGTACAAGCTTTGGTTAGTTTGGGGCTAGGTTGATCTGTGTAAGATGTCCCCAATATTTATTTATTTATTTATTTTATTTTATTCAATTATGATTGATATATAAATTACAAATTTTTGACAGGAGCATACAAAAGGTTAAATATGAACAGCCAGTAGCTTAGCGGGTGAGATTACCTTCCCAAATTTCCATTGACTATAAATAATAAAGATGTGTTTAATTCATTTTTAACGCCTCACTCACTTAGGTATTTCTATTACTGAGTAAACAAAAATCAAAGACAGGTAGGTAATAAAAAAATAATATTAAGTAACAATATGATTTATTAGTTTTGGTTTCACAGGCAGCTTTTATCTTATCTAATGCATCTTCTTAGTCGGCGTCTTCTTTGCTGAAGGTCGTGTCTAGTTTGAAGAGTTTCCTGCGCGATGTACCATGCTTTTCCAAGTGTTCCTGTCCTCGGCGATCTTAATAGATAAATCTAATGCATAACATCTATGTATTCAATGTCCGCTTGACTTTTGTTAATTTCGAAAATGTTTGAAGTCTATGAAATAAATGAATTCACTGAGGTTACACTGATTCGGGCAAACCTGTCCACAATTTCACTTCACGGTTTGAATCAATACTAACGCTTAAAGTATTGTCTCTTCTGGTCAAGTAAGCCAGCAGTGCACGTCCTTAGCACTGGTAACTGCCATGAAGGCGTCATTGCAGCGGCAGCTCTGACTGTACGTGCCAACTTGGCGAGGACTTCTCAGCGTGGAAGAAGAGCCCGCGGAGCCGCTCTTGCCCGCTCTGGCTGCGTCGCCGCCTTGGTTGGGGCTGCGGGGACGACGGCTGTCTGAAATTGTTAAACTTTAGGTCAAAATTATATGCAATTAACAACGCACTCTTCAAATATTACACTATATAGAGTTATTTTATCACGAAATTGTGATAAACTAAGTTAAACAAATATCAACATATTTAATTTGCTTACCGATAAAACAATTATTTTCTCCAAAATTAGATTCGCTGTTCACTTGACACTCTTGACAGCTGACAGATGATGTTTCTTGACGGTTTTGAACGAGAACCACAGACAAAAATTAATTTTTACCGACTTGGCGCATAGAATGAGCGAAAACTAAAAAGATTGCCTCTTGGCTAGGTTATTATAAACATTATCGACCAGTCGCTCGCGAACGTAGAGATCGAATCGATAAGGCCCATATAACCATTCCAGTCGCAGAATCACAAAGTGGTAACTAAATGTCAGATGTGTCGTAACAGAGTCCACACAATGTGTCTAGAATTGTTTCGAAACAAAGTGTCGTCGCCGTGTCTACACTTTTCCGTAACAAGGTGTCGACACATTTGTGTGCACTTTGCGTGCGGTTTGCGACTAAATCTGACAGCAAATTTGTGACAGCAAATGTCAATATAAAATACCTCTTGAAAACCAAGGTTTGTCAAACTACTATTAGTGTCTCGTGTGCTCGTAATTCTAGTAAGTCATCATGGGCAATGCAAATGATAATAATCGACCGAAACCATATAAACACCCAACACCCGTCAACCTTTTACAGAAAAGTTTTTAAAGAAATTCAATAAGCTACTTAGGTCAGGCAACGAATGCTCTAAAAGTTGTAGAGGGAAATGCTCGGAACACAATTTTTGACTCCGTAACTCGGTTTGACAAGTTAGGAGGTGAACATATCAAAAGTCCCCGGCCGTAGCCCTTGAGCGGGGGGGAGAGAGGGGGCTTTGAAGGTCCCATTTTCCCGTTTTTCGATTATATCTCGGAAACTATGCATCTCAGCGACATGGCCACTTATACAAAATGAAAGTAAATTTAATTTGTTACAAGTTTATTCAGTAAATTTTTTCGATATGTTGAATAGTTTTTGAGATATCCGCTCTTGAAAGTTTATTTAGGGCGCTCAATTTTATCTTGATATATCTATATCAGTGAAGGTGCTAGGCCGTGTTTGGTATCGTTTTCGTATAAATCTGGGGTGCTGAATCCATTTAAGATATCACATTGACACCATTCCACAAAATACAAAAATAAATCTTTTTAGGGTTCCGTACCTCAAAAGGAAAAAAACGGAACCCTTATAGGATCACTCGTGCGTCTGTATGTATGTCCGTCTGAATACACAAAATGGTTCTTTACCTATAGACGACAGGAAAACCTATTAGAAATGTGCAGTCAAGCGCGAGTCGGACTTAATGTACGGAACCCTTAATACGCGAGTCCGACTCGCACTTGGCCGGTTTTTTGAAACTCTTCTTGACGCTTAACCGCTGAACCGATTTCGTTGAAATTTGGTATAGAAATAGTTTGCGTCCCGGAACAGGACATAGGATAGATCTTATAACCAAAATCATCTTTTGAAGGTGTGAAAAGTGGCGTGGAAATTTGTACGGGAAATCAATAACCGCTGAACCGATTTATATGAAATTTGGGATGGTCTACATCTTTGATTTAGTTAAAAATGATGAAAAAACATGACTTCAAACCTAAACTTAAACAGTATTAACTTCAAGAAGTCAATTCTGAATTCCCCCCTACACCTCATTTCACACCTTTAAAGGATGATTTTTGAGATAACTTATTATATCCTGTCTCGGGACTCAAAATATATGTGTACCAAATTTAAATTAAAACTGTTCAGCAGTTTAAGCGTGAAGAGGAGTTTAAAAGAAAGTATTTTAATAAGTTTATATGTTTTTACTTCGGAATGGTGTCAATGTGATACCTTAACTAAATTTGGTACTGCGAATTTATACGAAAACGATACCAAACATGGCCTCGTAGCTTTACTGTTGTAGAAGTCAAAATAAAATTGAGAGCCCTAAATTCTTATTACTTGGCCAAACTTGTGTAGAAGGAAAAGGTAAAATAAAAGTCTTCGGCAGGAATATAATATAAGACACAAATATTTCTTTTTTTGCGTTACTATTTCATTCATCAAATATAAACATACCTTGATTATACTATTCTAGTGAGATCCTCATAGATAAACAAAAACATTTACTTAAAAAATTACAAGGTCGAAATATGTGAAAAATAAAAACTTTTATGACAAAAAAAATCTGGACACAATTTAAGAATCACCCAGTTGCGTCGAGGAATCATCTGTATATTTGCTTGTTTGTTTCATTACCTCCTCGCTTCTTTTTTGTCCTTTGTATTCTGTAGCAATTTGTTAGATTTGAAAATAAAGATAACTTGCGTCGTCACGAATGTCGATTTATAGGTTTTAGGGAGTGCAGAATTCGAAAACGATGATCATTTTATAATCCAAGATGGCGGCTACGTATTTTGTCATAAAAGTGGAATCCAAAATGGTCATCATTTTCTAAATCTGCGCCCCCCAAAACCTATAAAACGACACCCATGACGACTTTTATGACATAGTGCATGGCCGCCATTTTGGATTTCAAAATGGTCATCATTTTCGAAATCTGCGCCCCCTAAAACCTATAAAACGACATCCATGACGACTTTTATGACATAGTGCATGGCCGCCATCTTGGAATCCAAAATGGTCATCATTTTCGAAATCTGCGCCCCCTAAAACCTATAAAACGACACCCATGACGACTTTTATGGCATAGTGCATGGCCGCCATTTTGGATTTCAAAATGGTCATCATTTTCTAAATCGGGGCCCCCTAAAACCTATAAAACGACATCCATGACGACTTTTATGACATAGTGCATGGCCGCCATCTTGGAATCCAATATGGTCATCATTTTCGAAATCTGCGCCCCCTAAAACCTATATATATATCGACACCCATCTCGACTTTTATGACAAAGTGTTTTGCTACCATCTGCATGCAAGACATTTCTATTATTTTTACGTACAAAAATGGCCCCCTGTCAACTTTCAATCGAGATTTAATCGATAATTTATTCGATTAATATTCAGATTAATTCAATTTCAATCTATGTTAGGTCGACTAAACTAATCGCGATTAAAATTTGAGAATTAACTTTTTTTATTCCATTAATTAGTGGAATAAACAGTTAATCGATTAATGCCCATCTCTGACCACGGAATTTTTACACTTTGAGAATATCTGAAAACAAATCAACACAAGGAGCCATTTTGCTAATCCAGTAACATACCAGTAACTTTGTTATTACTTTTGACAGCGCGTGTCATGTGTCAACACAGAGTCGACACAAAGTCGAAACATTGCAACTACTTTGTGACTGCAATATTTCTCAGCCTTAAACCATATTTATACATCATAATTAACAAGTTTCGTAGTATGTAAAGCGTTATTTCTGTTATTTAAGTATAGTATACGCATCGAAGTACTAAAAATGCTTCAAATAATATAGTTATGAACACAGGCACTGAGAAGTAAACAATTTCATTTCCGGCTAAACTAAAACAATGTGGTGGCGCGTTGATTATATTACACTTAGTTTATCAAATCACTCGAGCAGTTTAATTCCCCATAATAATTTAAGTCCTATTGTAATATAAATGCAAACAATATATAATTACGTCTTGTAATCCGTTTTAGAGATGGCGTATTAATGTCACTTATTTTTATTTAAGTATTTTTCCATCTGACAGTTTCCATTTGACAGGAACAAAATGAACGAATGAACGAATGATTTTGGCATAAAGTAGTCGCAAACCCGAAACAATGTGTGCACACGGCGACCACACTTTATGTCACTTTGTGTCATGTGTCGACCCTTCCCCATTTCTGGTAACTGTGTCGACACGGCGACGACTCTGCGACTGGAATTGTGACCGAAACAGACGGTGTCGACACAAGATGTGTCAACACCGCGTCGTAACGGCGACTGGAAATGGTTGTATGGGGGAGCGAATGTAATTTGGCTACGGGCCCTGTTTCGATACATCTATTAAATAAATTACAAAGTATACTAATAACAAATTTAGGTATTAGGTCAAGTGAGCGCGTGGACATATCATTTATGTCTTTAGAGTCCTTACGCTTAATTTTTTGTAACGTTTTTTCTACAAGTTGCATATCAAACGGTTCAATTTTAATTAGGTCAGTGTACTTGTTTACATACTTACTCAGATAGTGTAATGCAGCTGGTATATTCGCGCGGGCTCCCGTGTTCTTGTTTGCGTCGACGTAGAACCGGTTTAGCGCCGGCCTTTCTTATTACAGTCGTATTTTTCTTTTCTTTTCATTTTTGATTTTATCAAGTTATCTCTAGCCTCTTTTTCAGATACCTGGAGTCTATATTTTAACTCTTTAGGGTAGCTTTCGTGATTGTACAAAGGTTCTACAATATTACCCATTAAATTGCTAGGAAGTGAGCATTTCCTACCGTATACAAGTTCAAATGGCGTGTATTTAGTTTCAGTGTGAACTGAAGTGTTAAAAGAAAAACTCCAGAAAGGCAGCCATGTACTCCATGTTTGTGGATGCTTTTCTGATTGTATACGTAAAAAAGCAGCCAAGTGCTTGTGTGTATTTTCCAACGCACCCGCACCTATGCTTTGATGGTGGTAGGCTGTAGAGTTCAATTGGTCTATATTTAGAAGTTTACTTACCTCTTTGAAAGTAGCTGACAGGAACTCTGTACCCTTGTCGGTCGCTATCCGTTTCGGTATGCCATATCTAAGTAAGAAATTGTTGACAAATACTCGAGCGACTTCCTCACTCTTCTTTGAAACCAATGGATACGCTTCAATATATTTAGTTAATTCGCACTGTACGGTCAGTATATAAGTATAATTATTCTCATCGAGTTCGACTGGGCCTATTAAATCTAAGAAAACTTTTTCGAACGCGTACGTGGCGGTTGTGGTAATAACCATGGGTTCTTTTATTGGAATTGAGTACTTATGTTTTTGGCATTTATCACAACTCCTTACAAATTTCCGTATATCTTCCTCCATATTGGGCCAAAAATAATATTTTTTAACGTTATTGTACATCCGTCTCATACCCGCGTGGCCACTGGTGGGTAAAAGATGGAAATCATTCAATATTACCTTTCTTTGATCTTTGTCGTCTACTCTTATTAAATCTTTTAAAATACATAGTCTTAAGTTCGAACTGCAGTCTGACTTTTTAAATTCATGCAATAATTTCTCTATAAATATGTAGTTATTATTATTTTTCTTTATATATATCACGTTAACGTTTATTTTCCTACAAAAATTATCTAACTCTTTCACAAATTCGCCTGGCGATAATTGCGATGAAGAATCTAGATATTTAATAAACAATATTTTCTTTAATGAATCATAGAGAAATATTTTATTTTCCACGCACACTTGTATATGATTCCGTTTCTTAATTAATTCTTGTCGTGTCAAAAATTGTAATTCTACCGACTTCTGAGGTTTACTATGTGTTTCCACGATTTTCGGTTGATCAGGCCGATCATCTGCCTTCCTAAACTGTGATCTTGTCATTACATTAATACTTTCATTCATTTCCTTTAATTCATCGCTATTTATACAAATACGTGACAATGCATCGGCCGGTGCGTTATCCGATCCCTTCACATACTCCACTTTGAAATCATACTCCTCTAGCGCTAGCCTGAACTTGAGGGATCGCGCATGCTAAATAAATAAACTAATGGTTTATGATCCGTTCTGATTATGAACTTACGCCCATATAAATAAGGTCTAAAATGTTTTATGCTCCATACTATGCCAAGTAGTTCTTTATCTACGGTCGGGTAGTGCTTTTCGGCTTTATTTAATGTTCTACTGGCAAATGCTACTGGCCCATTATCAAAATTACTTAAGGTAGCTCCAAGTGCGTATGCTGACGCATCAGTTTGCACAATAAATGTGTTATTTTCTGATAAATCTGGGTATTGCAATACAGGTGTCGATGTCATAGCTTCTTTAAGTTTTTCAAAAGATTTTTGACAGTTATCCCAATTAAATGTTACATTTTTACGTGATAAGTGGTTTAATGGCAAAGCAACTTCTGCGAAATTTCGAATAAATTTTCGATAATAATTAGCAAATGCAACGAATCTTTTTACTTGGTCTGAACTAGTCAGTGTTGGATAGTTTTTAATTGCACTTATTTTTTCTGGATCGGGTAACACACCGTTAGATGACACTACGTGTCCTAAATACAATATTTCTTTTTTTAAGAACTCACACTTACTTGGATTTAACTTAAGGTTGACTTTCCGTAATCTTTTAAAAACATCCATTAAATTAGAATTGTGGTTATATAGATTCTTTCCGAAAACGATTAAATCGTCCAAATAAATTAGACACTTGTCATATGTTAAACCAGACATTGCTAAATTCATCATTCTAGAAAAATAATTTGGAGATGACTTGAGACCTTGGGGCATGCGAGTCATGCGCCACTGGCCTGAGGCAAAGGCGTGGTAATTTCGTGTCGTGTATAATTTCGACTGTTTTGGTCTAAATTGCATTGATAATATCCGTTTGCCAAGTCTAAATGTGTAAAATATACGCAACCTGATAAAGAATCAATAATTTCGGTAATATTGGGAAGTGGAAATTTATCATCTTGAATGCAGTTATTTAATTTTCGGTAGTCTACAACAATACGCCATTTTTTCTCACCACTTTTATCTAATTTTTTGGGAACTATTAGAAGTGGGCTAGACCACTCACTTGAACATTTCTCTATTATGCCTTGTTTTAGCATACTTTCTAACTCAGTGTTTATTAAGTCTTTCTGAGCGTGTGGTAACCTATACGGTTTCGTATAAATAGGACTAGTGTTCTCTTTTAATGTTATTGAGTGATTGTAAATATTTGTCGTTGTTAACTTGTCACCGGGTAAATAAAAAATATCGGAATATTTGGCACATAAGTTTTCTACAGAAATCTGTTCTTCTTTGTTAAGGTTTTCTAATTTTAAATGAGTAAATAAATCCTTTACACGATCTACACTTTTTGAGTCGCATTTATCAAAACAACAAATATCATAATCACTCGCTTTATGTATTACTAGCTTTAAATCACTTAGTTTAATCTCTTTTTCGGTCGTGTTTAATATTTTTATAGGTAATTTTCCATTGGAAGGTCTAACTATTGAACTAGCCAAAAATATACCGTCTTGCAATTCTGATGAAAACACTACGCAATCTTCTAAGTTTGTAGTCACGAAATGTAATGATTCGGTTCTTGGTGGAAGAGTTAAATGAGTTCTATCATTTTCAAAAGGTATACAAACTGTCTCATTCTTACTTGATTCTAAGGTCAATTCCATATTTCGTAAATCTATCAAAGCGCGGTATTTTAAAAGAAAATCTTTACCTATTATTCCGTCCCACGTGGTTGAAAAGAAGTCGTCAAAAATATAAAACTTATGTTGAAATACATGGTCACGTTCCGTTAATTCAATGTAAGCATATCCGATTGCTTGTTTTGTTCCACCTATTCCGTTAATAATTAACTTGTCTTTATAAATAGGAATATCTAATTTCAAAGCGATCGCCAACTTCAAAGCACAGATCGAGGCACCGGTGTCACATAACCATAATTGTCTTTTGTTTTGCACATTGAAATAAACTAAACATGTATCATTATTTGCAAATATAGATTCATTATCCACGAAAAAACTGATTTGGGCTCACATTTTTATCAGTTTCAGTTTCAGCCGTAAAAATACGGTTGTTGCGATATCCATTGTTTCCATGAAAAGTGTTAGACTTACCTCGGTTTCCTTGATAGTTTCTGCCTCGGTGATTGCTCTGGAACTGGTAGCCTCCTCTGCCAGCTCCTCTGCTCCTGTAGTTGTATGATGCTCCTGTTGCCGAATGTCCTGGGTTGCGTAGCGTCCTTGCGCCTGAAGAGTAGTGTGGTTGCCCCCTATAAGAGCCACGCCCTCGAACGTACCCTCTACTGAAATAAGTTGTTTTACGATGGTTAAAAGAAAATACATCACTTGACGTATTGCTTGAAGTCGTCTCTTCGTCCTTGGCACCCTGTATGGCGTCTTTTAAAGAGTCGTAATCCCGAGCTGCAATAATTGTACTTACTCGACGATTGCGCAATCCGTCCGCGAATCTTTTAATCGCTTGTTTTTCATTAAGACCTTTTAATACTTTAAATGCATTTGAGTCACCGTCTGATTGCGCGATCGTGAGATCTACAAACATTTTCGACAATTTTTGACCAAAGTCATCAATCGAAGATTCTCCTTGTCTCAAGGTCTGCAATCTATTTTGAATAGCTGTGGCTGATTTTTTAGGCAACAATAGTTTTTTCATATCTGTCACTAAATTTTGGACAGAAGTATATGACGAACTTAACTTTAATTTAGCTACTTGTGTAAGTCTATTTTTCAAGACAAAGTTTATGAACTGTTGTTTCGCGTCACTTTTTAAGGTAGAGTCGTAGTATTCTATAGAGTTTATTAATTGATTAATTGCAACTTCATCGTCAGTCATGGACGGTATTAATGAAAGCGCTATTTTCAAGTTAAACTCGCCCATTTTGAAATTTTTATTAGACGGTGGATTTGAACTTGTATAGGTTTTGTGACAAAAATCCTCTATTTGCTTATACAAACTCCTAATATGTTCATAAAAATTCTGAACATCCAATAAGCTTTGACCAGTCAGTTTTTTCTTATCGATATCTACCTGGACTTGTTCACAAATTTTTAGATAGTTAGAATATATTAAAAATGCCTCTTCTAACTTTGCATTAAGGACTTCAGGCGTCCTTCTATCATAACTAAGCTTAACTAAATATTCTTTAATGGTTTTTAAATCACCAAGTAACTCTTGCAATTTACTTATCATATCAAATTAACATATTTATCTTAACATTAAAAAAATCTTACGATCATGAAAATGAAGTATGCAGACAATCCTTGCTGAGAAATAAAGAAAACTTACGCGTAGGTACGCTCTAATTACCGTTCATGCCGATTTTTACACTAATTTCTCTTCACATTACCGAATACGCGCACTTCACTTTCACTCTGGAATCGCCGTAATGTCCTGATGCTGGATACTGGGTCACTCGTTCATCTTGTTTGTTGAATAAGAAACACCTCGAGCAGGTCCACATTGATGGCAGTGAGTGTGTGTCTCGCGAAGCTCTCGATTGAAAGAGCGGCGAAGGTTGTATTGCACGATCAAATCTCTTGACCATTTGTCGTGGCACTTCTTGTATATCTTATAGCAAGCGTAGAGTACTCCGATGGCCAATAGTGCACAAATCACTATCATAACAATGCTGATCGACGATAAATGATTTTTCATCTCGTGCAAATGAGCGTCGTTGGCAGATTTCCCCGCAGCGTTTTGGTTAATGAAAATATCTTCTTTTTCGACTCTTGAATTACACATTGTTCGATTTTATTAAAAAAACCCGAATGATGTATGAGTGTGTCGGCTATTGTCCGATTAATGCAATTTCGCAACCGCGGCGGCGCGCGAACCCGACACCTCACGTGGCAGGGTCGCCATGTGGTGCGGGAAGTTGGAGGAGCAATTAAACAAGTGAATGCTGATTAAGGACTGAAGTTTTATTCAATAAACACGTAATTTATAGCTACAAAAACATCAAGGTTGCATTATTACTTACTTATGAACTAACTCCTTACAACATCATTTCTTTATTTCACAAAAGTAAGCTTCTAATGAAACATAAGAAATCAAAATAACACTTGAAATAAAACTAAATGGTTAAAGAACGCGGGATTCTATAAGCTATCAGAATAATCCTTCAGGTATAAACCTTCAGAAACGTAGCGAGTTAGGCACGAGGTTGGCTAACGAGTACGTCCGATCTCTAGCGCGGTCCGATCAAGAAGAACTACCAGCGGCGGAGCCTCTCCGCTCCCACCTCAGTCAAGTTGGCAAACCTGCTCGACCAGTCTACCAACATACCGACAAAAACGCCAACTCGTGCCTACGCTCACTCGAGAGAAACCTCTCGACGTTCCAAAGCCAATAGATGGCGTTACTCTCTACGCAACTTTATTTCAACAATGCGCCAATAGACGGAGTTACTCTCTACACAACTTTATTTATTTTGTTACAACCAAATAATACGTAGCTCAACATTGCTAATCGATTTTATACAGGCGTCTAAAATTATGAACTATAACGCTGCAATACGTCTTTCTGGTGTCAGGGTCTGACACGGCCGTCCTGCGCTACACACGTCCTCGTGTGTGGGTGTATGCATTTGATTCTGTAACAAAATACTCAGCACAGTATCTCATCGCTCGGTCATTCCTGACCCACAATTTGGGTCTCTCTCAAATTACTATTAAAATCAAACTTTGTTATCAATCCAACCAGAAAAAATGATTGTTCAAAATTACTTTAACAATCCTCAATTCTCTAGTCAAAAATAGTCCATCGAGCAAAGACTTAATAAAAATAATCAGTAATCATCGCCGCTATCTAGCGGATACACTCCATTAATCATCGCCTCCATCTGGCGGATACTCTCAAATTTATGTGAAAACAGAACAATCTCAAACATCAAAAACACAAATCACAACAGCTCTAATTCATTGCTCGACAGTATCACTACTATTGTCATCAATATCAATTTACGGGGAAATTATCTGGCATTAAAAAAAATATTTTGGTCAAATGTGATAATAATCATTGTAGGACATCTTAAAATAAATAGCACTCTTGACTTAATAATGCCAATTTTACTCATATGAACACAGTACATCAACGGGAATTCATTTTTAACAAAACAACACCAGTTCTTCGGTGCATTGCCAGTCCTTCGGCAGATACCAGACCCTCGTCAGAAGTAACCATCTCAGCCGCGTAAGTGCTACTCTTTGCAAAGAGCATTCTGCACATAAAAAGCAGACCACGTGCACCTCTTACATACTCTGGCACTTCTGATGCGGTCACTAAACAATACCCAGTCCATCTAAAGCAAAACATTAGTGCTCAGTCTATCGGGCGTGCCTTCAGTCCATCGAAAGCAAAACAGTAATGCCCAGTCCATCGGGCGTGCCTTCAGTCCATCGAAAGCAAAACAGTAGTGCCCAGTCCATCAGGCTTGCCTTCAGTCCATCGAAAGCAAAACAGTAGTGCCCAGTCCATCGGGCTTGCCTTCAGTCCATCGAAAGCATGACAGTATTGCCCAGTCCATCGGGCGTACTTTCAGTCCTTCGAAAGTACAAGCTTTCAGTCCATCGAAAGCAAAAACAATGTTAAGAGTGAATTCCAAAAAGAAAATAAAAACGGTTCTTTAAATCATGTTACTCAGAACCATTGGTAATATCAGCGTCAACTGATCAACTGAAACTGAACATCACTGATCAAAATCACTAAAGATAGCTTTCTACTTTAGCTTTAACAACAGAAACTCGCTCAAAACTTCTATGCAGAAGTAAATCCTCTCAAAATAATCCCAACAAAATGGGAACTGCTCACCAGATTAATAAAGCATGATGCACGCGTCCCAGTCAAAGGTGGTGGTGAAGTCCAACCCAAGCACGAAGGCTGATGCTTTCCGCCTTGCAGTTGCCGTTGCTGCGGCAGATGGTGAGATGCACGATGTAGTTTAACATAGCTGGCTGTTACTGAAATCATCATTAGCACAGCATCAGGTTTATCATGTAAGCAGGATAAACTCAAAGGTTTATTAAATGCAATGTAGCAGACAAAAAAAACATGTTTCCAATGTATACGGGACTTCAAAAATCTCAGAATAAAATTTAAACTTCAATGAGTGCGTTTTATTTCATTCTATGAACAAACAAACATGTGTTCCAAAAATAAGTAACACGGTAAAATGGGCCAACACGAAAAGTGACAGCTAATTAGTTACGTTAGACTGTTATGCTTCGCCATTACACTGAAAATAAAATTCACTGATAAACAATTGGAACGAAACCTGTCCTTTTATTTCCAAATCTCCAGCACAGATGATACTGCACAGCTGCTTCTGTGTCACATGCGTATGGTGTCTGTAAGTTGGCTCGGCTCGGGCTGCAGGACACTGTAACATTAATTTTCATATGCGTAGCTCATGTTTCCATAGTATGCACGATTTGTGATCTATCACGGCATTACGGGCAATAATTTGTAGCAATTTTATTAATTACTAAACGTTACAGGATAAAGATAACATAGTCCTATGCATTGGCAAAACAGCAGGATCAATTTCTAACGGTGCATTGTATTTTCAAAAAAAAATATTTTTGAGGGTAGAAGCACAAGTGAGCGATGAAATAATATCACGTCGTGATAGCCGATATTTGGTTGTAATTAACAACATGGATTTCACTTCAAAATAATTCAAGATCACTTAGATTTAAATGGATTATATAAATGAATTGTATTTTCATAAAAAATCAATTATTGAGGATAGATTCACAAGTGAGCGATAAAATAATATCACGTTGTAATAGCTAATACTCGGTTTTAATTAACAGTATGGATTTCAAATCAAAATAACTCAAGATCGCTTCGATTTAAATGGATTACAAACATTAATTACAAAGAAACGTAACGATCCCAGAGATGACGTCACGTAACGACCGCTATGCTCGACTGCCTCAATCACAATTTTATTCACAATTTCACAATAATTCTCACCAAATAACAATCAATTACACTCACCTTTCAATCAAGGTTAGACACGTGAGCTTACCATTACCACGTGTCCAGATTATGGAATGTAGGTCACCAGAAATACACCACGCTCCCAGGTGTCTGTGTAAGCAATACATGATACCTTGACAATCCCACTTGCTGATGTCGAATACCGATGGTCTCAAAGGCAGTGGGCGCGTGGGGGTAGTACGATAATGTATTACTTCACAGCTAAACCAGTATGCTAACCATTGCTACCAGTGCATGAAATAAACATTAGGACTCGTTAACCATACTAGTGCCTACTATACTTCAGTACTAAATGCTTAAAAGAACTAATTGCTATTTTTAACTCAAGGGAGCAATATGAAAGTAAAAATAAACCATTTAAATCTTTATTCAAGTGAAACTAGGCCGGCTTCAACCCTACATATCTGACCTGAGAAGATTTAGCCCTATATGGGACCGGCAACAAACTCAGAAGGACAAATCTTTTCAAAACAAGTTAAAACAACACATAACACATCATTTTTTATTTCACAAAAGTAAGCTTCTAATGAAACATAAGAAATCAAAATAACACTTGAAATAAAACTAAATGGTTAAAGAACGCGGGATTCTATAAGCTATCAGAATAATCCTTCAGGTATAAACCTTCAGGAACGTAGCGAGTAAGGTACTGTTACACATGCTCTAAAATAGCATGCTAAAAAGCGTGCTATTGAGTATGCTCAATACGAGCATGCTTATGAGCAGTTTACATTTGCTAGCAATACGCATGCTAGTTTTAAGTATGCTCCTGAATAAGCATACTCAAAGCAAACACTCCAAATACACATGCTATTTTATAGCGTGCTCTCTCGCTCTCTGTCAGTTCAAACAAAGCTATGGACAATCAAACAGCTATCCGTATGGAGCTGAATAAGATCATCCTTTTGCTGGCGATGCAATGCATCCAGAAACTTATATCAGCTCGGCAAAAAAAGAAAAGAAAGAGAAAGATTTGGGTCCGTGATTGGATATCTAGAAGACAGACATTTTTATACTGCGGTATGCGGAGAATCCACAAGCACTCGTTATTTCGATACAAATTTGAGCGTTTTTTCGTCGCCCCAGCGAGACATTTTGGCGTTAAAATTGTTCATGCGCACCTGTTGCAAACGACTGATCGATACTAGCATGCTCAATAAGCAAACCTGTTCACACGCGCTAAAAGCACGCCCCCCTCCACCCGCGCTGCAGGTAGCATGCCCAAAAATCGCACGACCGTTGATTTTTGAGCAAACTCAAAACGAGCATGCTCATTATTAGCAATGTTTCGACACACATGCTACTAAGTAGCAATTGCTCAATAGTGGCATGCTTTCGTGCTAGAAATCAGCATGTGTAACAGTAGCTTTAGGCACGAGGTTGGCTAACGAGTACGTCCGATCTCTAGCGCGGTCCGATCAAGAAGAACTACCAGCGGCGGAGCCTCTCCGCTCCCACCTCAGTCAAGTTGGCAAACCTGCTCGACCAGTCTACCAACATACCGACAAAAACGCCAACTCGTGCCTACGCTCACTCGAGAGAAACCTCTCGACGTTCCAAAGCCTTCTACCTGTCATCTCAGTTCAACAACACGCCAATAGATGGCGTTACTCTCTACGCAACTTTATTTCAACAATGCGCCAATAGACGGAGTTACTCTCTACACAACTTTATTTATTTTGTTACAACCAAATAATACGTAGCTCAACATTGCTAATCGATTTTATACAGGCGTCTAAAATAATGAACTATAACGCTGCAATACGTCTTTCTGGTGTCAGGGTCCGACATATATATTACCTATATGCCTATACGTAAAAACTAGCCAAGACAAATCCTTTATAATTTCAGGATTTTCTACAGAGCACAGAACTTGGCACCCATATATAGATCTCAATTCTTTTGTCGGCGAGTCAACAACAACACATATTCTTAATATTGAACTTGGCTCTCATTTCACATTTATGTTTTTGTTGGGATATCATTACTTTTTGTACAGAAATTACTATAGTATTCATCATGAAAGCATCGCTGACGCGCGGTTAATTGTCAAAAAGTTTCAGTTTTCAGATTTTTTCTTTTGTACACGCCTAACCCTTCGGGTGGCAGCACCTCCGGTTTAACGGTAGGACAAATGGCGCGGCCATTTTTTTAAATATGCCTCGGCGTGGCAGAGGCCGCGAGAAGGTTCGGTCATAACAAGCCCGTAATTGGCAGTGACCATGGTATAATAATATACTCCGCCTGGTACTCCATTCCGAGATTCGCGTATGACCTAACTGACACGCGCCTACGTCATCATGCTGTTTACAGGTTCTCAAACTTTGAAATGTGGGAGAATTTTAACCAACGGTGAAAATTATTTTAACGGCATTAATTTTAAGTTATTCATGTAGAAACATAGTAAAATAAAACAAATCTAATGTATTAAATTAAACTTTATTTATCTATACAAGACAAACGTTTGAAAAACTAATTCACAGTTACACATTAATTACCAAGCTTACGGCGTGAAAAGTTTGGAAAACACTGCGACTGCTGACACTGAGCGAGAAGGAAATAACAATTAACACGCGTTCGACAAGGATGACGGTCAGGGCATGAAGTTATCTAGATCCGAATTGTCAAATGTGCACAGCGCTATCCTGTGTTGCCAGTAGTATAAACAGAATTACCCGAAAGTCTGAAATTTCTTTCGTGAATCGGAAGATATTGCTAACGAGTAATTAAAAATGACGTGTTATTGTAAAATTTAAGCTAAAATACATATAAATGAAAATTATAAAATTATAAAGAAATATTTTAACTTATTAACCATAGGTATAATGTACCCATGTAACATGTTATGTTGAAATAAAGTGGCAATGTTATTGTGACGTAGGCCCGTGTCACTCTGGGAATGGAAGACCATGTTTTATTAGACCATGGCAGTGACTGTCTCGCGGCCTCTGTGCGACGCTGCATTTCGCGCCTAAAATAAAACCGTTAAAACTATGCCTTGCTTGCTCACTCTTGCAAGATGCATTCGTCAATAAACAAGGATGGTATTCCCTAACGGTTGAATTCCCGCGTAAAACAAAGTTTGTTAGAAATGATCACGTCGTTCCTGCCCCACCTCGCCCATTACCCGCCGACCGTCGTCGAGCCGCGAACATTCAAACGGAATACGCACTGAAAAAAAGTGAAATAAACTGTGTGAATCGTGTTAAATGTATTGTTTTGTCATAAGGACTGCTTTTTCTACAATCAATTGTTTTATTTCGTAACTATACGTATTTTTACATGAAAGTAGAAAAAAAATGGTAATATGAGATTAGAACAAGTCTAGCATAATTCACATAAATAGAATAGAATTCATTGGTATACAATCAAATAACCCATTTTATGCTGAATTTAGTGATATATAGTTTGTATATATCATTCATAGATTTTTTTTGGGATACGGTCATATTTCTAACACGCGCAAAATTCGCGATGATCACCCGTTGAGGCCCCGCCACTTGACGTATATTTTTCCAAAATGGCTGCGCCACTCAACCGGCTTGTTATATCTGTCCGTCTCGCGGCCACCGCCACTTACCGTAGAGACCTCGAGGAGGACAATGCCACTCGAAGGGCTAATAGTCTTCTTCATGCCAAATATCAAGTTTCTAAGTGATCTAGATGTGGGTTAGATTTTTGGTCTATAAGTATTAATTATTTTTTTTCCATCGAAATATCAATAATTTCCAGTTTTCAAATTTTTCCCTCTATGTACACCTAATAGTCTACCTTGACGCCAAATATCAAGTTTCTAAGTGATCTAGAAGTGGGTTAGGTTTTTGGTCTATAAGTATGAATTTTTTTTTTGCATCGAAATATAAAAAATATATAAAAGATATAGAAATTTTTGTAATAGTCTTATTAACAAACTGAAAAGAAAATATGAGAGAGAGCTTATTGAAAAATCAATTAAAAACAACAAGATGCTCTGGAAAAATATAAAATCCCTAACTTACACTAATAAACTAAAAAAACTTCATCCAGAATTACTTAATTTAAAAGATACTCCTTATGCGTCAGCAAATTTCGTAAATAGTTATTTTGAAAATGTCGGCAAAGATCTTGCACTGAAAATTTCACCGAACTCTCACTCGTGTCCGACAATGAATGCTCCACCTTCACAACTGCATTCTTTTTTTGTTGTGTTAGCCATGAAGAAGTTAATAATGCAATTAAAAACCTGAAATCTAAAAGTTCACCGGGTTATGACAACATACCAACAACATTCTTGAAACACATATCTGCAGAAATAGTGCCAATTATAACTCACCTCATAAACCTAAGTTTTGAACGCGGTGTCTTCCCTGAGTCTCTGAAACAATCAATAATCACTCCGGTGCACAAGGGAGGGGACAGAGGCGATGTCAGTAATTATAGGCCGATTTCAGTTCTACCTGCATTATCAAAAATCTTCGAAAAGCTACTAAACGCCAGACTCTTAAGCTTTTTAAACAAATTTAACCTTTTATCTGAGGCCCAATTTGGATTTAGACAGCGAAAATCAACGGAAGACGCTATAATTGCATTTACGTTTCTAGTCACTGAAAATTTGGACAGCAGCAACAAGTGCCTGGCTGTTTACCTAGACCTGAAAAAAGCCTTTGACACCGTCTCTGTTCCCATTCTTGTATAGAAACTATACAGAATAGGAGCTAGGGGAACACCGCTGTTACTGTTCGAGAGCTACCTTACTGATAGGAAACAGAGGGTGAAACTTGGAGATGTAGTCAGTGGGCTCGAAGACGTCGCCTATGGTGTCCCACAGGGTCGCGTGCTGGGACCTACGTTATTCCTGGTCTACATAAATGATTTATGCAATATGACCATTCCAAATGCAAAATTGTTCTCATATGCCGATGACACTGCAATAATATTTACTGGCAAATCCTGGAATGAGGTTAAGAACTACGCTGAAAATGGTTTGACACACATAGACAGCTGGCTCAAAATGAACCTACTAACACTGAACACAAAAAAAAACAAATTACACATGCTTCAGTATTTCGAAATATACACAACCCGAAAATGATATGTCGATCCGGATTCATTCATGCCCGTCTTCAACCTCGTCTACTTGTGGCTGTCCAGCAATAGAGAAGGTTGCTCAAACTAAATACTTAGGAGTTATACTTGACGAACATCTTAACTGGTATTCACAACTTGACCAAGTCATGAGTAGAGTGAGGAAACTAGTCTGGATTTTTAGGACACTAAGGCACATTGTACCAGGGAAAAACAACCAATGAAACTCGCGTAATATATTAAATGAAATATATATATCCCTGGTCCAATCTGTCCTAGTATATTGTATTTCTGTCTGGGGTGGATCGGCAAAGAGTCGTTTTATTGACCTTGAACGTGCCCAACGTGCATTAATTAAGATTATGTATTTTAAAAGAATTAGGTTTCCTACTGACCAACTCTATTTAATTAGTAACTTGCTAACAGTCAGAAAATTATATATTCTAAATATCACATTAAAAAAACATAAAATATTACCCTATAATAAAGCTGATCCAGCAGCGTCCATCGCTAATGGTGAAGCCACACAGGCGAGACAAGCTGTTCCAGTGACAGTGCGTCAGACCGAAACCCCGGCCCGTCCGCAACCCAGTTCATCTGGGGAGCAGACCGGCCCAAACCCCTTCCAGGACTGGCAGGTAGTGGACCGAAGGTCCAAGAAGCGACCCCCTGCTGGGAAGCCTCACCCTGCCAGACCTGTGAATTCTTCTTCCTCTAACCCACCCCCCCCTGTTAAATGTCAAGGTGGGGTGGCTAAGAAGAAGAAGAAAAACAAGAACCAGAGGCGTGCAGCTCGTCTAGCGCGAGAGCAGCAACTGGACAACACACCAACACCGACACACTCTGCAACCGGTGTGGGTGTGCAGGCTTCCCAGAAGCCGGCACCCAAACCGGCGCCGAACAAGCAGGTTGCTGCTGCCAGGCCTCCGCCGAAGGGAAAAGGTTCCACCCTACCCCCTAAGGCTGGAACGTCGGGCGACAGCCCTACGGGTTCGGCCGCAGATCCCTCCAAACGACGACCTGGTAAGCTCGCACGAGCCGCTGCTAAAAGGATGCGAGATGAGTCCTTCTCCCCGCAAGGAGACAACAAAAAGCAGCGACTAGTGAGCCCAAGCCAACCGTTGTCGTACGCACAAGCAGCGGCATCTGACCTGACGATCGTCATTACTGACGCGAAGTCGGGGAAGATCACCGCTGACCACTCCAACGCCATCCTCCGCGGGTTGCACCAAGCAATCGTGGAGGAGGCGAGGAGAAACCTCGTAGGAGCCAGGCCACCCAAATTCAAGGGCAAGCCCATCTTCGCTGAGGGGCAGCTGAGGGTCTTCGCAGAAGACGAATACTCGGCCGCCTGGTCTCAGCGATGTGTCCAGGCCCTAACCCTGCCAGACATCTCCCTTAAGGCGGTTCGCCAGTCGGAGATGGCAAGGAGAATTAAGTGCGGGCTCCTAATACCCAACATTAATAACTCGTCCTGGGAAGACGTCCGTCAGGCAGCTGACGGACTAAGGTACCAGAACGAATGGGCCAAGGTCGGGTCTTGGTCCATTATACAAATACTACGGCAAGACCAGGGGTGGTTTGTCGAGTTCACAATCCCCGAAGACCTCGTCCCCGCCTTCATGGAGAGGGGGAGATCCCTGAACTGTGGGGTGGGCAATGTCTACCTCAGGTTCAGGGGTCCCGGAGGCAAATACCTGGACCAGCCTCCCACCCTGCAAGGTTCCACCCTAAGGGTAACGGGAGTACAGGTCCCCAACGAACAGGCCGCGGGCACCTCCGAGCAGAGCAAGTCTGTCTCCGGGGAGAAAGTTGCCCCCCTGCCTCTACCCAAGCCGACGATACCCGAACTCTCGGAGGATGAGCTCCTTGGCACTGGTGAGGGACCAGCCGGGTCATCATCCGAGGGTGAGGACTTGTCGGCTTGGATAGTGTCGGGGTTGGCCGACATGTTCAAGGAGGGAGGGGAGATGCAAGATGCCGCCCCCACCACCGACAACATGGACACCAACTAGTGTCATCCAAGCAAACCTCCAGCACAGCGTGGCCGCTACGGCCCAACTCAGACGCTGCCTGGTAGGTTTGCCAACAGCCGTTGCCCTCCTACAAGAACCATGGGCGGGCAATGGATACATACGCGGGCTGTCCGACACGAAAGGTAAGCTCTACTACTCCACGGTACATGCCGTCCCTAGGGCATGTATCCTAACTACTAACAATATTATTGCACAACCGCTCACTGAATTCTGTTCCAGAGACCTGTGTGCGATTAAACTACAAGTTCCACTGCCAACAGGCTGTCGCGACCTAGTCCTCGCCTCGGCGTACATGCCCGGAGAGGACGAGCCACCGCCTGCCGAACTACAACGACTGGTCAGCCACTGCGAGAGATCAGGCCTCGCAATAATCATCGGGGCCGACTCCAACGCACACCACCCACTGTGGGGAATGGAGACCAGCAACAACAGAGGTAAGACACTTGTTGAATATCTTGTGACTACTAATCTAAACATTCTAAATATAGGCGCTGAACCAACATTTGTAAACAAACGATGCAGGACGATTATCGACCTGACTCTGGCTTCGGAGGAGGTCAGTGAACTAATTATGGGATGGCAAGTCTCCCAGGAGGCCTCCTGCTCAGACCATAGATGGATTCGCTTCAATCTACTAGCATCTAGAGACACACCAACCGCCCGGAGGAATCCCAGGAAAACGGACCGAGCCACTTTTAGGAAGGTCCTAGGGGAAAGCCTTGACCGGCTTCCACCGAGGGATGACCTTCGGGAACCGGCTCAGATAGAACAGCAGGTAAATATCTTAACTGATACCCTCGTAGACAGCTACCACAAGGCGTGCCCCTTAAAACCACCGGCAAAGACTGCCATAAAGGGTCACCAGTGGTGGGGCCCAGAACTGGAGAGACTCCGGGGGAAAACCAGAAGACTCTTCAACAGGGCCATGAACACAACGGCTGAGGTGGACTGGGATAACTACTACGAAGCCAAGGCCAGGTACAAAAAGAGATTGCGGTACTGGAGATCCCTGTCATGGAGGAACTTCTGCAGCAGCATTGAAACACTTGACCACGCCAACCGGGTAAGGAAAACCTTAGCGCACAAGCCCACATCACAATTGGGCTCACTGCGTAAACCCGATGGCACATACACATCTAGCCCTGCAGAGACCCAACGCCTTCTCCTGGTAACTCACTTTCCAGGATGCGTAAGTCTCGCCGATGCAGATCAGCAGGACGAGGAATACAGTACAACGGACAACAACTGGCAAATGGCGCACAGAGTCGTCACCGCTGAGAAACTCAGGTGGGCCATAGACAGCTTCCATCCCTTCAAGGCGGCTGGTCCGGATGGGATCTTCCCCGCTCTCCTACAGTGGGGTCTAGGACTCATCCAGGAAACCCTGACCGACATCATGGCAGCCTGCCTAGCCTGGGGGTACGTGCCCAGGAGATGGAGAGATGTAAATGTGGTATTCATACCTAAACCAGGTAAGAACGACTACACAGCTGCCAAATCCTTTAGGCCCATCAGTCTCACATCATTCCTGCTGAAGACCTTGGAAAAACTGTGCGACAGGGACCTGAGGGACCGAGCGCTAAAGAACATACCGATGCACAACAACCAGCACGCGTACAGCTCAGGTAAATCTACGGAGTCGGCTCTACACATGGTTGTAAGCCGCATTGAGAGGGCCATCCACGGCAAAGAAATGTGCCTCGGCACTTTCATTGACATAGAGGGCGCTTTTGACAAGACTCACTTTTCCAGTATAGGGAACGCCTTGGAAAGCCACGGCGCTGAACCCGGACTAGACGTGTGCGCCGCGCCGGCGCGCCGCCGCCGCCGGGCTTTTTGACCACGCCGCCGCCGCCGATAAATGATCGGCGTGAAATCGGCGTGACCTTGAGTGTTGTTAATTAGCTATTCCAAGTTGGTTCTTCGATTACAATATGGATTTTTTGTGTTATTTATGTTACAGTTGTCAAATATACATCAATTATTAATTAAACGAAACTGAATAACCAGTTGCAGAAACTATTTGACACACCAATTAAAGTAAATGAGTAATCCTAAGTATTCACCGTCTACTGATAACGAACGAATGAAAACTGCTGCTTATACCTTGGACAGCTAGGAGAACCAACCCCTCCATTCTCAGAGAGCTCTATATTGCCACTCAGCTCTTCCCAACATGCCATGGGTGAGTTCTTAGATTCTTCGGACATATTATCCAACGTATGAT
The DNA here is from genome assembly GCF_910591565.1 of Cydia splendana. NCBI lineage: Eukaryota > Metazoa > Arthropoda > Insecta > Lepidoptera > Tortricidae > Cydia > Cydia splendana. The sequence continues at coordinate 260,889 of NW_026946890.1, forward strand.
GTGGAGAAACATATGAATTTAAAGCCGAATGAATGGCAAACGTGCTCGAGTTGAAGCATGTGTGAGATGGTCAAACGCTATGAAGAGATCGGCTTGCGGCAGTCTGCACCGTGCAGTCCATACGGCTTATGACCGCATGAAATGGAGACAAATTACATGTCACGATCCTCAGCAGTGATAAAACGAGAAAGAAGATACGTCTCAGTGAGCCTGGCGCTTGTACGACAGCAAAACAATTAAAAAAAAGCCATAGCAGTCCACTATGTCTAGCAAATTTCAAGGATATGTGGAGTTCTGTTTTGTTGAAGTATGTCATTTTTAATAGGACAAGCCATGGAAAGCTTGAGAAAACGGAGAGTTATAGATCGGATCGGTCATTGGGACCAGGTCTTAATGCAAGCCAATTGCGGGGCCCAGTCCTGCCTGGAATGAATGTGCTGGCCTATGCAGATGACACACTTATTACGTGCCGAGGCATCTCTTATGAAGATGCAGCCAGATAGGTGACTATTGGAACCTCACTTATGGTGGAACGAATCCACCAGCTGGGTCTTGAGGTATCCCTACCAAAGACGGAAGCTCTTCTTTTCCATGGCCCAAGAAGAGGACCCCCTCACAATGCCCATATTAGAGTATATGGGGAGGTTGTGGCGGTGAAGGCCCAAATGAAATACCTAGGCCTTATTCTGGATGGCTGTTGGCAATTTAAGGCGCACTTTGCCAGTCTTGCCCTCAGGCTGATGTCTACAGCCGCAGCCCTCAGCCGGCTGCTTCCTAACGTTGGTGAGCCGAACGCCACATGTAGGCTCCTTTACTCTCGCGTCCTGCGTAGTATGGGCCTATATGGTGCTCCTATATGGGTAGATGCCCTTTCTGCGGAAAATAGGGCTCTACTGTGCAGGCCACAGAGGGCAATATCATTGAGAGCCGTCCGCGGGTATCGGACGGTATCCTTTACAGCGGCAACTATCTTGGCTGCAGACCCTCCCTGACATCTGCAAGCTCACATTCTTGCGGAGGTCCACCGTTACAGGGCTGGGAGAAGAGCGGCGGCAGAATTCCCGGAAGAAGAAGAAGTGCGAAACATCCGGGCGTTAGCCCAAGTAGAGACACTTCGCCGCTGGAGGGTAGAGCTCGGCGGAGCAGAATATGGGCTGACAACGGCATCTGGAACGATGGGTAGAAAGGCGGCAGGGAACCCTGGCTTTTCACATGGTGCAGATACTTACTGACCATGGATGCTTTGGTAAGTACCTGCACCATATAGGGAGCGAGGAATCCCCCATGTGCCATGAGTGTGGCACGCAGGTAGACACGGCGCGTCATACTCTCGAGGAGCGTCCTGCATGGGGGTTTCAGCGGACCACCCTTCAGGCAATACTAGGAGCAGACCTTTCGTTGCCGAGCGTTGTTAATGCCATGCTCGACAGCGAAGAGGCATGGAAAGCGATGGCCTCCTTCAGTGACCAAATAATGTCACAGAAGGAGGCAGCGGAACGTGCGCGCGAGAATGACCCTGACGCGCACCCCCTCCGCCGGCGACGGGCTGGAGGCAGAGCCAGGCGCTATGCGCACTTGCTGCATCCACCGTAGTGGGCTGTGCAGGGCTCCGGGGGGAATCCCTGCTGTTAAAGGCTCACAGGACTAGGGGTGCCTCACCAACTGGCACCCACAATCGTCTGCGGCCCATGGGCCGGCCGCCGGGGGCGTACGCAGTCGAATGCTGATAGTGATCCTGCGGCGCTCCTCTACAAGGCGGAGTCGGCATTCGTTGGTGGTTTTCGACGGTAGTCCTATTACTGGTTAGTCCGTCATCGCTCCTGGTTCCCCCGGGCCAGGTGGCATGCGTAAACGCATTTCCCCAACGTAAAAAAAAAGGTCTTAATGCAAGCCTGTGTTAGGGAAATTAAGTTATTATACCTATCCTATATTCATTTACACATTTACAAACCCTATTTTACTCACAGCATATTCAAACTATACGTAGTTCACTGACCAGCAACCTGCATTGATCATATTTTCAAGAAAAACAACAAATTAATGATTTTTCTTAAGAAACCTGAAAGTCAAGGTCACGCCGATTTCACGCCGAAAACACGCCGCCGCCGCCGATTTTTTGGCAAACGCCGCCGCCGATCATTTCTTAATCGGCGCACACGTCTAACCCGGACTAGTAAAGTGGATCATGAACATGCTAAATCAAAGGACAATAAGGTATGTAGGTGAACCGCAGGCCGTAGCGGCGGTGCGAGGATGCCCTCAAGGGGGAGTTCTGTCACCTCTGTTGTGGAACCTAGTAGTCAACAACCTCATAACCAAACTGAACGAGGAACACTTCTACACAATAGGCTACGCTGATGATCTGGCAATATTAATATCGGGTAAATTTGCCAGTACAGTATGCGACCTCACCCAGGCAGCTCTTCGGATCGTAGAACGCTGGTGTAGAGATTTTGACCTATCAGTTAACCCCACCAAAACAGAAATGGTAATGTTCACCAATAAAAGGGCACTTGGCAACTTTACCAGACCAACACTTTTCCAGACTGAGCTACAGCTGACCGATGAAGTTAAGTACTTAGGGCTAACGCTCGACAGTAAACTCAACTGGAACAATCACATCAACAAACGCATAGACAAGGCGGGAGTAGTCTTCTGGCAGTGCAGAAGGATGATTGGTAGGAGGTGGGGACTCAACCCGAAAATTACCCTTTGGCTCTATAAGACTATAATCCGCCCCCTACTCTGTTACGGTGCTCTGGTTTGGTGGCCAAGAACAAACCTAGGCAACGTACGAGACAAGCTACAAAGACTCCAGAGGCTCGCATGCTCGGCCACCACTGGCTGCACGAGGTCCACTCCGACTGCAGCCATGGAGGTCATGCTAAACCTTTCACCGCTGCACCTACACATACAACAAGAGGCCAGTCTCTCAGCGGTAAGGTTACGAACCCTCAATATATGGTCTAACACCACAGGAGCTCTTCACACAGCATGCCTGGAAAAAGTATACAGCGAATTTCCAGTGCTCATGGCGGGCACGGATCGAATTCACAAACAAGCCATCTTTGACAAAAGGTACAAAATACAATTATTTGAGGACGACAACTACGAAGGACTCAATCCCCGGGAGCTGAGAATCTTCACTGATGGGTCCAAAACAGACAGCGGATCAGGCTCTGGAACCTTTTCAGAAGACCTGAACATGTCAATCACCACTCCGCTAGGAGCCCATAACTCGGTATTCCAGGCTGAGTGCATGGGCATCATTAACGCGGCGGCTGCCATCACTGCAAGGAAGGTAGTAGGATCCTCCATCCGCATACTCTCCGACAGTAGAGCAGTCTTAATGGCCCTAAAAAGCCATATAGTCACATCCAAACTTATACACGAATGCCACGAACGACTAATGGAGGTATGTCAGAACAATAAGATCACCTTACAATGGATCAAAGGACACAGTGGATCCCGAGGTAACGACGCCGCGGACGAGCTCGCCAGACAAGGATCGGGTGCGGGGGCGATTGGCCCGGAACCGATCCTCCCGATACCGTTTAGTAAGGTACGCTCAATGCTGCTGGCACGTACAGGGAAACTACACACAGAACACTGGCTAAACCAAACTGGATGCAGACAGGCCAAGCAAGCCATGCCGAGCATGAACGGTAAGCTCACAAGGGCGCTCCTTCAACTAGGAAAGGTTCGACTGAGTATGGTAACCAGTGTCATAACAGGTCATGGACTTTTTAACAAACATCTTTTTATAACAGGTGTCACAGACAGTCCCCTATGCCGTGGATGCATGGAGGAAGAAGAAACAGCCTCTCACGTGGTGTTGGAATGCAGCGGATTGGCCCCATACAGGGCAAAACATCTCGGATCCCCGAGTGACCTCCCCGAGGTCCTACTCAACATCAAAGGTCTGATAGGATTCCTCGAGGAGCTGGGCTGGCAAGACTAGTCCACCCCCTATCACGCAAAATAGGCGCAAGACGTCGAGTTGCGGAAAATCGCCCGAACTACAATACAATACAATACCCTATAATACAAATCACAAGAACAAAAGAAAAAAAGCTGTCGTAGCGGAAATTGTAAAAACAAGGACCTCATTTGCTCGCAGACAGTTCTGCCCAAAATCTTCACATGTTTACAATAAATTGAACAAACAACTTGAAATTTACTCGAAACATTATTATGACTGCAAGAGAGAAGTCACGAATTGGCTGAAGACCTTAACCTATGATGAGACAGAGACTTTATTACATTGATCTTGATTGAAAAAACACACAAACAGACAAGCACACACGCACGCACATTCTCACACACACACACACACACACACGCACGCACGCACGCACGCACGCACGCACGCACGCACGCGCACGCACGCACGCACGCACGCACGCACGCACGCACGCACGCACGCACGCACGCACACACACACACACACACACTATTATAATTCTAGATTAAGTGTAAATAGTAACTATAAACTAGAATTTTAGCCAGTAAATTAGAGTTATTTGGCTTAGCATATGTTATATAATAGAAAATTGAAATTGAAAATAGCCTTTAATAACAACCCTATAACTTTCCATTTCATCTTAATACTACTTAAATAACTATAAAGAAATTTTGGTTTATGAAAGTAAGTGTATATAGTAATTATTTTTTATATTAGACACCGGTTATTTGGTTGTCTTGCTCTCCTGGCATAGGCCTCCCCAAGTGTTCTCCATAACGATCGCTCCATTGCTAACCTCGTCCAACATGTTCCTGCCACCTTTTTGATATCGTCTTCCCATCTTCGATATTGTCTGCCTCTACGTCTCTTTTCATATCTAGGGCACCATTCCGTCAATTCTTTGGCCCACTGTTCTGTCTTACTTCTTATCAGATGACCTGCCCATTTCCATTTTAGTTGTTTGATCTGGTATTTTATATCTATAATCTTAGTTCGTTTTCTTATTGTTTTTAATCGAATTTTATGTTTTAGTTTTATGTTAAGTATACTTCTTTCCATTTTATGTTGACAAATTTCTATTGATTTTAGATTTTTCTTTGTACAACTCCACGTCTGGCACCTGTAGGTCATGCTTGGTAGAATACATGTATTAAATATTTTTGTTTTTCCTTCGATAGGTATATCTACGTTTTTCATAATATCTTTTAGAGCCCAGTATCTCTTCCATCCTATGTTTATTCTATTTTGAATTTCTTTTGTTGTGAGGTCTGTGGGAGATATTATTTGACCCAAGTATGTATATTCATTTACATATTCCAGTTCCGTGACGTCATTAGGTTTAATAGGGGTTTTAGTGTAGTTTGTCATCAGTTTTGTTTTACTGGCGTTCATCGATAGTCCTACCTTTTTGCTTTCGTATAGCAGTTCAAGCAGTTGTTCAATCATAATCTGTAAAGTCTTGAGATCTTTACATATTAGTATAAGGGTTTACTAATGTGTTGCAGAAAGTTTTTGTCATATTTTTGTATTGCATAATATTACTTGGCAGAAATGTCCTTTGGCAGAATTACCTTTCGCATAGTATCATTTAGCATACAATCACTTCGCAGAGTTTTACAATCCCGAACCATATTTTGGCATACTTTTGATGATCATAATAGTCTTTTAAACGAATATTAATTTCGCAGATAAATGTATTGCATAATATTTAGGTAGCATAAAGTTATCAAGATGCATTAAAGTTAATATGAATTACTTCAATCACTTGCATTATTGTGAAAAATAAAATAAAATATAGGTTTTTATGTAATTTGAGGAATTTTATTTTAATTTCTTTAGTGAAGAGGTAACATACTTACAGACAGACAGAGTTATGATGGAATTGCTGTTTGCTAGTTTTTAAAGTGTTTATAAATATATGGTAGAAGAATCAGTATAAAGTCTTATTAAATGAAACGACCGTTGAAGAGATTTGGAACAGACTGATTTTTTTTTTTTTTTTTTAAACCACAGATACAGTATACAGATATTATAGACACAGTAAAGTGTATTACCAGTATACATAGATGTCGCTACTATAGGTATGTTATTTATTTTGATAACAACCAATACCCCCACTTAATCAAAATAAAGTACATTACATACAATGCAACTTATAATACTACTGCACTACTATACACTGCGGTTGCATGCCCATCAATTTCAAAAAATTATGATGCTTAACAGAGTTTAATGCCTTGGTTAACAAATCAGCAACCATATTTACAGTTGACATATACTTAACCTTAACTATATTATTATTAACACATTCCCGGCAAAAATTATATTTAATATCTATGTGCTTTGTCCTATTATGGAAAACCGGGTTGTGCAAAAGTTTATGGGCACTTTGGTTATCATTAAAAATATCAATACAATACACATCTCCTGTGATCTCTTGATACAAGTTTCTTAAGTAAATTGCCTCTTTACAACTCTCTGATATTCCAACATATTCAGCTTCTGTAGAAGAAAGACTTACATTTTTTTGTTTTCTACTACCCCAAGAAATTACACCCTCTGACAAAGTAAAGCAGTACCCCGTGTATGATTTTCTGTCTACTGCATCGCTACCCCAGTCAGCATCAACATATCCCACAATTTCTTTATTACCTGTGCCTCTATATGTTATACAATAATCTTTAGTTTTCTTAAGATACCTAAGTATACGTTTACAATGATTCCAATGATCTTTATCATAACAATTGTTGAACTGGCTAAGATATACCACTGAGTATGCTATATCAGGACGGGTAAGTATAGCTAAATACATTAAGCAGCCTATTAATTGCTGATAAGGCAAACTTTTATTACTTTTCTCACATTTTGTTAATTTTAATCCACTTTCCATTGGAGTATCTACAGTGTGACAATCACTTAAATTGAATTTCAATAACAGTTGCTGTATATATTCACTCTGACTTAAAGTTAATACACTTTTCTCTTTATCATAGCAAACTGACATTCCAAGACACTGTCTTACTTGACCCAAGTCCTTAATTTTAAATTGAGATCCTAAAATTGCTTTTAAATTACAAGTTTCTTTTTCATTGCTTGAGAACACAAAGAAGTCGTCCACATATAGAGCGACTATTGTAGTTTTATTTTTTATATACAAACATGGTTCATATTTTGACTTTACATATCCATTTTTAGTAAGACACTCATCCACCTTTTGATACCACATTCTTGATGCTTGTTTCAGGCCATATATTGCCTTTTTTAATTTAAGCACTTTACTACTGTCTTCACAGTGAAAACCCTGAGGTTTTTGCATGTAAATATTTTCATTAAGCTCCCCATTCAAGAATGCGGTAGTCACATCCAGGTGAGTTATATCTAATTTAAGCTTTACAGACAAAGCAAAAAGTAACCTTAGGGTACTATGTCTCACAACAGGCGAAAAAGTTTCCACATAGTCCACACCGGGCTGTTGTGTGAACCCTTTTGCCACCAGTCTAGCACGATAGCGCACTTCATTGTCTGGTCCAATTTTTTTCTTTAGCACCCACTTGCACTGCACTATGGTACCACTTTTAGGAACATCAACCACTTCCCACGCACTATTTTCTTCAAAGCACTTAAGTTCTTCCCTGACTGCCTGTAGCCATTGGTCCCTCTCAGGCCCTTTCAGGGCTTCTTCTAATGTCAGTTCCATTGTACTATCCATAATATTATTCTGGGTAAAAAACACACCGTCAAATCCATATCGTTCAGGTGCACGACGCTGTCTCGCTGGTCTCGATATCACATTAGAAGTATCCTCAGTGACTTTACTAGTATCAATTGTGTCTTCATACTCACTCGGAACATACTCGCTGGATGTATCTGATGCAGACACATCTGTCAGTGTCGATTCTGTGTGTTCTTCCCCCACTGAATCTTGCAGTTCCTGGTCCTTTACTTCTTCTTCATTTTTATTTTCAACCTCCATAATACTATATGATTCTGACGGCTTTTCCATCACTATAATATCTCTGCTTGTAGAGATTTTCTTTGTTTCTGGATCATATATTCTGTATCCCTTTACATTATCAGGATACCCAAGTAGTATACACTCACGTGACTTCTTGTCCCACTTAGTCCTCTTCTGTTTCTCTATATGAACCATGACTGGAGAACCAAATATTCTTATGTTGCTTAGATCTGGTATCATCCCAGTCCATAGTTCATATGGTGTCTTACCATTCAACACCGAAGACACGGTGCGATTGTGAAGATAAACCGCTGTATGGCAGGCTTCGGCCCAAAACTTCTTATCGAGCTTAGCATCATAAAGCATACATCTTGCTTTTTCAACCACGGACCTATTCTGACGCTCACATAACGAGTTTTGTTCAGGCGTGTATGGATTACTTTTCTGATGTATGATACCCATTTCCTTCAAGTAAGCGTCAAAACTTGAGTTACAAAACTCTTTTCCATTGTCACTACGAACAATCTTCACCTTTCTATTTGTTTGATTTTCTGCCATAGGTTTAAATTCTTTAAAGCACTTCAAAGCTTCATTCTTGTGCTTTAAGAAGTATATAAACGTCATCCGGCTAAAATCATCTACAAATAACTGAAAATATACTGAGCCTCCTAGTGAAACTGCCTCCATGGGACCACATAGGTCAGTATGTACTCGATCCAACAAATCACTGCTTCTAGTGCCTACATGCTTGAAAGGCAGCCGGCACTGCTTGCCCTCACAGCATGTCTTGCAAGACGATTTGGTGATATCAACTTTTTCATTCAAATCCATGCCTTCTACTGCATTCTTAGTCTTCATTAAGCAATCACTGTGAACGTGACCCATTCTACGGTGCCAAACCTCGCCCGACGTAGTAACCGCAGCAACTAGTCGTCTAGAAACTGTATTCAACTTATAAACACCATTTGTCAACGCTGCAGTAGCTACCAAGTCGCCAATTCTGTTGAAAATAAGACAACCGGTCTTGGTAAACTCCACTTTATTTCCCTTTTCGATCAATTTACTCACAGAGAGAAGGTTAGTTGTCAAATTCGGTACACAAAGTACACCTTCGATGTTTATCTCGTACTCACAGTCCTTCACCGAGGTTACGATCTGAATATCACCAGCACACGTTACCGAAACGATTTCTCGGTTAGCAACAACGATTTCTTTGCTAGTTTCACGAAAGTTACGTGTAATCCAATCTCGGTTTGGTGTTAGATGAACACTCGCGCCAGAGTCAACATAGTAGTCGTTTTTGCTAAAACTTCCACTTAAAAACACAGCTGAGAATGCGTTAGTCTGTTTACGATCTACGTTTTTATTTAATTTAGAATTATTAGTGCACTGCGTACGATAATGACCCATTTCGTGACATCGATAGCATTTCACATTTGCTTTTGTTGTTGTTGACTTAGCGCCCTTCACGCCATCTTTGTTCCCGGCAGCCATTTGTCGATTTCTGTGTTGCCAGTTTTTAGACGCGGCAAATGCACTATCTCCTTCACTGCCATCGATGCAAGTTCCGGTTTCCATATCGAGAAGTTTGCTTTTAATGGCGTCCGCTGTCACTTGAATGCCCGAATGTTCTATAGCCATAATCATGGGTGAGAACTTCTCTGGTAATCCAGCTAGGAGCAACGAGCCAATCCACTCGTCATTTATTGCAAATCCTGTTCCACATAATCTTTGTCCCGTCTCGATGATTTGAGTAACGTAGGATGTCATGGAACTACAATTATCTAATCGAATGGAAATTAAAGTTCTTAAAAGACTGATTCTTCGCGTAAAACCGGAATCATCAAAAAGCGATTTGAGCTTATCCCACAGTGCCTTTGAAGTAGTCACGGTCTTAATATGGACATACAATGACGAATCAATGGTAAGAACCAACTTTGCCTTCGTCTTGGCATCATCTGCGGCCGGAACAGGTACTTCTGCGCCGTTTGCATCTAATTCTGGCTTGATGCACTTGATCATTCCTTCCAGAACTAAGAAATTTTCTGCCGCAAATACCCATTCGTCATAGTTCTCTCTTCCTTTAAGTTTTGGCACGTTAACTATATAGTTCGCTGCCATTTTTGCACAGTCACTGTCCGTTTTCATACACAAGAGTTCAAAACTGCCCGACTAACTAACTAATCCTACTGCGAAATATAACACTGCAATTACTTTTACACTTAAATTACTTATATTTTCGCGATTTAGTAGTCTAAAGGCCATAAGCTGGACCATAACCTATTAAATGAAACGACCGTTGAAGAGATTTGGAACAGACTGATTTTATTTATTTTTTTTTAAACCACAGATACAGTATACAGATATTATAGACACAGTAAAGTGTATTACCAGTATACATAGATGTCGCTACTATAGGTATGTTATTTATTTTGATAACAACCAATAAGTCTGTAGGGTAATAAAAAAATATTATAAAAAAAATGCTTCATTTATTTATATTACCTAGTACGTTTAGGTTTAGGTTTAAAGATATTTATTCTCATGAAAGACATACAAGTCACTTACACGAGAACATAGTTACAAAGTAAAAGTAATCTTATCTACGGTAGCATACAAAAGTCACTCGAGAGGTACACGACCACGCAACTATTTTTTTTTAAGGTGGGTAGTGGTTTAAAATATATTGCGATAATTTAGTTTTGAACGCATTGAATGAGCCTGTCCCTCTCAGATCAGACGGTAATTTATTATAAAGCTGTGCACCTTCATACGTAAACATTTTTTTTTCGTATATCAATATTATGCTCTAATCTAAACTATTTTTCTGGCAGTTGTTCGGTTTTGTAGGAGGTCACAGTTCTAACCTAACCTAACCCACTTTTCTGGTGGCCGTTCATTTTGTATGAGGTTGCAGTTCTAACCTAACCTAACCTAACCCACTTTTCTGGTGGCCGTTCGTTTTGTATGAGGTCGCGGTTATAACTAGGGCTTCCAATACCGGGATCCCGTCTGATTTAACGCATTTTTCAATACCGGTATTTTTTAATGCAATACCGGGATCCCGGTATTTTCAAAAACAAGGAAAATGTGCTGATTATAACGGTTAAAATCCATTAAAATTATTAAATTCGGCTGTATCAAGAAGATTACTAGCCCATTTAATTAAAGGAGATCATTTAATTGAAACAAGATCAGTGCATATGCGTTAGATACATATTTGGTGATGAATTCTGATGTCCAGGATATGATATTAATATAATTAGTTCTTAAAATTATACCAATAAGTAAATACCGTATCATTAATTATGGGGACAACTTTACTTAGCCGTTTTTTTGTATTATAATTTTATTTCAAAATTACACATGTGTTTAATTAGTGCTTTCTTCTAGCTGAGCTTATTCTTGTAGCTGTCTCTGTAATTTCGCTTGCAACAGAAATTGAAGGGATTCCAAAACGTGGGGTGAAAAAACGGTTTTATGTAAAAATAAAAATTCACTACATTTATTCCGCAGCTGCTCAATTGAGCAATCATGAAGAGGACACTTAGATAACATGTTCTGGCAGCTTATTAACCTTTTGTTACTTTAAATCGTACCAAAGAGTCGGTGAAATAGTCTCAAATTCAGCTCGATAGGCTTGTCCAGACTATACATATTTGCTATACGGTATTAAAAGCATCATAAAGTCCCTAAAATAAAAAAATATGTCATACCTTCTTAAATCAGATATAGCTTAACACACACCACACACACTTAAAAATACCCTCAGATCATAATCTAAGAACATAGTAATACAAAATAATACACATGCCAAAAGTTAGACCAGCTTTTATCTGTCCCTATAATTAACGATACGGTCTTTAGAAAGAAATAAGCAAGGAATTGTAGTATGACACTTTAAACTCTCGGGTTTTGTACACATATTTAATTAAAGGTAAAAACAATGAAATTATATCGCGGTAGACCCGTTTGTGTAATTGAATTTTAGTATGGCAAACGATTTTTTGGTGGCAAATTTGAATATAGTTGGCTGGTTTATTAGTTTGAACTAAAAATGTAACTGGTGAAGTCAACAAGGCGGATAAAATTATTACCAACCTGGAGGGTGACATGATAATTATTACAGTTGGCGATTATTGTTTAATATACTAAGCCCTAGGCTAAGGACATACATATCCGGTGTTATAGTGAGCCTTATTTTAATAAAACTCAAAAAATTTAAGCGATTCATAGTCAATACCGGGATCCCGGGATCCCGGTATTGATAAAGATAGTTTCGGTATTAATAATAATAATATAATAATAATATAGCCTTTATTTCTCTTTTTAAATACATATTTACATTAAAAAGATATTTAATTTTACTTGTTTTATTTTTATTGAGGTGCCCAGTGTCGGGCAAAGGCCTCCTCCAGCTCCTTCCAGACTGTCCTGTCCTTAGCTTTGCGGGTCCAAGCATGTTCAGCCACTTTGACAATATCATCGACCCACCTTTGCTTCGGGCGGTGAGCTGCTCGCTTGTTTTCAAGTGGGTGCCAATGTAAAATCTTCTCACTCCATCTATTGTCGGTTGTTCTTACTATATGGCCCGCCCATCTCCATTTTAGCCTACATGCAAGTTCGGCAGCATCTGTTACTTTTGTTATTTTTCTAATATCACAGTTTCTTTTTCTGTCACGTTTTTTAATATTAAGCATACTTCTCTCTGTTGCTCTCTGGAAAACATTTATCTTTTGTATGATGTCTTTGGTAAGTGTCCAAGTTTGGCATCCATATAGTAATGTTGGGAGTACTATTGAGTCCATGGCTTTCCTTTTAAGGTGTATGGGGAGTTTTGACTTAAATATTGTTTTTAAGGACCAGTACTTGCTCCATGCTAGTTTTATCCTTCGGTCAACTTCATTTGATGTTAGCTGAGTAAATGATATTATTTTTCCTAAATACATATATATTGGTCCACATACTCTATTTGGCTCGATTCTGTTATAATAGGTATTTTTGCGCTGTTTGTCATGGCAAAGGTTTTTTGTCTATTTATCTGCAATCCACACAATTTGCTTTCTTTTTCCAATGTATTAAGCATGTAAACCAAATCCTCATGACTATTTGCAGTCAGAACTATATCATCAGCAAATCGGAGATTGCTTAGGTACTCGCCGTTGATTATCACCCCTTTGGTGTCCGAGTCTAACTTGCGAAATATTGATTCCAGAAGGGCTGTAAAGAAATTCGGTATTAATACCGGTATTGAAAGAGGTCCGGTATTTGGAAGCCCTAGTTCTAACCTAACCTAACCCACTTTTCTGGCAGCCGTTCGTTTTATACAGGAGGCCGCAGTTCCAACCTAACATAATCTTTTCTAGCACAGGTTCAATTTTGTTTGGGGGTCGCAGTTCTTACTTAACGTAATCCATTTTTCTGCTAGCAGAAAAAACATTATGCCATAATAAAAGTATGCTGCAGGATGATTATGGCACATAAAATTATGCTAAACGCAAGTGTGCAAAAGTAATCTTCTGCTAAATAATATGCTGCAATAGTACATTACTACAGAGGCCGGGACGAAAGGGGTTGCCGGCCGAAGACATATAGACGGCCGAGCGAAGCGAGGTCGAATAGGTCTGAGCGCGGGCAATCCCATTTCCCGCCGAGGTATGTATAGTGCTTTTCTCAAACATGCAATGAAATAAATAAAATAAAAAATCCACGAAACCCAAGTTTTATTTATAAAAAAAACTAAAAGTAAAGTACACCCAAAATATAACCAACACGTACAGCTATATCATTATCACGCGTATGTTTTACACGAGTCGTGTATTTTTACTACCTACCCGTATATTTTCATGTATCTTTGATTTTTTCGCCTTGTATCCGTCTGACTGTCGTTTTCGTCACATAAGTTTACATAGTCTTTCATGTTGATATCATGTTTCACATACATCGTTGCTTTATGCACGGAGAAAATAAGTATAATTTCCATAGTGTTGACGAATTTGTAGTTACATCCATTTAAAATATGCCACAAAACTGTTTCTAATAAACTGTAAGCCATTTTTCTTAGTTTCTCAAATAATAAAATTGCCATAAGCAACCATATACAATACATACTTCGTCTTTGACTTGGCGGCAGAGGCAGCAAGTTATTAAAATCAATTCTGCTTACGCTGCCAATTCCAACGCCTACGATTACAATTAATATTAATTTCATTATTTCGTCGGAACTCATATTAAAGTCAAAAAATCAACAACGCACCATAAATCCAATAAAACAGAATGAATATTTTTCAACTTTACCTCCATAACAATTTAAAAAATATAACTACGCGTGTTTGAGTAGACCTTTTTACCGCTAACGTTTAGATGAAATATTTTAAATGTTTTTATTTGTGTGGTTAAATTTATAATTTAAAATTATAGAATGTATTATTTATTAAGTTCATGTTGATTTTATACAAATAAAACTGCAAATTATAGCAAACATTGTTTTTTGTTTTTTTTTATAGGCGTAGTGGCAGAATGTCATTACGAACCATAAAGCAAATACTGCCTCTAATTTTTTTTAATGGATGAATGCCACGACCACGATGCTGTGTCACAAATATCTGTGAAATGAAAATTAAAAAAGAGGACTTTGCCGGCCTAGGCCTGCAAGATGTGTATGAAATTCCATTAACGACAGTTTGTCCTAGCCGCACCTGAAACGTCATACTTCGCAGCCTATTATAAGGAACATAACATCAATATTTCATTGCATGTTTGAGAAAAATGTATTGTATGCATAGTAATAATAATGCCAAGTAATATTTATGCAAAATTATCATTCGACTAAAAGTGTTTCGGCGATACATGTTATGCGAAGTGTATTTCGGACAAACAATATTATGCCAGATGAGGGGAACCCTAGTATAAGGTCATCGGCGAATCTTAGATGGTTCAATAGTACCCCATTTACGTTTATACCATATTCATTCCATTTGAGCTGTCGAAATACATGCCGAGAAAAGTTTGGGTGACAAAGGATCTCCCTGTCTAACTCCTCTTCTAATAGGGAAATATTCTCCTACTTTTTCTGTGCGTATTTTAGCTTTCATATTTTCATATATGTTTTTTATTATACGAATGTATTTACCGTGGAACCCTTGTAACGTAAGAGCCTCCCATATTTTCTCATGTTTAAGTGAGTCGAACACCTTATTATAATCTATGAATGCTAAGTAATAGTTTATTCTATATTCATTGCATTTCTGGATAATTTGTTTGATGGTATGAATGTGGTCGATGGTCGAGAAACCACTTCGGAACCCTGCCTGTTCTTTTGGCTGATGTTCGTCTAAAGTCCTCGTTAGTCGCTCTAATATTATCTTGGAGAAAATTTTGTATATGTTAGACATTAATGAGATAGGTCTATAATTCGAGACGTCGTCTGTTCTCCCTTTCTTGTGAAGTAAAAATATAGTGGATGTGGTCCATTGAAGAGGTATATATTCAGTTGTCAAAATTTCATTGAAGAGGTCCGTTATTATGTTTAAAATAGTTTCAGACACTCCAATTATAAGTTCATTAGAAATGTTATCTTCACCTGGTGTTTTCCCTCTCTTTTGTGATTTTATGGCTTTCACAACTTCGTCTCTTAGTATATTCGGGACTGGTTCTTCTTCGGTGGTTATATTTGCCTTGTCGCTTGTAGTTGGTGCGATTTGTTCGTCATTATAAAGATCACGATAGAAATCGGTTGCCGTAGTTAGTATTTCGTTTCTTTTAGATTTATGTTTTTTCGTTTTATGATGTCCTATGTTAATATAATTATATATAATTAATTATTTGTATATATAATTTAAGGGTGCGTGAATCATTAAGAGAACTTTTTAAAGAAATTAATATTTTAACTGTAGCTTCCCAATACATATATGATAGTATTATTTATGTTGTTAAGAATCTAGACTCCTTCACTAAGAATTCTGATGTCCATAACTATAATACTAGAAATAAAAACAAGCTTGCTATCAGAAAGTTTCGTGTTCGTAAAGTACAGAAGTCATTCGTTGGGCAATGCATTCATTTTTATAACAAGTACCTGAGGATGCTTTAAGATTACGCTTTCCAGCTCTTAAGAATTACTTAAAAAAGTCATTGATGTTGGAGGCTTATTACAGAGTCGAGGACTACTTGACAGACAAACATGCATGGTCCAAACCAGAAACTGTAATAACGACAAGTAGCAATTAAAAGCATTGTATTATGTGTAGAGTTAAAGGTGACTCAGCTCAGGTAAGAAAGCACATCAAATTGTATGAAAGCATCTCATAACAATCAGTCAGATTCATATAATATGTATTCTCATTTCTTTTATTGATTTTATTTTCTTTTCCTTTTGTAAGAATTTGATATGTTTTCTGAAAGAGCTACGTATTTGTATAAAGTTATGTACTCACTGAGTATAATTGCATGAATTCTATAGTAATTTAAATTGTATTTTTCCTAATTACTCGTAATGCATGTTAATTATAAGATGTAATAATGTTTTGAAAAGATGTGTCCCGCCGAGTTTGTTGCCGGTCCCATATTGGGATACCCTCCTCCAATTGAGGGGGGATTTAAATCTTCTCGGGGCAGAGGTGTACGGTTGGAGCCGGTAAAGGTTTATTTGACGTTCATAAGCGCATTGTAATATGCCTACTTGAATAAACTATGTTTTATCTTTATCTTTTATCTTTATCTTTAATAATCCAATCTGTATTTTCTTGAAGTTCTTTCCACGCACTCTTGATTCCGCCTGATTTTGTTATGTGGAATTGTATTGATTTGGTTCTCATTTTATGCTTATGTTTTCTTATTTCTATGTTTATTGCTTTGCTTATTTTTGTTATATTTATTTTATTATTTTTCCGGTTTTCAAATAAGAGCGCTCTTTGTTTTATTAGTTTCCTTGCTTCAGGTCCAATTTATCATTAATCGGTTTATCACTTTCTAGTTTTTTATTGGTTTCTTTTATTTGTTCTTCTAAGGTATCATATTTTTCTTGGGTCGTTCTAAGTTCTTTTATTGGTATCAATTTAGTTTTAAGGGGTTCTAAAACTTGGGTTGGTAGTGGTAGTGAGATAGGTGGTTTTGGATTTTGTACATGTTTTCTTGATTTCTTTGGCTCAATTTTGTGTAAGTGACCTCGGAGTAGTCTGTGATCAGTAACAAAGTTAAAGTTGTTTAAAACTTCCAGAGTTTTGGTTTATTTGTAGTTATGAAATCTATTTCGTTCCTTATTTGGCCGTTAGGAGATTCCTATGTCCATTTCCTTTTGTGTTTTCTTTTATAAAAAGTATTCATTATATGTAAATTGTTTTCTAAGGCGTAGTTTATCAATCTTTGTCCGTTATTGTTCCGTTTACCCGTTGTATAAGGTCCAACTATCTTTTCTTCATTCATTTCTCTTTGGCCAATTTGACTATTAAAGTCTCCCATCACGATGACGGTATTATATAGGGTTTCCATAGTTTTGTTCAAGTTTTCGTAAAAGCTATCTTTAACTTCCTTCTTTGCTACCTCGGTAGGAGCATAAACCTGAACTATTGAAGTTGGATGTTTGTGACCAGGAAGTATGATGTTTAAAACGGCTATTCTGTCTGAAACTCCCTTAAATTTAAAACTCCCTTAAGTTGTTTTTCAGATACTTTTTAACTAAGAAACGCACGCCGTATATACCTTTTTTTTTTTTACGTTGGGAAAATGCTTTTACGCATCCCGTCTCGAAGGGGAGCAAGACGGGTATGACGGACTAAAGGGCGAGGACCTACTACCGTCTAAAAACCCAACGAGTGCCACCTCCGCCTATAACGGAGCGGCGCAGGATCGCGGTGAGCATTCAACTGCGACGCTCCAGCGGGCAGCCCGCAACCGGGCTGCAGGCTCTATGGGGCATTAAGTAGTTTAGTGCCCCCCGTTCAATGATACTACCATAGTGGATGATTCCTCACATGGGTCTACTAGGGCGGAGGTAGCAGATGCGCATAACGTCTGCGCCGACCTCCTGGCCTGCGTCGACGGAGCGGGTGCGCTTCCGGATCGTTTTCTCGCTCCCGTTCCGAAGCCTCCTTCTGCGAAATTATGTCCTCGCAGAAAGAGGCTTGTAACTAGACGCACTAGCTGATCTAGTTAACATAAATAATGATTGACACAGCTGATCAATCGATAATATTTTCATAAACTTTAAAACCTCAATTATTATGTACAAATGTTAATTAAAATAAATACATGTAAGTAACTATAATGTATGCATTCAGTAAATTAATTTTAAATAAAAACAAAACATTCTCACGAGAAATCCGAAACAACAAACAAAAAACTTAACAGAGTCAAGTTTCGTAGTGGGCCATTAATCAGAAAAAGTGATTCGCTGAAACCAAAGAGAATGGAATGTGTATAGAGAATTACTGTCGGTGAATTTTGTAGTCGCGAAGGTTATGCTGCCATCTGTTGACGCAGTATTGAAACTAAAGATGAAAATGTATAAAAATATCCATAAAACTTATATATTTACATATAGACATAAATGATTTTTATTAATTTTGGATCGTCATGTGCTTTGATCCGTGTTTTTTTACATTGATGTGAGTTAGAATTGTTTAATATCAAGGGAGTGGCGCCATCTGTTAGAGAGTAACTTTGTCTTGATTTCCGAGGCGAGGGGTTTCTTTTGACTTTACTTGTCTTATGGGAATCACATCTCTTTGCTAAAACTACTCAAGATTGGTACTCGAGTTTAAAGGAAATAAATAACAAAGATCTTATATTGAAGTGCGCCTAACGCGTCAAATGCGTCAAACGCGTTTCGTTAATGTCTTTTATGGTTATAAATACCCCCACGCCAAGCTGGGAACTGGTTATTCTATTTTTGTCCGTCGGATTGTCACGATCTCTGGCTCGCCCGTAGACGTTAAAACAAAGGTGTTATTTTGACGATTGGATGTTTGACTTTACGTAGCTACTATGCTGCTTTTTGTCAGACTGTTCAATTGTTAGTTCAGTGTAAATACTTACGTGTGTTTTGGTGTTTTTTGTGTTTTAGAGCCAGATTAGTGTCTGATTGCACGGTCAATCAACCGGAAACGCCTAACCTAGCGGTGATAAACAGGCTTTTCCGGGAATCCAGTAGAGTGTTAGGTCCAGGTCGCGAGAGGGGCCTGGCGTCAACCTTTTTACCTACACAGGTGACGATTATACCTCTTACGTTCTCTTCAAGGTCTGACAGAGGGATGTGAGGATCTCACGTGTGGATCATTAGGAGTAATCTTTACTCACTGAAATCTGTTGGTAATTGAAGAAGCGTGGTCTTGTTATATATATTTATATATTTACATTTTATATTTGGAATAGGGCGCCTTATTCGTCAGTACCCTTGGCTACGGCCTACACTGCGGAGGGAGGCAATCACACAGACACTAGGGTTTGCAATACCTCGGTTTTGTCGGCCGAACGTTTACAGCTTAAATTAGGGTCCCTCTTACACACACTCCTCCCTGTAAAGATAGAGGTTCGCCTCTAGATTTACACATTAGAATAGGGACATTGGGTTAGAGTTAGGGTAGAGTCATTATTTGGGAGTTAGGGTTATTTATTATTTCTTTCTTTATTATTATTTATTCTCTCACATATATTTTGGTTACACACAGTGTTAAAATCATTAGAGTGTTAACTGTTTTAAAATGCAGAA
Organism: Cydia splendana; assembly: GCF_910591565.1. Classification (NCBI taxonomy): domain Eukaryota; kingdom Metazoa; phylum Arthropoda; class Insecta; order Lepidoptera; family Tortricidae; genus Cydia; species Cydia splendana. The sequence goes on from NW_026946890.1 coordinate 280,515, forward strand.
TAAAATTAAAGTCTAGTTTCAGTAGCATATGGATGGGTTACTGAGGCTCGTACATTAGATATGATTTAAAGGTAATACATTATTATATTGGGTGAGATAGGGGAACAAAGTTATTTGAGGACATACTAAATAATTTTGTTATAGGGAGCTAGTGACAGGCGAAGCAGTTCACTAGTGACAATTTGAGCTTTTCTATATCGGGATAACTAAGGGTATTAAATCATGTTTAATAGACGATTGCTTCAGTATTCCATACATTTATAGTAAGAATATTCAGATGAGTTTCTTGGCGTTTCTTCTTGTCTGAAAATAGGTTCCGAAACGCAGATAAAAGTAAATATTACATAGTGCTTAGGAATACCTATTAAAAACAAAACAAAATAAAATAGGTATTATTTAGTTTAGAGACCCGACTTCATCCGAGGCGTGACAGTAGATAAAGTATGTTTGTACGTATTAATATTTGCATCATTTACATATAAATATTTTCCTTTAGCTAGCTAGGTTAGCGAATGGATATAAAAGGAAAATATAATTACAAACAACAAGGGCTTATACTACTGTTCATGGTAACTGGTCACGGTAGGGCTCGGTAGGAGATAAAATCTAAAAAATATAATTTATTATTTATTCTTCATATGATTTTGTTTTTCATACGATAGTGTTATAATTTATAAATTACAGTAGCAATATTTACAATTACATAGGGTATTTTAGGGGTAATATTTTGAATCCAAATCTAATCAGTCTGCACATAAAAGACGATGGGTACTAAGGTTCACAATGTATTAATTTCACTAGACGATCACATGTAGGGCTTGCAAATATTCGAAACTTTCAGGTATTCGAATATTCGACTTTTTCTGACGACATATTCGAATATTCGAATAATTATTCGAATATTATAAAAAATAAGAAAAAGAACGAGAAATCGGTTTATTATCGTTTTATTCAAAAGCTTATTTCACATATTGCTAAAACTAATGATATTTTGCAGAAATCCACTTAATTGACTAGATTTTATCATCCTACTATGAGATGCCCACATTTATAAAAACAAGTAAAACGCCAAAATAAGACGTATTCAATATTTCTAGATAAAACTTTTATTATAAATGCGCCGTTGAGTGAAATAATATAACTTTAATCATCTAAACCAAACCTAGGTATGTAAGAAATTTTTTTTAGTAGGTAATTATTTTCTGATTTAAATTAACTTGTAGTCACTCAGAGGCCTTAATTAATGGTCGGCTTAATTATATAATATTGGAATATTTAAGGGAAAAAGTTAGTTGACTACTGGATTATTTGTCAGCTAAAGGTGCATAGTTAGATTACCTAGTTGGGCACTTGGGCAGGTTTGGTATGATCAAATTTGAGAATTGCGATAAGTGAGGGCAAGGTTTAGTCTTAATAAACAGAATGACCCTTTAACTTAAAACTTATGCACCGTAAAAATAACATACTTTTTGATTTCGTTTTCTTTCAAATTGAGTTAGGTTTCACTGTATTCACGAAGTCTATCGAGAGGAATACAGTAAAAATATTATTTCCTTCGTATTTGGGTACCTACCATTACTCATTATCTGTAAATACCCGGAAAACACACAGAAACTGTAACTGCAGCGGATTAAATAGATTTTTTATAGTAATAAAAAATATTCGAATATTCGAAACCTGAGCGGCCGAATATTCGAATATCAAAACAGGCCGAATATTCGACAAATTCGAATATTCGAATATTCGAATTGCAAGCCCTAATAACAATACGTTTCATGATAGTACAGGGTTCACTCCATGTGAAATAATGTATGGTCAGCCTACGCAATTAACATTTGATAAGGAAATTATTAGTCATATAAAGAAAAACATAGCGGACATTAGGCAAAAGGTTAGAGAAAATTTAAAGAAAGCAGCTGAGATAAGGCAGGCAAAGTTTAATCAAAATTATAGACTGATTCAATTTCAAATAGGGGATTGGGTTAAAATAAAAAAGTTAAATAAATCAAATGCTCAGCAAAAGATAACAAAAAAGTTCGAAGCAATTTATGAGAGACCTTATGTAATTGCAGCAATTCCCTATCCAAACGTATATATTTTAGTAGATCCATATACAAATATATACCGAGGTAAATACAATACAATACATTTGTCAAGATATTATAAAGGCGAATTGAGTATAAATAGCTGATCCGGTGAACGTTGATTAAAATGTAATGTTTAACTGACATTTGTTAATGACTGTATTTTTATTGTTATGTTAATTAGATAAACAGAACTAATTGTTATGTTTTAATGTTGATAAAAAGGTTTGACTAGAAAATAACTGTTAAAAAATATTAAAAAGTTAAAAAAAAATAGGTTAAATATTATAAGGATAGATGTATTAGACATTGAGTAATATTTTTGAATTTTTCTAATATATAACATAGAGATTAATGACGTGTTTAAATGTACTTACCAAGTTTAGAATAGTAGCACAGAAGTTCTATTAAGGCGAGTCGAGTGCGAAGGCGCTGAATGTTGTATTGTAGCTGAAATCATTAAGAATTTTATTTTATTAAATGAAAAAAAAATGTATACATAAGCATTATTGTTATAAAGGTTTTTAATAAAAAAAATGTCTAATTAGAATAAATAATTTTTGGAACTACGTAATATTGTTATAGAGATTTTTAATAGCTATTAAGAAAAAAACAAAGTGTCAAATTAGAATAAAGATTTTTTAGAAATAAAGAAAAAAAATTGTAAAAATAAGTAGGTAGGTTAGAATAGGGTCTTCCATCCACATCCGGCATAACAGTAGTCCGTATGTGTGAAAGTAACACTATTCACATATACAAGTCGCTTCATTCATATACACGTAGAATAGGCAACTAACTTTGGTTTTGATTTTGTAATAACTTTGATTTTGTGTAATGGTAATTATCATAAAAAAGAAATATGTTAATTTACAATAACCCTTTAAGCATGTATATTAAAGGGTTGGGCTACCTAATGTTACCCGAAGGCACAAATAGCGGTAGTGGATTTTCACAAAAAAAAAATATTTTTCATTATTATTATAAAAAAAAATAATTAATTAAAATATATAATCAAAATATCTTTTAAATAAAAGAGAGATGAAAAGTAAATATCTTGAATTCATTAAATCATTTTGAAAAATATATTAATTATAAATAGTATTGTTTTTGGTATGTTAATAATAAGTAAGCATTTTAATTACCTTAAAATAAAATGAAGGAACAGCATTCAGCGACACTCGGTCTTTTGTCATGTGGAACATCTGGAAAACGGGAAGTATTCAGTTTAGACAGAGAACATAGATGTTTTGTAATTATTTTGGTAGACATACATTTCAGTAGATGAAAATTATCAATAACATATTAAATAAGACATACATTTATATTACTTTTAATAAAAAAAAAGTTGTTGTAAAAAAAAATTCATTAGAAAATAATTACAGTAAATGTTTGATTATTGCGATATAGTTCATTATAATTATTTTATTTAAATAAAATTGAAAAATGTTAGGTTAGGTAAAGCAAACTTACTTAGAAAATGTTGTCTCATAATTAGGAAGACTAATTACATATAATCATCTTACACGAACGCCTTACGTATCCTGAAATCATATTATGTAAAAATTTAAAAATCTTAAAATCAAAACAATAGTTCTAAAAATAGCTGAAAGACATCGTGAGACGCATTCAGCCACTTATAAAAGATCGGGAAAAAAAAGGTTAGCAGGTACTCCTTTAACTGTGTGTGACGACGCTTTCTTATCGTGTTAGTGTAAACAAAGTTTTTAAACGAGAAAAATAATATGGTGTAAACTAATGAGTTCAATTTACCAATCATATATATATGTTATGGGTAATTAAAATGGCAGTAGGATAATATAACATATTAAATATAAATTAGCATTACGTAATATATACTATGTACTGAAAGAACTGACCGTGTGCTACCAAGTTGACATTCCTAGAAAAACATTGTTCTTTAGATTAAAACAAAAATGTATGATAGTAGAAAGAACCGAGTATTACTTACATAAAATGTTGAATCAAATAGGATCACCCACGTCGTCTAACAGTCCGGACTCATTTATGAGGGCCTGAAAAATAATAATCAAATAAACATTATTAAGTTTCTATGGAATCTGAAAGTAAAATAAATGTACTTCAAATTAAAACAACTTACGTTGAAATCCAGCGGAGGTTCTTCGTTTTCAACTACTTGCTCCGGGATATCAAAAAGTATATTTTGCAAACTTGGTGAAGGCTGTAAAATAAATAAACATAGTTAAATGCAATAAGCATGTTTATACATCAATAACATTATTGATTTGTTAATCATACTTACTTCAATAGCAATAACAGCGTGGTGTGGAGACCCCGGAGCTGCTTGAATTATTTGTATAACGTATCTGAATTGTTGTCCGTTGGCGACTAGTTTTTCCTATAACAAAAAAAAAAAGTTTTTGTTTTAGCGTTAAACAGTATTGTAATAAAAATTAACAGATTATTAAAATAAAATATTTCTCAAAATATACATATAATATAATAATGATGTAAATAGTTATATAATTATTTAATATAAATATAATTAAATAAATGTATACAAACAAAATTATATACCCTTAATCTGCGGAGACGGTCCTTGAAATTCCTGATTTTCTTGTTAAGCATTTTAAAATTATAGTGAGGTTGGTCTTTCATACACAGTATTAAAAGATCTAGACGGGCAAGTTCGGTTAGAAATTCATCACCATGATATAAATTATTGATGTCCCAAATTATTGGGAATTGCAATATTTTGTAGTCAATTTCTTTAAGTCGCATTTTTGAATAGTGTACACTTCACAAACACAAGCTAGTACTTCAAATGAGGGTTTTTCGTTGCGTATAACAAATTGACAATTTGTAACCTATGGTTTATCCCAGGGGGCGCCACTGTGGACGCCATAGACAAAGCAAGCAAAGCAAGGGGAGTACTTATAGTATTCACTGATGTTGCTAGCAAACAAATTAATTGAAATATAATAATTTAAAATATTTTAAACTTGGATTTAAGTAAATATCAATATTCACTGTCATAAAAACATGTTGAAGTCATAAAATTTAGAAAGTTGGCTTTGAAGTCATCGGTCGTATAAACAAAGAATCGTTTAAAACAATAGAATTACACAGAAGGGTCATATTGAATGCACATGTTGGAGTTTGAAACAAAAAATCAGCCAACGGCTCGAAGGGATCTTTACCTGCTGTTGAAATGCGTGGTGTTTTGAGTACAAAGTTAGAGATAAAGTGTTATTTAATTAATTTAGATAGTAAAAATACACAAGTATCGAATAAATATATCATGAATAGTGATTTAGATTGAATACTGATTATTCAGCAAAGGTGGTTGACTAGGTAGAATGCCGAATAGTTGCAAATATTTTTGGCATGTCTAGTATTTATAGTGTAAATGTACAAAGAATTAACATGTTTAGAAATAGGTTATATAAAATATTAATACAATGATATTTTTGAATATTAAATAAATACTTTAACATAAAATTTGTTACATTATCATCAAATATAATAACTATTTATTAAAAACATGAAATTCAATATTTATCTTACTCTGCATATCAAGAGAACAAAAATATATTTGGGGTTAATACTTTAAAAATAATACTATATAATAAATAGTTCACGCGAGAGTTAGCGATAAAATAATACATGTGGTATATACATAATGCAGCAACATTGGCATAAATATACAAAATTAACGAGTTCAGTTGTATACATAAATGATTAGATAAAATATAGAAATAAAAAGTAAGAAATACATTCAAACTTACCAATTATTCAACAACAAAATTCACTATAGCACTACACTTCACAATAACACCCAATTGCACTACATCGGGTAAAATTTAAAACTGTTCAATGACAACGGACAGATAGACGCGCGATGCATCTCTCCATTATCATTATCATTTTCGAGGCGCATCTTTGCGGGGTTGCCATAATAAAATAAAGAGTTATTGTATTGCCATAGTAAGATGTAATAACGCAACGTTAACTAACATGGTATTAACGTTATTTCAACAGAATTTTTTTTTAACTTCAATATAAATAGTTTTGCAAATACAATTTTTTGGTATTGTTTATAATAAATAGGAGGGAGCTTGGGGTTATGTCAGAAATATTGTTTTTTCATAAATAAAAATTAAGTTTTATTTGATGCATTTTATTTTGATTGCAAATCATTGACGTTGGCTATCTGTAGAAATGGCTTAGTAAGAATTGAATGAACTGGCAATTGAAAGGCAATGACAGATTATTAACTTATTTAATTATAATAATAGATTGATGGATATCTGGAGATTTTGCAAGAAGTGAGTGAAATTTTGTATTTTTGTATGAATGATTTTTACGGTTAGGCAAATGTCAGATTGCAATCAACCTGGATTTGTTGGTATTTTGTTGCGAATAATACACAAAATGGTCAACAAATTCTTATCAGTAGGCTAAAATCGTATGACGATTCGACCCATTTCAAAGGGTAGTTTTTGTTGACTATACACTCCACAAGAAGCTAAGCCCATGACTAATTACACACCTCATCGTGAATAAGATCTTTGATATCAAAACACGATGATGACATGTCAACGAACATGCATTATCACATTATTATATGCGAAAGAGTTATTGGTGTATTATTTTTAAATATATTTTATAGAGCTTTTTGAGATATGGTTTTATATAAAAAATGGATTTATCTTATTAATTATTAAATATAAAGATGTATTAAAATGTCTACAAGTAAGACTTATTTTCATATGTTATAATGGTGAAGTGTTTATAGTACTGTAGGTAGTTATAAAATATTTTTTTTTATATTATTATTTTTTATTTTCATGTATAAATATTTTTATTAGGATCTATTTACAAACATTACATAGTAGTTTTGATTTAAACCTATGTTATGTTTGTGAAGGTAATATTTTGATACAAGTATCAGGATATTATCATGGTATTTTAGGTTTCTTTAACACTTTATTGTTAATATGGGAGTAAGTTTGAAGTCAAATATCTTGTTCATGTATGTGACATTTTCCAAGAAAACTTGATTGGGAGGGATGATTTGGTAATGGAATTCGAATTGGATTTTGATTAATGGAGAATGAGTATCCCAGTATTTATACCAAATGTTTTTTCTACTTTGTGAAGGGAGGTTTTATTGGTTCATTTATTAACCGGACAATGTGGTTAAGTCGCCGGATAGAAAGATCCATAGACTAGGATGAAACCATAAAATCGAGCTACTAGAGTTTATTGGATTCACGACCCAATACCCTAGACTGGTAGGAAAATCGTGACGAAAAGATAATCATAATACATTATTAAAATTCAATGATCTGAGTTTTATATTTAATCAGTCACAATCAATGAGTATTGGTTTAAACACACATCATACACCACACGTTTAGTATACAAGGGGGAAAAAAGGGGATAATACCAACAAATTAAGGATATAATTTTCATTTTTATTCGAATAGGGTCCGAGAATTCTACATGTATGTGTATGCACATACATTGCAAATTCTCGAGGGGGCGATTGTAACTAGACGCACTAGCTGATCTAGTTAACATAAATAATGATTGACACAGCTGATCAATCGATAATATTTTCATAAACTTTAAAACCTCAATTATTATGTACAAATGTTAATTAAAATAAATACATGTAAGTAACTATAATGTATGCATTCAGTAAATTAATTTTAAATAAAAACAAAACATTCTCACGAGAAATCCGAAACAACAAACAAAAAACTTAACAGAGTCAAGTTTCGTAGTGGGCCATTAATCAGAAAAAGTGATTCGCTGAAACCAAAGAGAATGGAATGTGTATAGAGAATTACTGTCGGTGAATTTTGTAGTCGCGAAGGTTATGCTGCCATCTGTTGACGCAGTATTGAAACTAAAGATGAAAATGTATAAAAATATCCATAAAACTTATATATTTACATATAGACATAAATGATTTTTATTAATTTTGGATCGTCATGTGCTTTGATCCGTGTTTTTTTACATTGATGTGAGTTAGAATTGTTTAATATCAAGGGAGTGGCGCCATCTGTTAGAGAGTAACTTTGTCTTGATTTCCGAGGCGAGGGGTTTCTTTTGACTTTACTTGTCTTATGGGAATCACATCTCTTTGCTAAAACTACTCAAGATTGGTACTCGAGTTTAAAGGAAATAAATAACAAAGATCTTATATTGAAGTGCGCCTAACGCGTCAAATGCGTCAAACGCGTTTCGTTAATGTCTTTTATGGTTATAAATACCCCCACGCCAAGCTGGGAACTGGTTATTCTATTTTTGTCCGTCGGATTGTCACGATCTCTGGCTCGCCCGTAGACGTTAAAACAAAGGTGTTATTTTGACGATTGGATGTTTGACTTTACGTAGCTACTATGCTGCTTTTTGTCAGACTGTTCAATTGTTAGTTCAGTGTAAATACTTACGTGTGTTTTGGTGTTTTTTGTGTTTTAGAGCCAGATTAGTGTCTGATTGCACGGTCAATCAACCGGAAACGCCTAACCTAGCGGTGATAAACAGGCTTTTCCGGGAATCCAGTAGAGTGTTAGGTCCAGGTCGCGAGAGGGGCCTGGCGTCAACCTTTTTACCTACACAGGTGACGATTATACCTCTTACGTTCTCTTCAAGGTCTGACAGAGGGATGTGAGGATCTCACGTGTGGATCATTAGGAGTAATCTTTACTCACTGAAATCTGTTGGTAATTGAAGAAGCGTGGTCTTGTTATATATATTTATATATTTACATTTTATATTTGGAATAGGGCGCCTTATTCGTCAGTACCCTTGGCTACGGCCTACACTGCGGAGGGAGGCAATCACACAGACACTAGGGTTTGCAATACCTCGGTTTTGTCGGCCGAACGTTTACAGCTTAAATTAGGGTCCCTCTTACACACACTCCTCCCTGTAAAGATAGAGGTTCGCCTCTAGATTTACACATTAGAATAGGGACATTGGGTTAGAGTTAGGGTAGAGTCATTATTTGGGAGTTAGGGTTATTTATTATTTCTTTCTTTATTATTATTTATTCTCTCACATATATTTTGGTTACACACAGTGTTAAAATCATTAGAGTGTTAACTGTTTTAAAATGCAGAATAAAATTAAAGTCTAGTTTCAGTAGCATATGGATGGGTTACTGAGGCTCGTACATTAGATATGATTTAAAGGTAATACATTATTATATTGGGTGAGATAGGGGAACAAAGTTATTTGAGGACATACTAAATAATTTTGTTATAGGGAGCTAGTGACAGGCGAAGCAGTTCACTAGTGACAATTTGAGCTTTTCTATATCGGGATAACTAAGGGTATTAAATCATGTTTAATAGACGATTGCTTCAGTATTCCATACATTTATAGTAAGAATATTCAGATGAGTTTCTTGGCGTTTCTTCTTGTCTGAAAATAGGTTCCGAAACGCAGATAAAAGTAAATATTACATAGTGCTTAGGAATACCTATTAAAAACAAAACAAAATAAAATAGGTATTATTTAGTTTAGAGACCCGACTTCATCCGAGGCGTGACAGTAGATAAAGTATGTTTGTACGTATTAATATTTGCATCATTTACATATAAATATTTTCCTTTAGCTAGCTAGGTTAGCGAATGGATATAAAAGGAAAATATAATTACAAACAACAAGGGCTTATACTACTGTTCATGGTAACTGGTCACGGTAGGGCTCGGTAGGAGATAAAATCTAAAAAATATAATTTATTATTTATTCTTCATATGATTTTGTTTTTCATACGATAGTGTTATAATTTATAAATTACAGTAGCAATATTTACAATTACATAGGGTATTTTAGGGGTAATATTTTGAATCCAAATCTAATCAGTCTGCACATAAAAGACGATGGGTACTAAGGTTCACAATGTATTAATTTCACTAGACGATCACATGGCCAAATTAATCTATTTTTCTTAATTTATAATCAATTCTGGTTGAGTTCTATTAAAGTAGATTAGTTAGTAGAGGGTTAAGGTACAGGCTACAGCTCTCCAGCTCCTCTCGCTGTCAAGCATCGCCCATACAACGCTTGGCAGTGAGAGGTCAGCTCCCACTTCTTGGCGTAATACGGCTCGGCTGAGTTCCCAGGCGGGGCATTCTTCAAGCACGTGGCGCACTGAATCTACTTGTGCGCCGCACTCGTAACACGCTGGAGACTCCTCTCGTCCAATCCGGTGCAGGTACGCTCCGAAGCACCCATGGCCAGAGAGGACCTGCACTAACCTGAAGGTAAGAGCCCCGTGGCGGCGCTTTACCCAATGGTCCAAGTGGGGACGAATGGCTTCTATTGTTGCCCGGCCGTAAGGCGATGCCCCTAGGTCTTCGTCCCATTGGAGAAGCATGTGATCCTGCGCCAGGGCACGTACACGCTCTAACTCCTGCCAGCAAGGGACTTCGCCATCCGTCATCCGTTGGGTTTTGAAGCGATATACTTCAGCTAGGACTCGTGCTTGAAGCTCCCATGGGGGATCCGCCGCCAATGTCGTCACTGCCGCCCACGAAACTGTGCGGTAAGCCCGCACTGCCCTCATCGCAATAGCCCTCTGAGGTCTTCTTAAGAGGACTTTATTCTGCGTGGTGAGTGCATCAACCCACAAAGGGGCTCCATACATGGCCATGCTGCGCAGTACCCCAGAATACAACTGCCGGCATCGGTTGTCCGGCCCTCCAATGTTGGGCAGCAATCGCCCTAACGCGGCAGCAGCAGCCACCAGCCTCGGTGCGAGAGCAGTAAAATGTGCCCCAAAAGCTCCACCGTCCGTCCAGTACCAGGCCAAGGTAGCACATTTGGGCCTTAACCAGCATGGTTTCGCCATCGATTTCAATTTTTGCACCACGGGGCGGCCCTCTGCGTGGACCATGAAAGAGTAAGACATCCGTATTATGCAGGGCGACACTGAGACCGAGTTGACGTATGCGGTAAATCACCATCTCGGTCCCTACGGTCGCCCTGCGCGCCGCTTCCTCATAATTTCGCCCTCTATACGTGACGAGAGTGTCATCCGCATAGCACAGCATTCCCATCCCCGGCAAGACCGGCCCTCTCAGAAGCCAGTCAAAACCAATGTTCCAGAGTACTGGTCCCAAAACCGATCCCTGTGGAATGCCGCGTTTATCCGCCGTTTAACCAGTCTTCGACCTAGTTTACGGTCTGCTCCTTCCCAGATAATTTGGCGGTCTTGAAGGTACGCACAAATCACTTTTTCTAGGTAGCAGGGTACTCTATGATATCGAAGTGCCTCAATCAGCGTCTCGAACGGGATACTGTTGAACGCGTTCTTGATATCTAGGGATACCGCTAGGACCACTTCTCCTTGGTCAACCGCACTTTTTGTTAGGGCTTTTAGTTGGGTAAGGGCATCGATTGTGGATCGGCCCGCTCTGAAGCCGTATTGAGCCTCCGAAAGATTGGGTCCAACGTCTTCAAGGTGACGAACTAGGCGAGTAGTGAGAATTTTCTCAAATAATTTACCCACCTCGTCCAGCAGCACAATAGGTCTAAAACTCGGAGGCTGGCCCAGAGCGCTGTCTTTTGGTATGAGACAGACTCGACCCTCTTTCCATGGCCACGGGAACTGTCCAAGGCGGAGGCATTCATCAAATATTTCCCGCATTACATCACCTAGAAACTCAGACACCACAAACAGCATCCGCCCCGGTATGCCGTCTGGACCTGGTGCAGTTCGTTTGGCTCGAAGTCTATTTAGGGCCGCGTTTCCCCATCTCTAATCGGTAGGAAATCTGTCTCCGCTCCTTCGTCAATGGGCTGGGGTGGAGCCATTCGCGGTGGGATGACCCGTCGAATCTGGAAATAACCCTACCATTACTCTTTCTAGCTCTAAGCCTGAGAGGGTCTCCGTAACCGGGACAGTCTGAGTCCGAAGCTTCTTTCGAGCTGTTTTGTAAGGGCGGCCCCACGGATTCTGGCTCAGTTCGGTTAGAAGTATCTCCCTCGCATTGGACTTCGCCTGACTGATTGCCACTTGTAGGGCCTTCCGTGCTTCACGATACTCTCCATGAAGTTGGTTTTCTAGCTCCAGGTTTACGTCTGTACGTCGACGACAACGGACGTATCGTCTGCGGGCAACGTTACTTGTGACCCGGAGGGCGTTAATTCCCGGCGACCACCAGTAGACTTGCCGTCTCGCTGGTCGACGCCGTACTCTGGGCATGGCCGCGTCGCAAACCTCTCTCAATGACGCACGTAAGTGAACTGCTCGCTCATCTACACTAACCCGGACTTCTCTGTTCAGACCTGTATTGGCCCAGCGCTGAACAATGGCGGCCTCAAGGGCCAATTCTCTGTCCATTTTGCTCCAGGTCCATCGTGTAAACTTACTAGGTTCTCCGCAAGGAACTGCTTGTCCAGAAGTGGGTGAAATTCTGAATCGGATGTACAGATGGTCCGACAGTGTTTCGACATCCCCTTCTACTTTCCAGTCCATTACCTTGCGCGCGACTTCGGGGGTGGCGAAAGAAACATCCACCACGGATCCGCCCTGGTGTCGCACACAGGTTTGAGCGTTCCCTCGGTTGAGAAGAGTCATATCCGCTTGAAGGGCCCAAAGTTGTAAGGCTCTGCCCCGTGAGTTTGTGACCGAGTCACCCCATTCGTGAGATCTCGCATTAAAGTCGCCTAGAACAAGGATCTGTCCAGGTGAGTATCGTCCGACAGCAGCTCTAATAGTGTCTAGGTAGAGCTCGAAATCTGTCAGTCTGCGGTTAGGAGAGAAGTACGAGCCGATAATAATGTACTTTCCCCATCTCGCTACTACAAACCCAGCACTCCTTTCGAGGAATATAAGCGGCACCGTCCCATCTGAGCGAGTGGTTATGGCCACAAGCCCGTCTAGGTCTCCTACCCAGTTAGACTGGGAAGGGATAAAGTATGGCTCTGCCATCACCGCAATGTCGATCTGCCACTCCGCCATGGACTGCAGTAAAAGGTCCTGAGCTCCGGCGCAATGGTTAAGATTTCCCTGAAGGAAGTTGATGTCTCGTATCCTATTCATTCCGTCATTGCCTCCGGAGACTGTGTCTTACGACAGCTGTCTTCAGTCTCGGACTCGATCCTTTGAGCTACCTTCCCTCGTGTCGATGGAGGACAACACTTGCTGCTCCCCATTACGTGTTCCGTCGGCGGCCAGCATCAGCACACACTGCACACCGTAGTTTCGTCGCCTTGCACGCTGTAGCAAGGTGCTCTTTACTGCCACAGCGGAAGCAGAGATGCCCTCTATCCGTTGTTGACGGGCACATTGGCCGAGTGTGACCAACTCCAAGACATCGGAAGCAGCGGAGGGGAAGTTGCTTCAGCCCTATTACTCGGGCTGAACTCCAACCCACAAGGATGTGGCCGGCATCGATCAGGGTTTTGGCAGTCGCCACTGGACACTGTACTACAACGGCACCCATACCCCCAGGCCCACGTTGTACCTTTCGAGCCTTCACTAAGTCTAGGGCGCAATTCCCTACTTTTGCTACGGCGGCAGCAACTTTGTCGCTAGTGACGGAGTCATCCAGGTCTACGATGCGCACATCGATGCGTTTCACAGGCCTTGTGACATCGGCAATACCCATCAGCACGGGTCGAAGTTTCTCGGCAAAACTATCCACTACAGTGGGGTCTAATTCCTTAGGAAACTCCAGCATACGTGCTCCCGTGACAGTTTGCCGGAATTTTAATCCTCTTGCAGAGAACTCCGACAAGTTCACGGCTTTTTCCGCCTTCTCTAGCACTTTGGCGTAACTTACTCTGTTTTGTACAGCCTCTGGCTGCAAGGTGATGACCACCGCGGGTGTACGAGGAGGGCGAAGCTTTGGTTTCGGCTTCGCTTTTGAGTCCTGTTTTCTAGCTGGTCTTGCCGCTTTGTTACCGCTCGTCGCTTCTTGTGTGGAACCGGAGGGGATGGAGGTTTTGTTTCCTCTCTGATGCTTCTTTCTCTGTACAAGAGTAAACTTCTCATTATCGTCTTTCATATTAGACCCGGCTCCAGCAGACTGCTCCTGTGTTCCAGAAGGCCTCGTTAATGGCAGGAGGTCACTTGAGGTTTGCACTCCCGAGGGCACCGCCTGCGCACCATCACCGTTTTCCAGGGTAGTCACCGTCATTGTAGCAGCAAGACGAGCCGCTATTCTTTTTTTATCGGCCGCTAATGGTGGACGATGAACCTTCGCGGGAAGAAGTCGATCTTCAATTCCCTCGAACCAAGCATTAATGATAGCTTTTAGTTTTTAGTTTCTCCATTATTGGAGAAACTAAAAGCATCGGTCACCTCCTCTGAAGAAGATGATTTATATCATCTTCTTTAAACGGCTCTACTGCTGTTGCTCCCGTAGCAGAAATTAACGCTTTCATCTCTGAGAATTCACGTCGATAGGCTTTCAATTCAGTCCTAAGATTTTCGATCTCCTTCCGCAGTCGGCCATTATCTGCTTTGAGCCGGCGAGTTTCCTCCACCTCCGTCTGTGCAGTTAATGCGTCTACTACCTCCTGCAGCCCAGCTGCTGCTTCCCGTAACCGTTGAGCAGCGGCTTTACTTAGATTTTTGATTTTTGATGCCACATCAATGATGTCAGCGGCTCTTCGCCCAGCATGGGCTCTCAGCTCCTCTGCCGAGAGATTCGAAGCGTTCTCCTCCATTTCCTCCAAGTTCCCTGCTTCAAGAATTGGCTCGGGTGCCGCCTTTTTGTAAGCTCGAGTGTGGAGCGCCTTCTCATACTCCCTCTCACGGGTCTCGGATTCCATCCTTTTCAGCTCGGCCCTAGCTCGAGAGATGGCACACCCTCTGCTAGCTCTGCCTCGACGAGCAGTCGTAACTTTGGCCGGCGGATGTCCCTGCTCTGTCACAGAACCGGATGCGAGGATTGACCTTTTTCGGCGGCCTCTTGCATTAGCACCTATCTTTACTACAAGGCCAACGTCGCTGGTGTTGGCGTACGACTTCGGGTCGCAGGCTTCCACCTCCATTTCAAACAAATCCTTATCAGAAGCATCATCTAAGTCCGAGGTTGCAATGCCGTGGTCGTGTTCACGAAGGCCGGTAGTCTGCCGACCTACGAGGCGATTGTTGCCCACCCCAGAGTACGAAGGGCTGTCATCCACCGCAGTGAATGAGCGGGATTCCTCCTCTTGGAGACCCGCCTGGGGAACTTTTTCACAACTGACCTTATCCATGATTTCTCGATGCTCCACATCTTCGTCCCTTTTTTCAGGGGTGGGCTCCCCTGTCAGCACGTCCGACGTGTGTTAGACGTGCCCGTCCCGCCTGGCAAGCCCTTGCGGGCCCCGCCGGGATGTGCCGCTCTTCGTCTGGTCCCTCCTCCTAAGCCTGCTCGGTATGGGTATCCCTGCCGATGTAGCCTTAGGGATCAAAGGGACACGCAAGCCCCCCCACCACAGCAAGGTGGCAGCACAGTCGGGGGGGACGCCGTATATACCTGGTATTTCATTTTTATAGTATAAAATGTGTTTTTCATGTTCTTCGATTTTTTCTGTCGATCTCCTTATGTCACAGATACCAAGAATATCCCAATTAATTTGACTCAATGCTTGTTCCAATTTTATTAAATACTCATTTGACTTCAATGACCTTGTGTTTAGTGTTGCTATGTATAGTCTTTTTTCTTCCGTTTTCCTTATTGTTTGATTTTCCATTGTTAGTGTTTGATTTTCCATTGTTAGTGTGAGATTTTGGGGGGTTTGGTCTATAACCCCACGGTGACCAGCCGGGTTTGGGATTTTTTTGTGTACTTTTTGTGTTATACTTGTATTTTTTATTGTTTTCCTGTTACCGGTGTCTAATGTATCCTATGGCTTGTGCTGTTGGTTGGCTTTATCCGACAAGGAAAGAGATCTAGCCCTCAAGTATGCAAAAACATCTGTTTTATGCAATTTGGGAGGAGCTAGTATATTATTTCCTTCTGTGGGTCGAGACTGTGTCTGTATGTTGTTTGGTGATGTTGATAGTTCTCTTTTTCTTTTCTCACCCTCTGTTTTCTCTTTTTCCTTTATAATAAGTTTATTAATGCCTCATTGCCTTTTTCTTTTTCTTGCTTTAATTGGAGTTGCAGGTTTTTACGTATTTCTAGTGTTTCTTTAGAGAAGTCTTCAGTAATGTAGGTTTGTGGAGGCATTTTCTTTTTGTTTTTCAATATTTCTATTTTCTTTTGATATGAAGTAAAGGTTATTAATATTGGTCTAATTTTGTTTTCATCACGCTTACGCCCTAATTATGATATTTGTCCATTTCGTATTTTTCTAGGTTGATATTAATGTTTTTCATAACCTCTATTATTATATTAAACAAGTCTTGATAGTTATTTTCTGTCTCCTTTATTCCATGTAATATAAGGTTATTTTTCTTATTAATATCTTCTAAATATTTGACTTTCTTGTTTAATTAAATTAAATTAAATTTATTTAAGACCAACAAAGGATCAATTTCGTTAGTGACACATTTTAATCTTACAACTAATGTTAGTAGGTATACACACAAAACTTATTAACTAACTATCTAATTACATATTTATTTATTTATTTAAGCACATGTGGAGTGCACCACAGTGGTTCAGGTAGGCCCCATCAAACCTATCTGCATACATGGCTAGGATGCTGTTGGTGCTGTTCCTCACCCTGCATAACAATGAAGTGGCTCTTTTGCACATAATGGCAGCCATGGTATAATAATATACTCCGCCTGGTACTCCATTCCGAGATTCGCGTATGACCTAACTGACACGCGCCTACGTCATCATGCTGTTTACAGGTTCTCAAACTTTGAAATGTGGGAGAATTTTAACCAACGGTGAAAATTATTTTAACGGCATTAATTTTAAGTTATTTATGTAGAAACATAGTAAAATAAAACAAATCTAATGTATTAAATTAAACTTTATTTATCTATACAAGACAAACGTTTAAAAAACTAATTCACAGTTACACATTAATTACCAAGCTTACGACGGATGAATGGAATCGGAAGATATTGCTAACGAGTAATTAAAAATGACGTGTTATTGTAAAATTTAAGCTAAAATACATACAAATGAAAATTATAAAATTATAAAGAAATATTTTAACTTATTAACCATAGGTATAATGTACCCATGTAACATGTTATGTTGAAATAAAGTGGCAATGTTATTGTGACGTAATCGCGTGTCACTCTGGGAATGGAAGACCATGTTTTATTAAAGTTGTTTTATTAAGTAAGTTCAATGACTCTGTTTTCCATCTAGATACTGTTAGTTCTTATCAAATAATTAAAGTAATTAAATGTTTAAAATCGAATGCCGAGGGTATTGACGGGATAAATCTAAACATGCTTACTATGACTTTTCCACACACAATTGATTTCATTACGAGCCTAATAAATACCTCCATTCTTACATCCACCTTTCCAGATATCTGGAAGTTAGCAGTCGTGACTCCCTTGCCTAAAGTATCGAACCCATCTGTGCTTTCAGACCTTAGGCCTATAAGTATACTACCTTGTCTGTCCAAAATAATGGAAAAAGTAGTATGCTTACAGCTAACCGCCTACTTAGAAAACAATAATATCCTACCAGATGTCCAATCAGGTTTTCGGAAGGGACGTAGCACTGTGACCGCATTACTCGATGTCTCTGATAACATTTTGGATGCTCAAGACAAAGGAATGTGCACTATTTTAGTCCTCCTCGATTTCTCAAGAGCATTTGATTGTCTGAATATAAATCTGCTTCTTTCCAAATTGAGTTTTTACGGATTTGATCACAAAACTGTAAAGTGGTTTGAAAGCTATTTACATAATCGATCACAAATTGTGAAAGTATGTTGCAGTGACGGATCTTCATTTTTATCCGAAAAAGCTGATATAACAAGAGGAGTTCCACAGGGATCGGTGATCGGCCCACTCCTGTTCATATTATACTCCGCAGATATAGGGTCCTACATCACGCATTGCAAATACCATATATATGCAGACGACATACAAGTGTATATATCATGTAAGCCAGCTGACATTGACAGTGCTATAGAAAAATTAAACCAAGATCTCACCTCAATAGCATCATGGGCCACAGAAAACTGCCTGTTGCTTAATCCAAATAAAACTAAATACCTAGTATTTGGCAGCAGGCAACAACTGGCTGGTGTCAGTATATCAACGGATGTTACGCTAATGAATACACCGGTTGAGAGGGTGTATGAAGCGCGTAATTTAGGTCTCATAATGGATTGTGGACTACGTTATGAGAAGCATGTCTCTGAGGCCATTAGGAGTTGTTTTTACAAGCTTAAAGTTTTATATAAAATTCGGCCATATTTAAGCGAAAACCTCCGCTGTCAACTAGTTGAATCACTTGTCCTATCAAAATTAAACTATGTGGATGTAGTGTTTGGGCCTAGACTTCTTGCAAAGACAAAGAGACTCATTCAGCGTGTTCAAAATGCCTGTGCTCGCTTCTGTTTCAATATTCCGTTGAGAGCTCACGTGACACCATTTCTGAACAGCCATAAGATCCTCAAGATGCAACACCGTCGTAAACTTCATTTGGCTTGTCTGCTCTTTGGTGTGCTTAAATATGGTACTCCGCCTTATCTCTTCAATAAGCTTTCTTGTATTAAGCTCCGCGAACGCCGTAACTGTGGAATTCAATTGTTAATGCCACGCCATGCCACAGCAGCGTTTCGGGGAAGTTTTCGCTATGCCGCGTCGAAAGTCTGGAACAATATACCTCCGCCTTTGAGAAACCTGCAAAGTATTCATAGCTTTAAGTCAAAGATTAAACTGTATTTACTTAATCACCAACGTAGCCAAGAAGCCTACAGACTTGATACCAGCTGCCTGTAGTTTGTAATTTTACTTATGCTTACCTCAAGTGTTTTGTTCCTTTGGCCTGACAAGGGTTCATCATTCCTTTACGCCATACTTAGTAGAGTGCTGTTATGTTAGTATTTCGTACATTTTCGTAAATTCGTCATCCTACAATGCTGTTTTGCTAATAAGCTAATCTTACAAGATTTTTTAACGTAGATTTCATGAACGCTCGATATTGGTTTGGTCTGACATTGCTTTTTAGTTAGTGTAGCCACCGTTGGCGCTAGTAGTATATACAGCTGTAATGCTCAGCCAAGATATGGTCGGACCGGATCGATACAGCGATTTAGAGCACGATGCTTGTTTTTGTATTAATTAATCTTAATTGTAAATAGTCGTTATGTTGTATCTTCTTGCTGTGTAACTTTTTTCTTATTTAACTAACTGTTTACTGTATGTTATTTCTGCCTTTTTTCTTCTTGTCTGTTACCTTCCGTGATTCTTCTCACTTGATGGTCTCATCGGAAGATCAGCGCTGGAAGCCACCAGCAACATGCTGAGATGGGGCCATTTCGTGGCACTTTAATCTTATTTTGTGTTTTCTTTTATACTATGTACTGTTCCGATTGTTTGTTTGTGCTTACGAATAAATCTATTCTATTCTATTCTATTCTATTCTATTCTATTCTATTAGACCATGATGGCAGCAAAGCAGTTCAGTCTCGATCGCGCACTCGTTACGATCGCACATGCAAATAGTTTTATCTTAACGTCCGTAAATTCCACAGGTTCTCAAAGTTTCCTATTCCATCGAAAGTTAATTCAACTAAAAAAATATATATATATATTAATATGAAGTGTGCCTATTGTGATATCCAAGTTGGGGATGGTGCTCAGTGCTCATTGTGTAAGAATGAAGTTGGATTCTGCTGTGCTGGTATAACGGAACAGGGCTATAGAAAACTCGGTTCAGACCGTAGAACAACATGGAAGTGCCACATATGTAAGAGAGATGCCTCACCGGCGCGTGCAAAACCAGCTGATATTGAGACTGTTTTACTAGAATTGCGGGAGATGAAG
The DNA here is from genome assembly GCF_910591565.1 of Cydia splendana. Lineage (NCBI taxonomy): Eukaryota > Metazoa > Arthropoda > Insecta > Lepidoptera > Tortricidae > Cydia > Cydia splendana. The sequence continues at coordinate 300,516 of NW_026946890.1, forward strand.
AAACAATTGTTATGCCTCCCCGGTATGGTGCAAGACATTACCGACATTAAAACTGAGCTGTCGGAGGTCAAGGAATCATGTAACTTCAGCAGTGCTAAACTAGAGGAGCATTCTTCGCGCCTCATAGAAGTTGAGCGGAAAGTCTCCGAGCTGGAAGCACTACAGGAAAAAGTTGTACTCCAGAGCAATGAGTTGTCCTTTATAAAAAATGAAATGTCGCGCAACGATCAACAACAGCGTTTAAATAATGTTGAGGTCAAAGGTGTCCCGGTAAAAAAGAATGAAAACCTCTTTACAATTCTAAAGGATATCGGCACTGCAATTGGCTACCAAGTTGAGAAAAATACTATCAATTACATATCGAGAGTTTCAATGCATAAATCAAAGGAAAAATTGATTATAATTAGCTTCACGAACCGGTACATAAAAGAAGATTTTATAGCGTCGGCAAGATTAAAGAAAAAAATCTCTGCAGAAGAAATCGGTTTTAAGGATAATAAACAAAGTGTATTTATAAATGATCACCTAACTCCTGAAAATAAGAAACTTTTGACAACCACTAAAACTACTTTAAAACAAAAAGGTTACCAGTATGTATGGGTGAAATACTGCAAAATACACGCTCGCAAAGACGCAAAGAGATTTAAACAAATTAGTATAAATTGTAACTATATAGTGAAATTTATGTCTATATTTGGCGTGTATATTGTGTTCGTGCTTGTGTCAATATTCATTAATATTCACACTAAGCGTGAACACAAAAGTTTGAATGCCGCTGACCGGTTCACCTGGTCAGTTCAACGCTTTTGTTTAGCGCTCGGGCTTATCGCTACTGTCGCTACCTGCAGTCACTATGCGCTCGATGAGTACTTAGTAACGTACGCTTGTCTCTTTTCTTCGCCTTTGCAGATACATATGCTTAACTTTTTATTCATTCGCACTCGGAATGCAGATTTTATGGCTCCTTGCAAATTATTTTTACGGAACTGGCTGTTATGCGATAATGAGACATTGCTTATTATTTGCCTAATTGCATTGTCATATTTATTGGATAATGTCACATTTAACTTATCAAACAAACAAACAAAATTTACTTTATTCATGTAGGCCTAGCAACAAGCTCTTATGAATCGTAATTAATCTTAATCTAATTATCAGAGCAATTTATTGATGTTAATATTATTCCATAATAAAATTGGATTATTATACATATCAAATTTAACACTAAAAATTTCACAAAAGGATCGTCAAACATTAAAAAGATTGTATAAAAAAATACTAGTCTAGAATTTCTAGAATAAAATCTAAATGTCAAAAAAAAAAGCATAAGTGACAAAAGAAGTAGATAGTATTACATCGGAATATCCATTTCCTCATCAATAATCAAATATACCTAATAAATAAATAATCATTTCGAATAACAATTAATCCCACGTTGTAATATCATTCATGTAGTCTTGTGTGGTATAATAAGCTTTAGAAATAAGTTTACGCTTTACATAATTCTTAAATTTATTAATAGATAATTCAGTAATATGGTTTGGAAGTTTATTATAAAATCTTACACAATTACCCATGAATGATTTTTTAATTTTATGGAGCCGAGTGAAGGGCACTGCGAGCTTATGTTTATTTCTAGTATTAATATTATGAATTTCACAATTTTTCCTAAAATTTACAATATTTTTATGTACGTACAGAATATTCTCATAAATGTATTGACAGTGCACTGTCATTATGTCAATTTCCTTAAATTTATCTCTAAGTGAGTCTCTATGGTTCATTTTGTATATTGCTCGAATAGCCCTCTTCTGCAGAACAAAAATGGTATTTATCTCTGAAGCACCGCCCCACAGTAAAATACCATATGCCATAATGCTATGGAAGTAACTAAAATATACTAATCGAGCTGTTTTCACATCAGTTAACTGACGGATTTTGCTCACTGCAAAAGCTGCAGAGCTCAGTCTATTCGAAAGAGTAGCAATATGGGGACCCCACTGGAGTTTAAAATCTAAAGTTATACCAAGAAAAACTGTACTATCAACTAATTCCAATTCCTCATCCTTCACAATGACACTTGTTTGCACATGCCTTACGTTACTACTAGTGACAAACTTAATACATTTAGTCTTTTTCTCATTTAACAGTAAATTATTAACATTGAACCAATTTACTACTTTTGAAATAGCATTGTTTACATCATTGTAAGCTTGTTGCTGTCGTTTGACTTTGAAAATAAGTGAGGTGTCGTCTGCAAACAATACTATATCATGGTGGGTCTTAATAAGGAATGGCAAGTCATTTATGTAGATAAGGAACAGGAAAGGCCCCAATATTGACCCCTGTGGAACACCCATAGAGACCAATGACCCAGGTGATCGCTGTCCATTCACATCGACCCTTTGTATTCTACCATTTAAGTAGGACTTAAGTAAATTCAGTGCCGATCCTCTAACTCCGTAATAATGAAGTTTCCTGATTAATGTTTCATGACAAATACAGTCGAAGGCCTTAGATAAATCACAGAAGACACCTAAAGCATCTCGTGACTCCTCCCAGGCATCGAAAATATGCTTAATTAGCTCAACACCAGCATCGGTTGTTGAGCGACCCCGTGTAAAACCAAACTGCTTATTATGCATCAAATTATTAACGTTAAAATGTCGTACTAATTGAGAAAGAACTAATTTTTCAAAAATCTTGCTAAATGTTGGTAGCACAGATATCGGTCTAAAGTTAGTGGGGTCAGAGCTGCTACCAGATTTAAATAAAGGAATTACTTTACTATGTTTCATTAGATCAGGAAACTCGCCGCAATCAACACTGTTGTTAAATATAACTACCAAGTCAGGCGCTACAATTTCTACTAAGGATTTGACAGCATGGACAGAGACTCCCCAGAGGTCATTAGTTTTTTTGACATTAATTGATTTAAACGCCTTTATTACATCTGAGGTACAAACATGTTCAAAATGAAGGTCTCCACAACACTCTGGAGCATTATGTTTTAATAATGTAACAGCAGATGAGGGTGATGAATTTAAATCCTTAGTTGTGGATACTGGTACCTCGGTGAAAAATTTTTCAAATTCTGTAGCTACTTCTAAATTGGAATCTATAATTTTGTTATCAATGTTTAGTTTAAGTTCTTTAATTGTATGTTTCGAGCGACCAGTCTCCACATTTATAACTTTCCAGGTTGCTTTAACAATGTCGGAACTACTTTTTATTTTCTGACTTAGATAATTTCGCTTAGCTATATGACAATCTACTTTAAACTTCTTCGAATACTCCTTCACATGTTCTTTAAATTCATCACTCTGATTAAACCGCCGTTCCTCATATAAGGCATACAGTTCACGTCTTCTTTGATGTAAGTCCGCAGTAGCCCACTCACTAAAAACTGATGCACCACTAACTACGACCGATTTTGAGGTGAATATCGCATTATAATGATCCATAAAAGTGTGAAAGAATGAAATATACATACTATTAGGACTCATATCGGAAGACAAAAAGGGTAGCGCCTGAACTAAACTTAGCTTCATTCTTTCCACGCGGTCCGAGGTTACTGGTACAAAAGTTATTTGTTTTCTCATGGTATTTTTCCTTAATGCCTCAAATACCATTAATTGACCTAAGTGGTCTGATTCTAAATTGCTGATAACTTTTTTAGCAATAGGAAAAATATCTGTGAAAATATTATCTATACAGGTTGCACTAGTAGCAGTCACTCTAGTGGGCTCCATAAACATGTGGTTGAGATTACAAGATTTAAAAAGATTCAATAATCTACAAGACATTGTTGAATTTTCCATAATATTTACATTAAAGTCGCCGCATATAAGCAATTTCTTACTAGAAGATGATATTTTAAGTAGGGCAGATTCCATTATGTTTTCAAATAATTCAAAATTACTTAAAAATAAAATAAAATAAAATAAAATAATCTTTATTGCAACTTTGAGTTGTTACATAACATTGGTTCCTGGCTCTCAAAGTAGGTTTCCCTGTGTCTCAAGAGCCAGTTCCTTCCCAATTACAAGCGTAGGTAATGTTACAATGTTAGACATTTTATATTACATATTTAACAATATTAAAATTAATTTTAAAGAAAGATGAAACTGTGATGTGTGTGTACGCGCGCGTGTGTGAGTATTCTGTGTGTCTGATTTTTAGAATATGTGTGTGTTTCTGTGTGTTTACGCGCGTGTGTGTCTGGTTATTTTAGATTGTATGTACTAGAACACGCTTCGTAATAGCTCTTCTGCTTCAGTATAACTTAATGATTTTAACCAAATCTTAATTTTGATTTTTAATTGAAAATTACTAATGTTGTTTATATTAAGGGTTTTGTGTGCTTTGTTATATAAGTATGGTGCCAAAAATGAAAAATGCCTTTTAGACCATGCACTATTACAGCGAGGTACGGGGTAGTGAGCTATGCGTTTGTTGCCAAATGTGATTGTAGGGGCTATTAGTCTGTGGTATCTGCGTAATGTTTGATAAATAAAAAGTTTGCGTACACTTAAAACTTCTGCTATATTGAAAAGCATCTCAGTAGGGTATCGAAATGGAAGATAGAACATCACTTTTAAAACTGCTCGTTGTGCCCGTTCGAGCTCGATAAGATGTGTTTTGATAGCGCCTCCCCATGAGCATATGCAGTAGGTCAGGACACTTTGGCATAGGGCGTCATATGTCTGTAATAAAAGATTATGATCCGCCACCGTTCGCAAGCTTTTAAATATAAATATTAGTTTACGGATTCTATTAGCAGTGGCAGATATGTGGGGACCCCATTGCAACTTATCGTCGATGACAACGCCAAGATATTTAATTGTACCCACTCTAGATAAGATACCGCAGTTACAGTTCGTGGTAATTTCACCGTTACTTGTCTGTCTATTGCAGGGGTAGGTATGAATTTTCATAGTGTCAAGTGCTGAGTCAGGTGCTGCTGCAGACGTTTTGCTAAAGCATAGATATTTGGTTTTACTAATATTTAAATTAAGGAGACTGTTCTCGAGCCAGCATGTGACACTACTTAATCCTGCCTCTACTAGTACTCTGACATCTTCCCAAGTTTTTCCGTGGAATACCAACACTGTATCATCAGCAAACATTAAAAGTTTAGCGCCCTTGATCTTAGTTTTACAAAGGTCATTTATATAGGCCAGAAACAAAGATGGACCTAATGTGCTGCCCTGGGGGACACCGTAATTACAAACAGCTTCATTGCTTATGTGGTTGGAGATACGCAATCTTTGGGTACGGTTTTGGAGATAACTTTGAAACCAAGCTAGAGGAGTTCCCCGGATTCCCATGTTCTGTAGTCTAGCTAACAAGATAGGTATTGAAACGGTGTCAAACGCCTTTTGTAAATCCAAGAATACCGCTACGCATTTGTTACCGTTATCGATGTGAGAATTGACCATAGAAGTAAAGGCAAGGACTGCATCTTCAGTTGAACAACCTGACCTAAAACCAAATTGATTACTTTGGAGAATATGCTGGGATTCCATATACTGTACAAGGCGTTTATTAACTATTTTTTCTAATAATTTAGAAAAACCTGTCAGTAAAGATATCGGTCTGTAATTTGACGGAAGTGATTTGTCACCTGATTTGAAAATGGGCGATATTATAGAAGTTTTGAAAATTTTAGGAAATATTCCGGATGAGAGGCTCAGGTTGAAAAGATGTGTGAGGGGTTCTACTAAACTTTCGCATGCAGATTTAATTAGTTTATTAGTAATGGTGTCACATCCAGGCACACTACTCTCTTTGAGGTTAATAATTAAGTTACGAATCTCAGTCGAATCTGTTGGAAGTAAAACCATTGAAGTTAGGGGAGAGGTAGACGAATGTGCAAAATTGGCCAAATCGTTATTCGTTTTTTCCATTTTTTCTAAAATATTGTTTGCTAAGGTGCGTCCCACAGAAGTGAAGTATATATTTGCTTCATCAAGTGCCTCAATAGGGTCATTCTTGACTTTAAGTAATTCTGTATTTTTTATTTTTGTTTGGTTAATGTTACATATTTCTTTAATAGTTTTCCATGTCTCTTTAGAATTATTCTTACACTGTAATAATTTAGTCTTGTAATGTTTCTTTTTAAGTTCTTTAATAAGCTTATTGCACCAGTTACGATACGATATATATTTTAATCGAATGTCATTATCATTAGGATTTCTTTTTACTTTTTTATATAGTTGGTCCCTTTTTCGAATAGACTTCACAATGCCTACTGTAAGCCATGGTTTTAGCGGTCTCTGTTTTTTAGGAATATTACTTGGTCTTGTATTAGAACGAATTATTTCTTGTACTTTACTTGTAAATGTTTCAGTTGCGGTATTTACATCATCAATGCAGTAGAGGTAGTCCCATGACAGTGTTTTTAGCTGATCCACGATTTTACGGGTGTCAATAGAAACCTTACTACAGGTAGCAACAGATACTGGTTTTCCAACATTGCGAAGATGGAGCAAGATGGGGCTGTGGTCCGTTAATGGATCAAAAACCAATGACAGTACGTCACTGTCAGTTTTAACCATAAAATGATCAATACAGGTTTTCAATCTTGTCGGTAGGGATATAGCTTTACGTAATCCGTAGGTGGCCATTAGTAACAAATAATCTACCGAGTGGTTAGCATTATTATCCGGCATTACATCTATATTGATATCACCCGTAAAAATTATATGCCTATTACTAACGGTTTTCAATATGTTGTCAAGAGAATTAAGATAATTTAACGGATAATGGCAAGGAGGTCGATAAGAACATATTATGGTTAGATTGTTAAACAATGAGACAACCAGGCAGTTACCATCAGCTATAAAAGGTTCATAACACGAAGAGTCTAAGGTGTCTCTGACGTACGCGATTACCCCGTCGTTTTGGTTGATTGAGTACGTAGTACGATATGATATATAATTATTTATTTGTGGTATTAATGACTCACCATCTGTCCAGCACTCGGTCAGAACAATAACGTCTATGTCAAGGTTAAAACTGGTTATAAATACAATTAACTGGTCTAAATTACAGTTAACGCTCCGAATATTAACAGATAAAATACTAATTGTACTTGAATTACTATTATGGCTAAGCAATTTCGAACAAAAGGATGGGTCGCCCACGTGTAGACATTGTATTTCACCGGTCGAGTCGATATCTCTAAGTAGGTCTGAATCCATTTATAAAAAACACGTAAGTCAGCGGGGCGTATTTAATTTGATGCCTGAGTATGCAATGTACGGTAGCAATAACAATATTATGACAGGAAAAAAATATATATCCATATGCTTGCCAAAAATAAGCTGTATGCACAGCACCGCACGAGACTATGGTTAAATTAGAACCGTTTTTCCCCCGAAGGGTAAAAAACGGATATTTAGGTTCCTGCCGAAGCTTGAACCACATTATGAGATAACACCTTGTAACTCAGCCCTAATCAAGCGAATTCATCAACTAGTAGCGCCATCTATCGCGCTACCCAAGTACTAATGTCACCCGGTTGCCAGCGCGCGGCTGCTTTCTCTTCAGTACCACATAAGCCGGCAAGGCCCTTAGGTGTGGTTCAAGCTTCGGCAGGAACCTAAATATCCGTTTTTTACCCTTCGGGGGAAAAACGGTTCTATTTAGGTCTCCGTGCCTTCGCTTGAACCACATTATGAGACGTGTTTAAACCTCTGCCGGCGCTGGCCCGGGCGTACTGTGACTGATAGATAATATTTAAATTTATGCAAAAATCACTTGATAAGAATATGGGCTTGAAATTTATTCCGTATTGATATATTAAAGGATTGTTTACGTCAAACCTTGACTAGATTTTCCTTATTTGTAATTACCGATAGACGACACAATTGTTAGCACTGAATGGCAACATAAGTTATCCATTGCGACTATAAAACTACTTAACTTTTTATATAAAACAAAACTGTGTGACTATTAGTTGAAAGACTGTCCCTAAAATCATAATTAAAGACAAGAAGGTACTTGTAGGTCGTACAAATTTAAGTGTAACCACTATCTGAAGTAGTAGCTCTGATGCAGGTAACGTGAACCTCATCGAGTGAGTTTTACATTAAACCCGTCCAAATTACCTGATTCTTTCATTACAATAGCCCACTAGGTGATAAAAAGGTTTTGTTGTATGATGTCATGATATTACTACTGCTTATCTACTGCTTAACACAAATAAAGCACTGCCGGCCCATCCACTGTTTAAAAATTTTGTAACTAATTGGAAAAGCTTGGGTCCTCTCTGATTTATCGTATTTTCCAACAATTTAATGTAAATTGGTAAGTTGCATCATAGGCCAGATGTAATGTAATATGACTTTTAATGTGGACAAATAACCAAAGGTTTGTATAGGTACCCACTACAATACGATATTGACATTATTTAGATATTAATACATAGTTATTGACTAGGTATACCAGGTTTATTTTTTAATGGGCTATCATTACATAAGGACAACTTATTCCGTAAATGTGTTAAAAATTATAAACATGATGTTCTTATTTGTGGAAGCAATTGAGATTTATTTCGAATCAAGTACTCCTCTGCCTGAAAGTAGCGTCAGAAAGTGAAGAAGAAAATACAACACTTCATGATTTAATGTATGCGTTACTAACAAGTAACAACTCTCAACAACCTAGCAGTAGTTTCAACTGAGGCGATAATACATCCTTCCTTACTGATTAGTTTTAGGTGAGGGTTGCTTTAAAAACAACCATATTAATAGTAAGCCATGAATAGATATTAATTCTTATATGAAATAGTGGGCTCCTACCTATTTTAAGTGTCAATTATGCTGCTAAATTTATTACTCCCCACAGATAACTGAAAACTTGCCAATTAGGCTGGTGCCGGGTCAACCAAGCTTATATTATATGCTTGTCAGTCATGCAAACGAATGTAAAGAATGAACAGAATCACTGACACGAAGGTGACAATCGTATGGAGGCGATGATTATGAATTTAAAGTGATGCTGACAACTCCAGTTATTGTGGATGGCATCTCACCATGATGTTGTGCGTAGACTGAAGATCCGTCTACCAAGTAGGATATTTTAGAAGATTTTTTAATCTTTGAATAATTCCAATGCCTTCACCCATAATTTTTAGGCTAATTATAATAAAGGCTTGTAATTGTAGGTTGTTTAATGTTCTTTCTTTCTGGTGGCAAGCTGATTCCCAAATTGAAGATTTTATGGTTCGCGCTTGTGCTTGTGCGCTGGATTGTGCTTTATTGTTAGACTTAGCACGATTTGTGAGTTTTTAATGCTTTCGTATACATACGATCTTCTAATAAGAGTGTAAGAACCTCTTGACTGACGATGAAAGACTCTTTGAGTAAGAGTAGAGGAGGTGGACCTATCTACTTTAAATTGTAGTGCAACCTTTTCAAACCAATTGCGGAACTTTCGTAACACCCAGACAAATTAAAACATTATTATTTGTATATTGGTCCGAACCAGTAAGTTCTTGGCATTATACCATTGCAGTGGCACAAACCACGGGTGTCTCATGATGTCATCTAATCTCAAGTGCTGCGCCAGCACCGGCGCGCGCGGGATATGCTGTGGCACAATTCCTGTCAAACCTTAACACGTGTAGACGCGTTCATTACCAAATATTAATTTGATTACTTAATTTGTACTTTGAAGCCCCAATCCGCATTAGGCCAGAGTGGGGACTATAGCCCAAGCCCTCTCGCGAGTGAGAAGAGGCCTGTGCCCAGTAGTGGGACGTATATAGGCTGAATTATTATTATTATTAATTTGTAGGTACTTTTGATTAGAAATTTAGCAATACAAGGACGTTGTATGTTGTTTATTGGCTTTCGTGCAATCAAGTTGTGTATCATTTGATGACCTTGAGGGAACCCTAGGGTTAATTAGGCATCATGATGCCCACAAATAAACAATTATTTGATGATCTAGGCCTTTCTGCGACATATTATATTCATGTCACTACCTTGACGTAACCATACAATAAATAATAGTATGTACTATTACGACAGATTATGACCGCAAGGTGGCGCAAGCGCGAGCAGGCGTCCGTTCCATAGCGGTGCGCGGCAACTACTAGTGCTAGACACCAAAATTGGTGTGGGCCGCATGTACTTGTAGCGACGCGACGAAATCGCGGAGTGAGCTACGCCTGACGTAGGGCTTGCAATTCGAATATTCGAATATTCGAATTTGTCGAATATTCGGCCTGTTTTGATATTCGAATATTCGGCCGCTCAGGTTTCGAATATTCGAATATTTTTTATTACTATAAAAAATCTATTTAATCCGCTGCAGTTACAGTTTCTGTGTGTTTTCCGGGTATTTACAGATAATGAGTAATGGTAGGTACCCAAATACGAAGGAAATAATATTTTTACTGTATTCCTCTCGATAGACTTCGTGAATACAGTGAAACCTAACTCAATTTGAAAGAAAACGAAATCAAAAAGTATGTTATTTTTACGGTGCATAAGTTTTAAGTTAAAGGGTCATTCTGTTTATTAAGACTAAACCTTGCCCTCACTTATCGCAATTCTCAAATTTGATCATACCAAACCTGCCCAAGTGCCCAACTAGGTAATCTAACTATGCACCTTTAGCTGACAAATAATCCAGTAGTCAACTAACTTTTTCCCTTAAATATTCCAATATTATATAATTAAGCCGACCATTAATTAAGGCCTCTGAGTGACTACAAGTTAATTTAAATCAGAAAATAATTACCTACTAAAAAAAATTTCTTACATACCTAGGTTTGGTTTAGATGATTAAAGTTATATTATTTCACTCAACGGCGCATTTATAATAAAAGTTTTATCTAGAAATATTGAATACGTCTTATTTTGGCGTTTTACTTGTTTTTATAAATGTGGGCATCTCATAGTAGGATGATAAAATCTAGTCAATTAAGTGGATTTCTGCAAAATATCATTAGTTTTAGCAATATGTGAAATAAGCTTTTGAATAAAACGATAATAAACCGATTTCTCGTTCTTTTTCTTATTTTTTATAATATTCGAATAATTATTCGAATATTCGAATATGTCGTCAGAAAAAGTCGAATATTCGAATACCTGAAAGTTTCGAATATTTGCAAGCCCTAGCCTGACGTAACGTTGATATATATCTACTGACATCTCATATTTACTGTATTTAATGATATAAGCATATTATAATGAATATATAAATATATGAATTGTAGTTGTCTTCACAACTAATGCTGTAATTCTATTAGCAGCGCATCTGCCCTATAACCAAGACACGATGATTTTGTAGGGTACTACACCTGGAACTCTAATTGATTGCATTGACGATGACGTTTCCAATTACATGCCCTACGAGACCTGTTACAACAGTATGCTGTAAACCCTGGACTACTACCTTTCAGCTAAGCTTATTGTACTTAGATCTGGCAATGACAGCAGAACTAGTGTTGATTTTCAGAGTAAATTGCAGGCTCTATTTAACCAGCGAACATATTTGTAGTCATGAGTCACTACTGGGATCATATTTCACTTAGATCTTGCATTTTTTCCTGAACCACCGTATGTTGTTGTTCTTTTATAAAATCACGTGAGTACTTCCTTATCTGCAAAGGAAACCTCTCATCTGGAAATCGAAAGAAGGATATTTCTGATCCGTGTTCTTTCACAATCCGATATCTGCTATCGGTGACTGCCTGCAAATATTTTCTACATATTACGCATGTGTGTACGTTTCCGTACGTTGTACGTTTGTATGTACGTTGGCTTGCCCCGCAGTCCACATGGTTTCAAAGTTTCTGAAGTGACTTCATTTTAATTTGTCTATTTGGAGAAATTGAACAATCATCGTTTAGATCTAAGCCGTGGACCGTGGCTATTGGTTCGACAGCTTAGTTCTCTTAGGCGGCTTCACCTCTAATTCAATTCGCGATTTTTCGAAACAGAATCAGTAACTCCACTCTAACTAAACTACCGAAAAATCTTTTCATAAATTCTTTATTTATTTACATAACTTGAAGGGGAGCTTCATCTTCTACATAGGCATAACATTTACCACTAAAGAAACCGATGTTTCACCTATTGAACAATCATGGGTAACTATGCGGATTGTCATACTAATTTAATATTTTACTAGTTGGTCCTTTTAGATATTCTGTGAAAGCACCTCCTACAAATACCGTCTGTTTCCGATAGCTATATTACCAGTAAGAGTTAATTTCCTTTGAAATTGAACTATGTAACGTTTATGGTCAACGTTTTATTATGTATGATTGTTATACCAACGGCAGGTCGATTGACAACCCGCTGCTTAGATAATCTTCCGAAGTGGAGCTTGTTATTTGAATTTTGAACCTAATTTCACAAGTTTCTACCTGACTGATGTGAATAGAGCACTAATTACATTATAAATGCCTTTGTCAGTTCGGTCTATTGGACGGAATGCGATGGAAGGTACTTGCTGTTTTCTACGTGTTACTCTTAGTTCAGTGGTCTCGGTTTCACAGCTACATAGTAGACGATTTAAAGTAAGTAAAAGATTTCTCTTTGTAACAGGCCGCAATTTTTTAGCTAATGGTCAATATTTAGCGAGTATACAGGAGATGCTTCAGTATTCCCAAAGACACTATCAACCTGACTAGTCATTCATCATTCAAAAGAGGGATTTAGTGCGATGATTTTTCACTAATATATATGAGTATCATAAACTCTATTCTTTTCAGGTTTAGAGCCGCAATAAAGAGATATCTCTTGTTAGCCTATGACAGAGCCGTTAATGAATTGGCATTCCTATTCAGAAGAGAGAGTTTTAGTTTTCTTTCCTTCTTTAAGGCTAACGTCAATTTTTCTTGCCTCCCCCTCTCTCTTTTTGGTATAGGATCTAGTTGGGCAAAGTATAACACAAGGTTTTTCACTTTGTACTTTTCCCTTTTCACAGTTTCTTAACTGCTATTTTTCATGCCGGTTAGTCATACAGTTTAGGATCCTCAGAATGTATATTTTTGATTTGTTTGCTATCTCACGGCAATTGTTTGTTATCGACCCAGACCAACATTTGTACACGACCAAGACGGAAACCTTCCTTTTTCCTGGCAGGTTGAGACAATAACTGTAACTGCATTTCGTTATCAATTTCGCGCCAAACCCGCTAATAGAAATTCTGCTGCTCGTCGTTCTAAAAGGTGACACACCATTTGGTCGGCTACAATGATGATCACGCCACTAACTAAGTCGTGCATTGGTTCATGACCATGCAGATCTTAAATGCGAGGCCCACCGTGCAGACATCGAACGATAAAGCGACCAATAAGATGTCCGCTACCGTATTAATGGTAGACCATGAGACAACGGTTTTTGTTTAACAAGACAACGTCATTTCAATGTCATTTCATAGGACGATGCGATATCGTCTCATAGGACGACGCATTAATGTCTCACGATACGACAAAATGTAGTCTTATGGAACAATGCGATGTAGTCCTATGGGACGCAATATCCTCTCACGGGACGATACCACAGGATGGCGCAATGTCTTCTCACATGATGACGTAACTCATCGCGATGCCTGTCGTATCACAGGATGACGCCTTATCGTTTTACAGGACGACGCCTGATGTCCCACAGGACGATGTCATGTCATCTCACGGGACTACGCTATGTCGTCTCACGCAACGACGCTTGTCGTCCAACGGGACGACGCCGTGTGCCATTTATACCCGTAGGTATTCTATTTATGGTGATGGCTATAAGAGCTCACTTAGTCTCATCGCTGGGCCACGGGCACTGAGCGGAATGTCACAAGGTCTTTTAACGAGACGATGCTCGTCGTCTTACAAGACGCTGCCATGTCGTCAGTCAGGACAATACCATGTCGTCTGTCAGGACGATACCACAGGACGACGCCATGTCATGTCACGGGAAGACGCCTTGTCGTCTCACGGGACGACGCCTCGTCGTCTCACGGGTCGACGCCATGTCGTCTCATGGGACGACGCCATGTCATTTCACGGGGCGACGCTTGTCGTCTCACGGGACGACGCCATGTCGTCTCACGGGACGACGCCATGTCGTCTCACGGGACGACGCCATGTCGTCTCACGGGACGACGCCATGTCGTCTCACGGGACGACGCCATGTCGTCTCACAGGACGACGCCATGTCGTCTCACGGGACGACGCTTGTTGTCCCACAGGACGAGGCCATGAGGCGTAAGTACCCGTGTACTTTTTGTGACGGTGCCTGTAGGAAGGTCACTGCGTCTCGTCGCTGGGCCATGGGCACCGAGCGGAATGTCACGAAGTCGGAGGTTTTCAAAATATTTTTACGGTTTAAATTTCTTGATCTTTTTAAACTTGCTTTGTAAACGTGTTGCTCGGCTGAGTTACAAAAGCGTACTGAAGAGAAAGCAGCCGCGCGCTGGCAACCGGGTGACATTAGTACTTGGGTAGCGCGATAGATGGCGCTACTAGTTGATGAATTCGCTTGATTAGGGCTGAGTTACAAGGGTGTTATCTCATAATGTGGTTCAAGCGAAGGCACGGAGACCTAAATAGGGCAATTATTTGTTGACAAATATAAAAACTCAGTATATAATGGCAGTTCTAGTATTTTGAGGCGGCGTGTTAAAACGTTTCGAAAGCAGTAAGCGTGATTTTTACGTATTATGGTGGTAAGTGTAACAAAATGTGTGAGTATGTAAAGGTTAACGTTATAATAATAGTAACTTAGGACTATGTTTTTTCTAAAACTTAACATGCAACTATAGAATGTAACAATAAGCGAGTATTCCGTTAGTCACGTTGTTTTTAGTGCTTCCAATTGTTTCTCCGAGTCGATTAGTATGGTGCGCGTACCCTCAGCCTTGCGTAGGTAAACACGGCCGCCATCCGTCCAACAGTATTTGTATTGTTCAGTATTCGCAACACCGCGGGCCAAAAAATGAAGTCTCCTTCCGCGGGGCGTCAAGTGTTCCGCAACGTAGACAGGGACGCGGGGCCCAGGCAGTGCAAGTGATTCCGAATTAATTTTGTTATCTTTGTGAGTGATGTTGTACTGCTTAACCGCTGTTAAAAGTTTCTTTTTTTGAATACAGCTTGAAAGATCCGCTACAATGGGGCGTGCACTGTCGTCACCAGGTTTTCCACGGGTACGATATATTTCACGAATACCCGACGGGTCAAAGGTCATGTCCACGGCTTTGTATATCTTGGAAAGTACTTCGAGGAGGTCGTCTTTACTCTCCTTCTGCTTATTGGGTACATTGCGAAGCTCAACGCATGAGGCAATGGAGACGCGCTCCATCTCTTCGATCTTGGTTTCTAGAGTACGTATGTATGATAGCTGTTCCTGGCGGTCCTGCTCGAGAATCTCAATTTTTTGACGCATGTCCTCAAAACCTGAGTTCATGAAGTTCATTGACTTGTCGATTTCTAGGTTGGTATTTAAAATGTCTTTTATTTGTGTCTTGATATCTGTTATGTCACCAGTTAGAGTTTTGAGGATCGAATCCTGCCCGTCCATCCATACCTTTAACGTTTTATCCTGATCGCGTTTCCAGTCCTTTAACATGTCGCGCATTTCATTTTTAAAGGAGTCTAAGTTGTCTTTGTCTGCGGGCGAAAACTCGCTCGGGCGGAAACGTTTACGATGCGTTACTTTTGACGGAGTTTTGTTTAGTTCTGAGTCTGAATGCACCATTGTTGTTTCAGGCCCGGTGGGGGGTGGTGAACTTGTAATACCTTCCGTAGTTGAAGACATTTTATTTGTAATTTAAATACTAAATAGTATGCACTCGATATTTTAGATTTCACTTAGCGTCACACAGATAGCTTAGTCACAATCACAATTGTAGCACTGGATTTGTTTGTTTGAATGCTGGCGTAGCTCGTAGCGCATGTAGCGGCCGCGTAGCACAGGCGGCCGCCGATGCAACTTGGTTTGTAGGTCTCCGGCGCACTTGCACAATAGTTGTTATGTCCTTCTTTTAAGAGCGTGTTTTATTTGTACGAAAGAGGACAGTAATTACTATTTTTAATTATAATATTTGAAATCTTATGCACGCATGACTTGTGACACGTCTAACTAGCGTGGCGGTCCGGAGGGAAGATGATGATAATGGCGGCCTATACACACAGACAACAATAAATTGCTCTAATTCTACTGCACTTAGTTCTATAGTCCGTTCAACAGACATGGATACAATGTCCTTACGTTCCTTAAATTTTAACTGACTATTTAATATAATTAATGACCCACCATGTATGGAACTAAGTCTGGTGAACGAACTTCCTGCCTGGTGATTATTAAATTGGGGCATTAATTCATTATTATTTAACCAATGTTCAGTAAGACATAAAATATCAATATTAAAATCATTCAAAAAAAGTTCTATCTGTAATTTTTTTCCTCTAATACATTGAATAGTGCTTAGGCATGCTGTGTGTGGATCGCAGGGCTCCAGTCGCGAGCTGGCGGACGCGCTTAATCAGCACTACCTGGCGGTGGTGCGCGACACTCCAACCAGGCCCAACATACCCGAGGCTCTGAAACTGTTGCGCGCCTCCAGACCACCCGTACCGAACACTATGTTTATGACTCCATTTACGGCACCGGAGCTGGTCAAAATTATTAAACATATTAAATTGAAGGCCACCAAAGACGTCTATGGGTTCCCAACCTCTGCACTGCGTAAACTACCTTACATTTTCCTAAACCTGCTATGCAACCATCTTAATACCTCAATGTCAAACGGTTCTTATCCTGACACTTTAAAGAGTATAAAAGTAACACCTGTGTATAAAGGTAAGGGTAGCAAGAAGGAATTAAAAAACTATCGTCCGATATCGTTGGTGCCCGCAATCTCTAAAATATTTGAGATGGGAATTTGTGACAGACTGATGAGATTCTTTAGCTCGAATGAGTCGTTATGCTCTCAGCAGTATGCTTATCAGGCTGGTCGATCGACGGTGGAGGCAGCACGCGAGGTGGTAAAGAGCGTACTAGATAGGCTAGAATCAAAAAAACGTGTTGCCGCTATACTTTTCGACCTATCTCGCGCTTTCGACCTTGTTGATCACAAACTGATAGCAGCTAAGCTTGAACACTATGGCGTACGTGGGGTGACCCTGGATCTCATTATTTCCTTCCTCAGCAAGCGCTCCCAAAGAACGGAAGTGGCTGGTGATGCTTCGGTACCAGGTGATATTGGTGACCGGTCAGTTCCTCAGGGGTCCAACGTTGGTAACACCATATTTCTGGTACTGATGAATGACTTGCCATTTTTATCTTCTCACACCCAGCTCATTATGTACGCAGACGATATCTGCGCCGTAGTGAGCGGGGACTGTGAAGATGAGCTCCGTATCAATGTTGAAACGGTAATAATGAAGCTCTTGCACTGGTTTACTGCGAACGGTATGCAGCTCAACCTCGAAAAAACGAATATTCTGGACTTCTCATTGGCAACAAATAAGACCACAAACTTAATCCCTGTAGTAATACAAAACACTAAAATTGGGGCTGTAAGCTCCGCAAAATTCGTAGGCTTCACTCTAGACGGTAGACTGCAGTGGCAGGAGCATATTGATTCCCTCTGTGCTAGGCTAAACTCTGGCTATTATGCCGTAACCAGACTCAAAGGCTCCTTGTCCCAAAATAATCTGCTAGCCGCCTACTACGCTTATTTTCACTCCCATCTTTCCTATGGAATCGATCTTTGGGGTTTAGCTGCAGACCGTGATCGCCCTTTTATAATCCAAAAAAAAGTCGTCCGGTCTATGTGCCGAGTACCGCCCGACGAACCGGCAAGAGAACTTTTTATTAAATTACGCATCCTAACGGTTCCCTCGCTCTTTATATTCGAGGTGGGAAAACTAATCCGGCGGAGCAGGAAACACTTTTCCACCTCTACTACGCGTGAGTCGTCAAGACGAACGCAGGTACTAGTAATACCTAGGCACAGACTTGCAAAAACAGGTAACTTCTTCCGAATTATAGGTCCACGAATCTATAACAGGTTACCGACCGATATAAAGGATGTTGCTTCAGATCTCATTTTTATAAAAAAACTCAAGTGTTTCCTGATCCAAAAGGCGTTTTATTCGGTCAAGGAATTCCTAGAAGGCTAACGAATATTAAATGGAAAGCCATTATTATTATTCCCAACGTATTGGAACGGGGTATAACTATTTTATTGTCAATTTAATTATTATTATTTTTCCAATGTTTACAATGATACCTACTTTTAATTGTATATATTTCTGACATACCTATTGTATAATAATAATGTAAATTACGCATCTGTGACAATGTATGATCAATACAAATAAAGAATATGAATATGAATATGAATATGAATATTTTGATGCACCAGGTGGATATACTTTCCATGTTTGCAGTATTTTTCATTATATTTATTTAAAACGAAATTGCCAGAGACAGAACAGAATCTTTTGTCTTAACAGCTAGTTTAAATCTATTAAATCATTGGTTATGACTGGAACCAATTCCATGTTCATACTGGGCTGCTCAATAGGAGCAGAATTGTCTGCCAAATTCTTGGCAGAAATGTCAAGTAAATATGATAGCGATAAAGCTATTTGTCTTTTGTAATAATTTGAAAGGCAACACTTGCCTTTAGTCAAAAACACCATAGGCATATGGTATTTACTAACAAAATTGTTAGTGTCAATTATGCTAAACTTACTACTATATGTACAAAGATTATATAGAGATATATTTAACTTATGTCTAGTGGTATTTTCTGCCTCTGACATTTGCTCACAATAGGGGAATGTGAAAAAAATAATTTCATGCACTGCAAGCGAGTTTAACTGTTCAAAGTATTTAATTAAATTATTTTTGTTCACATTACCCCTATTCCCCATAAGAATAAGCAGTGTTGTCTTAGAATTAATATTACTGTCATTTAAAATTTGTTTTAAGATATTTTCAAAGCTACTGTGAGGCAGACAATTGCTGATTGTACTAAGTCCCTTTAGGTAAAAGCTTAAAAATGAGCTCATATTGCTTCCAATTTCATCAGAATACATAATAACATTAGGTTTAGGTGTGCTTTGTTGGGTAGTGTGGAAGGAGCTATTATCATTTACATGCTGTTGTGGTAAACCGTCACACAGGCTTAGGTCGAGTAAACTGGTCGACGAATGTTCAGTCACTTGCTTACAAGCACATGACTGGGCATTGGTCAGTGACTCAAACCGTTCTGAATTAAGCTTAATCTGGGATATTAAATCATCCATGGCCAAAGAATATTCATTAATCACCTTTTTAGAACTCTCATTTATTTTTTCTAAGGATTCTATGGAATCCTCCAAACTCTGAATTTTTAATTTTAAAGTCTGTGTGTCGGTTTCATATTGCAATTGACTATTTTCTAACTGGGCAGAATATAAATCTAACTTATCCACTAAATTAACATTAATTTTACAAAATCTCAATTTTTTCAAAAACAATTTATTTATTTTTGACAAGTTTTGGTTTTTTTTTATGAGTCTATTTAATTTAATATATTTCTTTAGTTTGTTCCCGCTGCAATTTACTAACCTTGGTGTGGTAGTATCATAGGCTAAATCTGTAGTGGCCACAAGGTTTTCAATTGGTGCGGTAACCAACTGAGAGTCGGGCCGGACCAGTTCTTCGAACAAGCTCTGAGAGTGTGCCGCTGCTGCATTGTGTTGGGCCTCCTGTAGCTCATAGATTTGTTCGTGGGCGTCGTGCAGTGCTCTCTCCAATGAGTTGATGTCCTTGAGGGCCTGCTCATACGCAGCACTACACTCAGTGAACCTGTCAACCGTCTCCTGAAGCCGGGCCCGCTCTGAATTTACATTATTGTAGTCAGCTTCTAATGAGCAAAGTTCCTTTTTAAGCTTATCATTGCTACTAAGTACTAATAATAGTTCCTTCTCACTGTCTTCCCTTTCACTGAGCAATTGAGCACAAGATTCCTTGGATATTTTCAACTCCAGCAAGGTAAGTTGGAGTTTATCAGTCTCCTGCTGGCGAGCCGCTGCGGCATTGTAGACAGTTTTGCAATTGAAATGAAACCCAAAAATAAACAAGGAATCGCTCACTCAAGCTAAGTGATATTTAGGTACGTACTTACGTGAATCATTATCATTTAACTATTCTGTTTACAATAATAATGTTTTCGACGATAAATCCTACTAATATAAATAATTTTCCTACAATTTACTATCAGAATGTGCGGGGACTTCGATCTAAAATGTTAACATTCTATCGCAATTTAGGTTTAGCTGCTTATGATATAGTGGTATTGACCGAAACATGGCTTGTGGACGGTATACGGGACGCGGAACTATTCGACGATCGCTATGTGGTCTGGCGCCGGGACCGGGATCTATCCTTGACGGGACAAACCCGGTGTGGCGGTGTGATTATCGCCACTCGCAAGGAGTTGGCGGTAATCCCACAACCAGCTTATAACTCTTCAGCCGAGGACCTGTGGGTTACACTGTCACTTAAGGACATCAATAAAAGGTCGGTCACAGTTCACTTATGTGTTTTATATCTATGCAAACAAAACCAGGGTAACACATTCTCGCAACAACTAACGTATTACTTAGATAAGTTAAATTATGCCGTTTTAAATAATCTCAAAGATAATTTTTTATTTAGGTCTCCGTGCCTTCGCTTGAACCACATTATGAGATAACACCCTTGTAACTCAGCCCTAATCAAGCGAATTCATCAACTAGTAGCGCCATCTATCGCGCTACCCAAGTACTAATGTCACCCGGTTGCCAGCGCGCGGCTGCTTTCTCTTCAGTACGCTTTTGTAACTCAGCCGAGCAACACGTTTACAAAGCAAGTTTAAAAAGATCAAGAAATTTAAACCGTAAAAATATTTTGAAAACCTCCGACTTCGTGACATTCCGCTCGGTGCCCATGGCCCAGCGACGAGACGCAGTGACCTTCCTACAGGCACCGTCACAAAAAGTACACGGGTACTTACGCCTCATGGCCTCGTCCTGTGGGACAACAAGCGTCGTCCCGTGAGACGACATGGCGTCGTCCTGTGAGACGACATGGCGTCGTCCCGTGAGACGACATGGCGTCGTCCCGTGAGACGACATGGCGTCGTCCCGTGAGACGACATGGCGTCGTCCCGTGAGACGACATGGCGTCGTCCCGTGAGACGACAAGCGTCGCCCCGTGAAATGACATGGCGTCGTCCCATGAGACGACATGGCGTCGACCCGTGAGACGACGAGGCGTCGTCCCGTGAGACGACAAGGCGTCTTCCCGTGACATGACATGGCGTCGTCCTGTGGTATCGTCCTGACAGACGACATGGTATTGTCCTGACTGACGACATGGCAGCGTCTTGTAAGACGACGAGCATCGTCTCGTTAAAAGACCTTGTGACATTCCGCTCAGTGCCCGTGGCCCAGCGATGAGACTAAGTGAGCTCTTATAGCCATCACCATAAATAGAATACCTACGGGTATAAATGGCACACGGCGTCGTCCCGTTGGACGACAAGCGTCGTTGCGTGAGACGACATAGCGTAGTCCCGTGAGATGACATGACATCGTCCTGTGGGACATCAGGCGTCGTCCTGTAAAACGATAAGGCGTCATCCTGTGATACGACAGGCATCGCGATGAGTTACGTCATCATGTGAGAAGACATTGCGCCATCCTGTGGTATCGTCCCGTGAGAGGATATTGCGTCCCATAGGACTACATCGCATTGTTCCATAAGACTACATTTTGTCGTATCGTGAGACATTAATGCGTCGTCCTATGAGACGATATCGCATCGTCCTATGAAATGACATTGAAATGACGTTGTCTTGTTAAACAAAAACCGTTGTCTCATGGTCTACCATTAATACGGTAGCGGACATCTTATTGGTCGCTTTATCGTTCGATGTCTGCACGGTGGGCCTCGCATTTAAGATCTGCATGGTCATGAACCAATGCACGACTTAGTTAGTGGCGTGATCATCATTGTAGCCGACCAAATGGTGTGTCACCTTTTAGAACGACGAGCAGCAGAATTTCTATTAGCGGGTTTGGCGCGAAATTGATAACGAAATGCAGTTACAGTTATTGTCTCAACCTGCCAGGAAAAAGGAAGGTTTCCGTCTTGGTCGTGTACAAATGTTGGTCTGGGTCGATAACAAACAATTGCCGTGAGATAGCAAACAAATCAAAAATATACATTCTGAGGATCCTAAACTGTATGACTAACCGGCATGAAAAATAGCAGTTAAGAAACTGTGAAAAGGGAAAAGTACAAAGTGAAAAACCTTGTGTTATACTTTGCCCAACTAGATCCTATACCAAAAAGAGAGAGGGGGAGGCAAGAAAAATTGACGTTAGCCTTAAAGAAGGAAAGAAAACTAAAACTCTCTCTTCTGAATAGGAATGCCAATTCATTAACGGCTCTGTCATAGGCTAACAAGAGATATCTCTTTATTGCGGCTCTAAACCTGAAAAGAATAGAGTTTATGATACTCATATATATTAGTGAAAAATCATCGCACTAAATCCCTCTTTTGAATGATGAATGACTAGTCAGGTTGATAGTGTCTTTGGGAATACTGAAGCATCTCCTGTATACTCGCTAAATATTGACCATTAGCTAAAAAATTGCGGCCTGTTACAAAGAGAAATCTTTTACTTACTTTAAATCGTCTACTATGTAGCTGTGAAACCGAGACCACTGAACTAAGAGTAACACGTAGAAAACAGCAAGTACCTTCCATCGCATTCCGTCCAATAGACCGAACTGACAAAGGCATTTATAATGTAATTAGTGCTCTATTCACATCAGTCAGGTAGAAACTTGTGAAATTAGGTTCAAAATTCAAATAACAAGCTCCACTTCGGAAGATTATCTAAGCAGCGGGTTGTCAATCGACCTGCCGTTGGTATAACAATCATACATAATAAAACGTTGACCATAAACGTTACATAGTTCAATTTCAAAGGAAATTAACTCTTACTGGTAATATAGCTATCGGAAACAGACGGTATTTGTAGGAGGTGCTTTCACAGAATATCTAAAAGGACCAACTAGTAAAATATTAAATTAGTATGACAATCCGCATAGTTACCCATGATTGTTCAATAGGTGAAACATCGGTTTCTTTAGTGGTAAATGTTATGCCTATGTAGAAGATGAAGCTCCCCTTCAAGTTATGTAAATAAATAAAGAATTTATGAAAAGATTTTTCGGTAGTTTAGTTAGAGTGGAGTTACTGATTCTGTTTCGAAAAATCGCGAATTGAATTAGAGGTGAAGCCGCCTAAGAGAACTTGTAACAGTTGAAATCAGCTCCACTGGTACTTCACCGGGTCGCAACAACGTAGGCATGAAACTGTTAATATTTAACCTCAGGGCGCCTTTACTGGGTTGTAATGTAAATGAAAAGAAGTAGAAATTCTGGAGAAAGTCTTTATTCACACTGGGTCACACAGCTACACTTTTATTGTCCACTGACGTTGAGTTAAAGTTCAAATTAAGTTTTTAACTAACCTGGATTGTTCCTAAAGCACTTGCGAACACTCTTTATTTATTACACATACGGAATCCACTACGCAGACGCCGATGCCTCCAGGAAGCAGGTCCAGGGTTAAGTGGTGACGTGGATGACCAGCTCGGACACCAGATGCCGGCCGGAGCTCATCCCTCGAAATCGTTGTCAGGTCAACCTAAGGACCCCTACAACAAGGCAAAACCCAGCTGTAGAACCAAAGAAATCTTGCAAAGCCAACGTGCTAGACATTTGAGGTTATATAACAGTACTTACAGTTTTGGGATTTTAAGTGTTCATGAATGCGACGACTCCTCCAGTTTTATAATTTATTTTTTACATACTAACTAACGTTGAGGTAACTTTGAATGCCAGGAATGCGGCCTACAAATATCTTTTGGCTTCATTTTGAATTTAACTCTTACAATGTCCTTCCAGTCACCTCGCCGTTCGTATCGGAAAAGGCAGCATCCTCTGTAATGCGCCCCTATCATGGTTGCGGATTACACCTGAACTAATTACTTATCTAATTCGCTAAATTCGCTTGCGCACGAGTTGGGTTCATAGGTGAGCCTAATCGTTTTGTGAAGCACACAGAGAGGGCGTTCTTATCAATAACTAAATTTCTTTATATATTTTTTTTTCATGTATTTATCTTAAAGATTGTAATATTTATGTTACACATCCGTTCAACTTGGATTAAAAAGTTTTTCGTAATGAATAAACTTTTTACTTTAATTGTTGTTTATACCTATATATTTATATTTATTTAAGCTATTTTCTATGTATTTATTTATTTCTAACATTACCGCTAAAAGTCTAAACTTATTGTAACCTAATGGCGTGTTCGGCAGACAGTGAACATGCGATACCACCCGCCCGAACGCGATACCTATCACTAATATTTATTTTTGTTATCTACATATTTAAGAACAGTATTTATTCTAATCTACTAATTTTAATAAATACTTATTTATTTATCTATGGCGAGTACCAACCCATTTTGAGTGGTTGGGCTCATAAAACTCTATAGTTGTGTACCTACCAAGGGTTAGGTACAGAAACTACACTCGACGGGCAATATAAGGAAACAAGCCTTACCTTACTTACACATCCTTGCATTGTGTGTAAGTATTTACCGAGATTAATTTCTTTGTTAAGTAAAATTGGATCCAATAAATTAAAGTATTAATTAAGGGTAACACGTGTTTTTTTAATTAAGTATTAAGTTTTGGTAACCTTATCGGTACCTATTTTTAAGTTAAGAATTATCGTAAAGTACCTACTCACTACATTTCTGGTACTATTACTTCAAAGGTTCTGCATAAACAAATATGTCTAGTTATATGCACACAGATGTGGCATGTTTACGTCTTAAGCTATCTGAATCAGCTGTAGTCGATAATAACAGATTGCTTTCCATTCTTATCTCTGTCACAGCTTACTATTTACCAAAGGGTTCACTAGTGATTAATTTGGAAAACACATTCATACATCATATCTTTCAGTCTGTATCTATTATTATATTCTACTTATGGGATGTCATCTTGTTTCAGAATATCTTTGACGTGATAATCTCCCAGATTTTTACCATCCAGTGTTTTTAAAGTGTAAACTAGTGGTGATAATTTTGCAGTGATCACACATTTTTGAAATTTAGGTGCTAATTTAGCCGTAAAATTTTTTGGTGCACTAGATAAGTAGTGAGTACGTTTGTAAACTATTTGACCTATCTTGTACTCAACATGGCGTTTTCTAAGATTGTAATGCCTAGAGTTTTTGTCATGGGATTCTTGTATATACTTTTGTACTTTTTTAAATATGGTTTCTAATTCCTTTAAGCTTTTACCATACGCATCAGGATCTCCCACTGTAACTTCTGACCTAAGGATGGGCTGTTCATAGTTTAAGTAATGTAAATTACCTTTACTAATGAACTGTCTGCCGTGAACGAGGAAATAAGGTGTGTGTTTTGTGGTTTCGTTTGCTGCGGTATTAAGTGCACATTGTAATTTAGTTATGTTTTCATCCCATCGTCTATGATCGTTACCTACATAACATGCGATACCACATACCACATTCCTTATCGCTCTTTCGGCCGCGTTTACCTGAGCATGGTATCTAGGATTCGCGTATATATTAGGAACTTCGTAACGGTGTAGCAATTGTCTAAATTGAGAACTTACAAATTGTGGGCCATTGTCAAAGTAAATAGTTTTACAAGCACCATGAACTAGAAATATTTTATCTTCTATATACTGAGCTACAGAAGCGCCTGTTGCTTTCCTTATAGGATGCAACATGACATACTTGCTAAAGTAGTCGGTACAAACTATTAAGTAGGTATTTCCTTTTTTTGAGGGTGGAAAAGGGCCAAGTAAATCTACACATATGGATTCCCAAGGTTTACTGCATTCCTTAGGATTTCCCATTAAGCCTGGTCTCGCCGTATTTACGGGTTTATACATTTTACAAATCTCACAGCTACCGACATAAGATTTAACATCTTTATACATATTTGGCCAGTAATAATGAAGGCTTAAACGTTTGTGAGTTTTAAAAATTCCTAAATGGGCACTAGTGGGATCATCATGACATTTTTTTAAGATATCTAATCGATCCTCTTGAGGTATGACTAGCTTCCAATCGTACTCGCTCGTCAGTTGGTATTTACTTTTAGTGTGTCTAAAGAGTTTACCTTCGGTAAGTAGGTAGTTAGGATGAGCGCGCGGGTTAGATTCACATTTACTGACCATATGATTATACCAGCTGTCGCTCGAGGTCACCGACCCTATCGCTTCAATCTTAATACGACTAAGTGCGTCCGGTACTACGTTAAGTTTTCCTTTACGGTGTTCTATATCAAAGTGGAATTGGCTTAGACGCATACTCCACCTTGCCAGTCGCCCAGTGGGATTAGTAAGTTTATAAAACCACAAAAGCGATGCATGGTCTGTAACGATTTTGCATTTTTGGCCTTCGACGTATTGACGGAACTGTTCCAACGCAAATATGACCGCGAGAAGTTCACGCTCAGACGTACTGTAGTTGACCTCGTTTTTATTGAGCGTTCGACTGCAATATGCAATCGGGTGTTCAGCATCATCATATGTCTGCGTTAGAACGCCACCTATGGCAAAAGAAGACGAATCACTGTGGATTGTAAAAGGTAAATTAAAATTGGGACACTTTAGTATAGGAGCAGTAACCAACGCGGTCTTTAAGTGGTTGAACGACTCCTCAGCTTCCTTCGACCATTCAAATGGAACATTTTTGCTTGTTAGTTTACTCAGTGGTCTAGCAATTTTAGAAAAATTATTAATAAATCGTCTGTACCATCCTGCCATTCCTAAAAAACTATGAACCTCTTTCCCCGACGACGGGGTTGGGTAATTAAGTATTATGTCAATTTTTGAAGGATCCATGCGTAAGCCATGTCTATCTACGAGGTATCCTAAGTATTTTAGCTCTTTCCTACAAAACTTAGACTTATCCATGTTTATAGTGAGATTCGCATTTTTAAGTTTATTGTACACTCTATGCAAAAACTCGACGTGTTCTTCAAAAGTGCTCGATATTATAATAATGTCATCTTGAAAACAAAACACTTTATTGTCGAATTCGGCCCCGAATATTTTATCCATAAGTCTTTGCATAGAGGCCGACGCTCCTACTAGACCAAAACACATTACATTAAATTGAAATAAACCTCTTCGAGGAACCGTGAAAGCTGTTTTTTCAGCTGAAGTCTCACTGTCGAACGGTATCTGCCAATATGCGGCTGAGAGATCTATAGACGAGAGATATTTCGCATCTCTGAGTTGATCTAATATGCTCGTAATGTAAGGTAATGGATAGGCATCAGGCTTAGAAACGGAATTGAGCTTCCTACAGTCTAAACACAGCCTTAGATCGCCGTTCGGTTTTTCAACCATAACTACCGGGCTATTCCAACCAGACTGAGATGGTGATACTACCCCTAAGCTAAGCATTCTGTCAAGTTCTTTTTCTAACGCTTGTTGTTTGACAGGAGACAAAGGATAGTACCTCTGTTTGATTGGTTTACAGTCACGTGTGTTGATTGTATGAGAAGCTAAGTTAGTGCGACCTAATCCTACTTTAGTAGTATTAATTGAGTCGAATTTCACTATTAAGTCGTCTATTATCCTCTTTTGCTCTGCTGACAGAGACTCGTACTCTTCTAACCCATTGTTTGACGAAATTGATTGGATGCATGAGTCTACATTTGACCCGTAGTCTAAGTCCGATTTAAGCTTTTCGATTAATTCATCTGCTAAGTGAAATTCTAACCAAAAGTCCCATCCCAATATTATTGGAGTTGTTATCGTTGGCATTACGTGAAAGTTAATGACCTTAAACATGTTATTGAATTGTATAGGCAGAGACATATAGCCAATACGATTTAAGTTCGTACCGCAGGCAGTACTAGCATGATTTTCAATTTTAGAGGGATTAAATTTAAAACCATATTCTAAAAATTTTAAGTGTGAGTTTGCCCCTAATACGGAGCCAAACGAACCTGAATCAAGTAATCCATAGGCCTCTAAGTCCAATATATTAAGTTTTAAATGCGGTCTATTATCACTAATACGTTTTTTAAACAGGACCTCCTCAACATATTTCGCACGCGTATTCTTGTTATGTACGGTCGAGGTGAGTAGTCCCGGTCTAACTAGTTTTTTGGACTAAGGCTACATTCACACTGCGGGCGTTTCACACCCTTTTTACCACACTTGAAACATACTATCTCCCTAGATTTACATTGATTAGTGAAGTGATTTGCACCATTGCATCTAAAACATTTTTTTGAAGACTGATTTGACGTTTTTGGCTCGTTAAGTGCAGAAACTTGTTTACTAAATGACTTAGATGCCGGTTTAGTATGCATATCTGATGTAATTCGGAAATTGCTGAAGTTGGGTTCATCAAATTGGTCCGCACGTGCGCGTGCTAGTTCCAGTTGTTTACAATAGTATTTTAACTCGTCTAATGTAGTTATGTTGTGGAGTGCCAGGTGTTTAATGTACTCCGGGCGGATATTATGCATAAGTATACCTAATTGTTCGGTACTAGATAAAGGTGTAGTAAGCCTCGCAAACATTCCCTGCATGATAGACAAATAAACCACTATTGTCTCTGACTTAGACTGAGTGCGCTGCCTAATTTCCTTGCCTAACTGATAATCTAAATCAGGTATATCGAAATCCCTTTGTAGGGCTTCTAACAGCTGTTTATAAGTATGAAAGTTACTTTTGTTGTTTCTATACCAATAAAGCACTGATTTGTCAAGTAAATCCGAGAAAGCTACAAGCATTTGCTTTTCTGTAATATTCCTGGCCTGCCTAAGTTCTTCTAATCTTTCAACAAATACTCGTACACATGTGGTTCCATCATATTTTAAGTTGAGTGTATTTAAATTAATCGGTTTCTCCCTAACGTATACGACTTTATTTTCCTCGCTCACGTTCGAACGGTGCATCTGTGTATCCTCATATTCACTGTCTGCCTCACTATCATCAGGATCTACAATACTTAGAATTTTTACTAACCTACTCCGCAAATTTTCTAAGTCAGTATTGCTTTCTGAAATCCTAGCCAACCTATCTATGAGGTAGTTAGCACGTCGTGACAGCTTTACAAGAAGTCTTCGGTCACCTACCTTGCTGGGTTCCGGAAGCTCTGATTCTAAACGTGTGACCTTCGGTGTGCAGAGTTTGAGCTCCGACGCTGCATCTGGCGTTCCAGCCGGTTCACCTTTCATGCTCCCCCTTCTGGCTAGTTTGAAGACTTGGCGGATCTGCTTCCTCAAGGCATCCACGTTCACATCACTATCTGTGGATACACCAAGAACACCAAGTTCATACACTAATTCATCTTTATGCAAAC
Source organism: Cydia splendana (assembly GCF_910591565.1). Lineage (NCBI taxonomy): Eukaryota > Metazoa > Arthropoda > Insecta > Lepidoptera > Tortricidae > Cydia > Cydia splendana. Next base: position 329,960 of record NW_026946890.1, read on the forward strand.
AGTCAATATACTTTTGGATAGACATTTTATATTAAATCTAATACAGTTGTTTCTTAGTCAAAGGTATGTAAGGAAAAGAAAGTTAAGTTGAGATTAAGTATCTAAACAGTTAAAATGTAGAAAATAATTACCTTATATACCTGAAACTATTATATTGTTACTATACTTATTATACAGCAGTAGTACTTTGTTTCAAATCAAGACGAGTTACAGTTCCTTCCACGTGGCTAACCTCTCACTATTAAATTTAAGCGCGTTATTTTAACACTTGAGTCCAATATTTGTAGTTAATCATTTATCATTACAACACAGTTTTTTAAGGCCAAACGGTGGGCAGCCACTTTGTAACAGTTGAAATCAGCTCCACTGGTACTTCACCGGGTCGCAACAACGTAGGCATGAAACTGTTAATATTTAACCTCAGGGCGCCTTTACTGGGTTGTAATGTAAATGAAAAGAAGTAGAAATTCTGGAGAAAGTCTTTATTCACACTGGGTCACACAGCTACACTTTTATTGTCCACTGACGTTGAGTTAAAGTTCAAATTAAGTTTTTAACTAACCTGGATTGTTCCTAAAGCACTTGCGAACACTCTTTATTTATTACACATACGGAATCCACTACGCAGACGCCGATGCCTCCAGGAAGCAGGTCCAGGGTTAAGTGGTGACGTGGATGACCAGCTCGGACACCAGATGCCGGCCGGAGCTCATCCCTCGAAATCGTTGTCAGGTCAACCTAAGGACCCCTACAACAAGGCAAAACCCAGCTGTAGAACCAAAGAAATCTTGCAAAGCCAACGTGCTAGACATTTGAGGTTATATAACAGTACTTACAGTTTTGGGATTTTAAGTGTTCATGAATGCGACGACTCCTCCAGTTTTATAATTTATTTTTTACATACTAACTAACGTTGAGGTAACTTTGAATGCCAGGAATGCGGCCTACAAATATCTTTTGGCTTCATTTTGAATTTAACTCTTACAATGTCCTTCCAGTCACCTCGCCGTTCGTATCGGAAAAGGCAGCATCCTCTGTAATGCGCCCCTATCATGGTTGCGGATTACACCTGAACTAATTACTTATCTAATTCGCTAAATTCGCTTGCGCACGAGTTGGGTTCATAGGTGAGCCTAATCGTTTTGTGAAGCACACAGAGAGGGCGTTCTTATCAATAACTAAATTTCTTTATATATTTTTTTTTCATGTATTTATCTTAAAGATTGTAATATTTATGTTACAAACTAAGCTGTCGAACCAATAGCCACGGTCCACGGCTTAGATCTAAACGATGATTGTTCAATTTCTCCAAATAGACAAATTAAAATGAAGTCACTTCAGAAACTTTGAAACCATGTGGACTGCGGGGCAAGCCAACGTACATACAAACGTACAACGTACGGAAACGTACACACATGCGTAATATGTAGAAAATATTTGCAGGCAGTCACCGATAGCAGATATCGGATTGTGAAAGAACACGGATCAGAAATATCCTTCTTTCGATTTCCAGATGAGAGGTTTCCTTTGCAGATAAGGAAGTACTCACGTGATTTTATAAAAGAACAACAACATACGGTGGTTCAGGAAAAAATGCAAGATCTAAGTGAAATATGATCCCAGTAGTGACTCATGACTACAAATATGTTCGCTGGTTAAATAGAGCCTGCAATTTACTCTGAAAATCAACACTAGTTCTGCTGTCATTGCCAGATCTAAGTACAATAAGCTTAGCTGAAAGGTAGTAGTCCAGGGTTTACAGCATACTGTTGTAACAGGTCTCGTAGGGCATGTAATTGGAAACGTCATCGTCAATGCAATCAATTAGAGTTCCAGGTGTAGTACCCTACAAAATCATCGTGTCTTGGTTATAGGGCAGATGCGCTGCTAATAGAATTACAGCATTAGTTGTGAAGACAACTACAATTCATATATTTATATATTCATTATAATATGCTTATATCATTAAATACAGTAAATATGAGATGTCAGTAGATATATATCAACGTTACGTCAGGCGTAGCTCACTCCGCGATTTCGTCGCGTCGCTACAAGTACATGCGGCCCACACCAATTTTGGTGTCTAGCACTAGTAGTTGCCGCGCACCGCTATGGAACGGACGCCTGCTCGCGCTTGCGCCACCTTGCGGTCATAATCTGTCGTAATAGTACATACTATTATTTATTGTATGGTTACGTCAAGGTAGTGACATGAATATAATATGTCGCAGAAAGGCCTAGATCATCAAATAATTGTTTATTTGTGGGCATCATGATGCCTAATTAACCCTAGGGTTCCCTCAAGGTCATCAAATGATACACAACTTGATTGCACGAAAGCCAATAAACAACATACAACGTCCTTGTATTGCTAAATTTCTAATCAAAAGTACCTACAAATTAATAATAATAATAATTCAGCCTATATACGTCCCACTACTGGGCACAGGCCTCTTCTCACTCGCGAGAGGGCTTGGGCTATAGTCCCCACTCTGGCCTAATGCGGATTGGGGCTTCAAAGTACAAATTAAGTAATCAAATTAATATTTGGTAATGAACGCGTCTACACGTGTTAAGGTTTGACAGGAATTGTGCCACAGCATATCCCGCGCGCGCCGGTGCTGGCGCAGCACTTGAGATTAGATGACATCATGAGACACCCGTGGTTTGTGCCACTGCAATGGTATAATGCCAAGAACTTACTGGTTCGGACCAATATACAAATAATAATGTTTTAATTTGTCTGGGTGTTACGAAAGTTCCGCAATTGGTTTGAAAAGGTTGCACTACAATTTAAAGTAGATAGGTCCACCTCCTCTACTCTTACTCAAAGAGTCTTTCATCGTCAGTCAAGAGGTTCTTACACTCTTATTAGAAGATCGTATGTATACGAAAGCATTAAAAACTCACAAATCGTGCTAAGTCTAACAATAAAGCACAATCCAGCGCACAAGCACAAGCGCGAACCATAAAATCTTCAATTTGGGAATCAGCTTGCCACCAGAAAGAAAGAACATTAAACAACCTACAATTACAAGCCTTTATTATAATTAGCCTAAAAATTATGGGTGAAGGCATTGGAATTATTCAAAGATTAAAAAATCTTCTAAAATATCCTACTTGGTAGACGGATCTTCAGTCTACGCACAACATCATGGTGAGATGCCATCCACAATAACTGGAGTTGTCAGCATCACTTTAAATTCATAATCATCGCCTCCATACGATTGTCACCTTCGTGTCAGTGATTCTGTTCATTCTTTACATTCGTTTGCATGACTGACAAGCATATAATATAAGCTTGGTTGACCCGGCACCAGCCTAATTGGCAAGTTTTCAGTTATCTGTGGGGAGTAATAAATTTAGCAGCATAATTGACACTTAAAATAGGTAGGAGCCCACTATTTCATATAAGAATTAATATCTATTCATGGCTTACTATTAATATGGTTGTTTTTAAAGCAACCCTCACCTAAAACTAATCAGTAAGGAAGGATGTATTATCGCCTCAGTTGAAACTACTGCTAGGTTGTTGAGAGTTGTTACTTGTTAGTAACGCATACATTAAATCATGAAGTGTTGTATTTTCTTCTTCACTTTCTGACGCTACTTTCAGGCTGAGGAGTACTTGATTCGAAATAAATCTCAATTGCTTCCACAAATAAGAACATCATGTTTATAATTTTTAACACATTTACGGAATAAGTTGTCCTTATGTAATGATAGCCCATTAAAAAATAAACCTGGTATACCTAGTCAATAACTATGTATTAATATCTAAATAATGTCAATATCGTATTGTAGTGGGTACCTATACAAACCTTTGGTTATTTGTCCACATTAAAAGTCATATTACATTACATCTGGCCTATGATGCAACTTACCAATTTACATTAAATTGTTGGAAAATACGATAAATCAGAGAGGACCCAAGCTTTTCCAATTAGTTACAAAATTTTTAAACAGTGGATGGGCCGGCAGTGCTTTATTTGTGTTAAGCAGTAGATAAGCAGTAGTAATATCATGACATCATACAACAAAACCTTTTTATCACCTAGTGGGCTATTGTAATGAAAGAATCAGGTAATTTGGACGGGTTTAATGTAAAACTCACTCGATGAGGTTCACGTTACCTGCATCAGAGCTACTACTTCAGATAGTGGTTACACTTAAATTTGTACGACCTACAAGTACCTTCTTGTCTTTAATTATGATTTTAGGGACAGTCTTTCAACTAATAGTCACACAGTTTTGTTTTATATAAAAAGTTAAGTAGTTTTATAGTCGCAATGGATAACTTATGTTGCCATTCAGTGCTAACAATTGTGTCGTCTATCGGTAATTACAAATAAGGAAAATCTAGTCAAGGTTTGACGTAAACAATCCTTTAATATATCAATACGGAATAAATTTCAAGCCCATATTCTTATCAAGTGATTTTTGCATAAATTTAAATATTATCTATCAGTCACAGTACGCCCGGGCCAGCGCCGGCAGAGGTTTAAACACGTCTCATAATGTGGTTCAAGCGAAGGCACGGAGACCTAAATAGAACCGTTTTTCCCCCGAAGGGTAAAAAACGGATATTTAGGTTCCTGCCGAAGCTTGAACCACACCTAAGGGCCTTGCCGGCTTATGTGGTACTGAAGAGAAAGCAGCCGCGCGCTGGCAACCGGGTGACATTAGTACTTGGGTAGCGCGATAGATGGCGCTACTAGTTGATGAATTCGCTTGATTAGGGCTGAGTTACAAGGGTGTTATCTCATAATGTGGTTCAAGCTTCGGCAGGAACCTAAATATCCGTTTTTTACCCTTCGGGGGAAAAACGGTTCTATTAATTGGTGACTTTAATATGAGTAGTATATTATGGAGGGCGAGCGGTACTTCAATGGTTCCGTCTAGTTATGCAAGTGGTGATGAGTGTACTTTCATAGACGACATTAATATGCATAATTTATGCCAATATAATGGAATTTTAAATCAATATGGTAAGTTGTTGGATCTGGTGTTATCCAATGACATTGTTAGCGTATGTGAATGTACCGAACCCCTGGTACCTATCGACCCATATCATAAAGCTTTAGTTATATATATTAAATACGTAGTCATTGACACCTTGCCGCCTGCTCCGCGTAAAAAATATTATTACAATAAGGGCGATTACGGTTCTATAAATAAAGAATTGGCATCCATTAATTGGGAGTGTGAGTTTTCCAAACGCGATTTTGTTGAATGCATTGATTTCTTTTATGAAACCTATGAACGGCTAAGAAGTAAGTTCATTCCTAGTAAAAAAATACACTCAGACTCATTCCCCAACTGGTTTTCATTTCCACTTAAAAAGGCTATAAAAGAAAAGTATAAATATTAAAAAAAATACAAGATATATAAAAACAAATCAGACCTACTTTCCTATAACGTTTTAAGAGACAGAGTCCGTAAACTCGAACAGGAGTGTTTTGATGCGTATATGAGTCGGGTGGAGGAAAATATTGTGAAAAACCCAAAGCAGTTTTGGTCATTTATTAGATCGCGCTCTGGTTCGCATGGTATCCCCAGTAGCTTAAAATATGATAATAAAGTTGTTAACACTGGTGCCGAGATATGCAGTGCATTTTCTGACTACTTTCTAACTACGTTTTCGTCACCAAGTGATAGAAATATTAGTAACCTAAATCCAAAGACTAGTAACCCTAGAGTCAACTCCACAGCTACCTTGTCTCACCTTGAAGTTAACCCAGAAGTACTTAATAATATTTTATTAAAACTAGACCCTTCCAAGTCAGCTGGTCCAGACGACCTACCAGCGCAGTTTTTAATCAATTGTGCTAAAACTGTTGTTGTCCCCATTGTGTTACTTTTTAAACGTTCTTTTTCAGAATGCACTGTTCCTTCATTATGGAAGTCGGCTTACATTACTCCAGTCCATAAAAAGGGAGCTAAAACCGACATAGTAAACTACAGGCCTATTTCTAAACTATGCATATTATCTAAGGTATTAGAAAAAGTTGTTTATAATCAGGTATATGAAACTCTAAAGAACTCTTTTAACCTTAACCAACATGGGTTCCTTCAGCGTAGATCCACTACTACTACTACACTCTAATTATTCTAAATGATTATGTCACTGAAGCGATGGATAGTGGCTTCCAAGTAGATGTAATTTATACCGATTACAGTAAGTGTTTTGACCGAATTGATCATTCCATATTATTATCGAAGCTGTGCGACATAGGAATTCATGGTGACTTACTAAGATGGTTCTCATCTTATATAGATAACAGATCACAGGCTGTTGTCGTTAACAATTATATGTCTGGATGGGTAACGGTACCGAGCGGGGTCCCTCAGGGGTCGCTACTCGGTCCGTTGCTGTTCAATATATTTGTTAACGACATCAGTGACTGCTTTATGCACTCCAAACTCCTATGCTTCGCAGATGACATGAAAATTTTCAGCAAAATAAAATCAAATTATGATTCTTTACTTATGCAGTCAGATCTGGTGCGGCTTGATGAATATTGTAAAGCTAATAAGCTTGACTTAAATCCATCTAAATGCTTCTCATTGACTTTCACACGTCAGCGTAACCAGATCTCTACTACTTATACGCTTAGAGACCAAGCATTGAATAAGGTTGGCTTCATGAGAGACTTGGGTGTAACACATGACTCAAAACTTCTTTTCGGTATCCATATTGAGAACATTGTAAGTACTGCCCTAAAATCATTGGGGTTCCTAATGCGCAACTCTGCCCATTTTACTCAAGCTAAGACGCTGAAAGTTCTCTATTGCTCCTTAGTCAGAAGTAAACTGGAATACGCTTCTCAAATTTGGAATCCCTGCTATAGAACCTACATTGATAGAATTGAACGCGTTCAAAAAAAGTTTCTAAAATGTCTTAGTTTTAAACTTAAATGCCCTTATAACTCAACTTACTACTATAATATCTGTAAAAAACACCATTTAATACCGTTACATAAGCGTCGTGAGATAGCTGACATCACCTTCATTCTCAATATCACGAGTGGTAATCTGGATTGCCCCGAACTGCTACACAAGCTTTCATTTAATACGCCTACTCGGTCTAAACGTCATTTCCCCCCTCTTTCAGTTAAATGTGTTTCATCCAAATATAGGCAAAATAGTTTTCTGATTCGAGCCAGTCGTTGCTTAAATAATGTGTCAAGAGAGCTAGATATTGACATATTCAACTGTTCCATTCCTTCTGCGAGGCGTAAATTGGTGACAGGCTGCTTTAAGTGAAAAGACTGACAGGTGGTAAGTATGTATGCCCGAGCCCGAAGTAGATATAGTTTAGGTATATAGATATTATATTATCCAAGTTCTAGTTTTTAAGTCCAACATACTTACTATAAGTTGTTTAATTAATCATAATAACTGCAGTTGCTGTTTGCTCTACTCGTATGTAAAAATATATATTGTTAGGTAGTCATTGAAATATTGATTGTGTAAGTTGATCCAACTTAAGTAATTAGTTTTAGTATTTAATACATAATGTTGCCAACATATTATTGCATGTGCCCATGTAACATTGTGCGTGCTATTTAACTTAATGTTAAATATTAACATGTTGCTATATGTGAGATCCTATAATTGGCTCTGTGTCACTATTGATGTTGTTATTAGCATAGTTATAGCTGTTGGTTCTCCATGTAAATAAAATAAATAAATAAATAAAAATAAATAAAACTATCCACGCGCACCTCCGCAAACATTGTTGATGCGCTGCAGTAGCGAGGGAGCCCCATCAGCACCCTAAACGCATTATTATACTGTACGCGCAGGGCACTGTACTTACTGTTTTTGCGTGTAGTTCTCCCACAGGCTGCTGGTGTAAAAAGATGTACAAAAAGCTCGGAACAACGTAATCTTTACTGCCGGTGAGCTACACGCAAAACTGCGGGCAATGATGTTCCCCTCACAGCCAGTGCCCTGCGCTCCCTTTCGACGTCGGCACCGTCCTTGAGGTCAGAGGTAATCATATGTCCCAGGTATTTAAAATTGTCTACCAACTTAAGCGGGTTGTTGTTTAGCTGTAATACTGGGACTGTTGATGGACATTTACCTCTGACTCCAAAGTCTCCAAACACCATCATTTCGCTCTTTAGAGAGTTGTATTTAAGACCGTGTGCGGCAGCGTATCGCTCGCAGACCGTTATAAGCCTCGCGAGACCACAGGGTGACGCGCTCAATAGCACCATGTCGTCCGCGTAGCTAATGTTGTTAATGCAAACGCCCTGCACATGGCACCCGACATGTGTGCTGCTGAGCTCGGCAATAAGTCCATTAACGTATAGATTGAAGAGCTTCGGGGAGGTTAGCCCTCCCTGCCTTACCCCGCACTCCAAACTATACGGTTCCGACAACGCTCCCGCCCATCGAACGCTATTGACCTGTCTTGTGTACCAAAATTTGAAAATAGATATAAGATCTGGAGGTACCTCCATCTCCTCAAGCTTTCTCCATAGTATATCATAACAGACCAGGTCAAAAGCCTTCGACAGGTCGAGAAAGCACGCGTAAACAGATGTGTCTCTATCAGTATAATACCTAACAGTCTGCTTTAAACACAATATAGCACTTTCAGTCGACAATCCTGGCCTGAACCCGAACTGATTGTCGTGCAGCTGTATATACTTATCTAATTGTGTATTAAGCAGACTGTCAAGTATTTTTGCAACAACAGTGGCAAGTGAAATTGGCCTGTAGTTGGTCTTGTCCGACGTATCTCCAGTCTTGTTTTTTACAATCGGAACAACAACGGTTTTCATTAGTTCGGCCGGTAAATACGAATGCCCCAGACATAATGTATATAACATTGCCAGCACTCGAGGTAGGTGTGGGCCCGCACATTGCAGGTGTTCGATGCTGAGACCATCGTGACCCGGGGATTTGCATCCAGACATTTTCTTTATCCATTTAGTGACATCTTCGGCGGTTATTTTAGTCCCGATCGTAATGGTCTCAGCTTCGCACCCTGCATGTGATGGTCCTAGTGGTGAGCGAACTGTTATAGGGCAGCCTCCGTTGGAGTTTCGAAGAAAACTCTTGAATACAACCCAAACAGTTTATTAAACCCAAAATACACTGCACAAACTTACACACTAAAATATTTAGGATATTACTAGATCTATGTTAAAGAGTAAATTACGAGTGACCATGTTTTTACTGTTATTCGAATTTTTATACAGTAATATTGCTGTCAATGCTTCACCTACATTTTAGTTTTATCTGGTAAGCAAAATAATTATACATGTATATAACAGGCCCCCCGATAAGACGAGGCTTTATCTTGAATAGATGAAGCTGAGTGAGAAAATTACATATAAAAGACTTAATGGAAAGTGGTTAATTAATATACATTTCAAAAACTTTTATAAGTACTTATAGTTAATCTTATTCTATACTAAAGCTAGTTATGTTCAGCAGAAGTGCTTCATTGACAACTAAATAAATTATATTGAAAGCAATACTAAGTTAAGTGTTACACTTGAGTAGCTAGTAGGTAAGTTTAGGAATTTCTATAGCCGACACAGAATAGTCTTTGATATCGTCATTACATTTTACAGTTAAATGACAGGGTTTTGATTAAACAAAAATCCATTTAATATTATTTAGTAAGTACATGCCAAATATCGACAATATCGACATCACAAGAAATAAATTTGGGGTTACACTCTTTTGGTACAGATTTGAAATTTCGGTGAAAAGACGAGTTTCGCAACATGGGTTAATGATTCTGGAATAAATAGGTAGTTAAAAGAGGACAGATGGAATATTCACTATTCACTGTAGTGCAAGTGTTTAGGTTATTTAACAAAATAGGTATAATGCAGTTAATTCGTGATATAATGATAAGGATGGTTTTAGTCAATAAAATAGCATTTAAAACATGATTTAAGTAATTGGAGATCGTGAGTAATGATGAGCTCTCAATTACATTTACAAGGTGGTTGTCACGCGACATGTAGGTTAGTTGTTCATTTACTTTTGTAACTTTTTTTTTTTTATTATTTATTTAACATACACACAACCATCTTTACAGGCTATCCTAATTCGACAGTATGGAATTTTAACACAAAAGAAACTAAACAACATAGGTACATTGTTACAAATTACAGTAACATAATACATATAACGTGGCCTTTGTGAATTCGTTCAAAGAACAAAAAAACAAATCTAACTCGATCGCTACTCGATTAAGGGTCCGAATTGCGCGCGTAAAGGGGGCCTGGCGAAGGAGTTGCGTTCGAGCGCGCGGCTCGGCCAGCAGGCTCGGCCGCCGCCGCCGCCACACATACCGGTCTGGTACGTTCAATCAAACGCACCTCTGCCAGGACTCCAGGATTGCACAACTTCCCTCGTACCAACTTAAATATATATGAAGCTAGCCCCAGTTCCCTTCTAACTTCAAGTTTATTGTATCCTACCATTCCTAACACGAACAATGTAGGATACATTAATGGATAAATAGGGTATGGTAGGGTAAGGTCGGACTTCAGCAACACCCCTAAGTCCTTCACTTCTTCCACACGCTGCATCGGTGTCTCTTCTAACACATATTGGTAGCAAATAGGATTCCGAGATCTGGTGAATGAGAGTATGGCGCACTTTGCCGCGTTGAAATGTAGCTTGTACGTTTTACTCCATTTAACCACTCGATGTATGTCCTCTTGTAATTTAATACAGTCAGAGCTGTCATTGATTCTGCAGACAAGCTTGAGGTCATCAGCAAAGAGTAGACAAATGGAGTCTCTAACAACGTCAGGAAGGTCATTTATCATTAAAATGAACTCTAAGGGACCCAAATTGCTCCCCTGACTTACGCCAGACCTCGTGAAATATGGTTCTGACACGTGACCAGCACAGTCCACATACTGGCGCCTGTTACTCATATAGCTGGCAAAGAAAGTGAGAGTATGCGGAGTGAAACCCGCGTTTGCCAATTTCACGAGTAAGACATCAAGGTCGACGGTATCAAATGCCTTCCGGAAGTCGAAGTACGCCACGTCCACCTGGTCTCCTGCATCCACTGCCGGCACTATATTGACCATGAGACGCAGTAGGTTACCTGTGGTACTGCGCGCCTTCCGGAAGCCATATTGCGCGTCAGTCATTTGGCCGCTAGCTTGGGCCTGAACCGATTGGTAAATCGCAGACTCAAATACCTTAGCTACCGTACACAATACTGCCACCGGACGATAATCACTGGTATTCGGTCCGCCGCGACCTTTCGGTACAGGCACCACCCTAGTTAACTTCCACCTGTCAGGAAACACTTTGGATTTAAGGCAAGTATTAAAAATATAATGCAATGGTTCAGCCAAAACACTACGACAGTCCTTAAAAACGTAAGGTGGGATACCATCGGGACCCGCGGACCGCTTGGGTTGGAGCGCTGCTAGGGCCCGCTGCACCTCCGCCAGCTCTAGGCTCGCGACGTGCACCCTCGCGCTGCTCGCCGTCGAGGAGGCGTCCGCCGCTTTAACTTCCAGACGAGCCGGGTTTGGATTGTAAACCGATTCAAAGAAAGTGGCAAATTTCCTAGCACATTCCTGATCCGATAGTTGGCGTCCGTCCACTACTAGTTTTCTTTTAGTAACGTTCCCTCTCTTACTTCTTATAAAATCCCAAAAGGCTTTAGGTTCCCTTGCTAAATGTTTCTGAACACGGTCCATGTATGCTTCATGCGCTGCTTTTATTGCAACCTTAACAGCAGCCCTACACTTTGAAAATAATTCATAATTGTAATCAGTTCTACACCTTTTATATTGTTTATGCAATGTATGTGTAGACGACAGAACCTGTAAAAGAAACTTAAAACTAATACTTACCTATACTTATATCTAAATATACCTTTTTTACTTACCTATTCTGTATTATGATGTACTTCTTATATAAATAAATCTATACTTACGTATTGAATGGTGAGCGCGAGCGACATGCAATACTATATATACATACCTAGATGCATAGATGCATACGTACCTGTATCCAACCCGAATCAGTTGCTAACTGACCACTGTCACACACAGACGCTGTCCCTCGCGGCCGCTACCTATCTTTCATTTCTCATACTTACGTGTTTTTCTCCTGCTACTCTTCTTCCCTGCACCCCTTTCACCGTCTACAGTCTACAAAGTGGTCTTCGAACCGGATCTGGAAATAACCGGACCGCCGCGCAAGATGGTGAACACCCGCAGAAACGTAAAAAACCGGCCAAGTGCGAGTCGGACTCGCGTTCTAAGGGTTCCGTATATTACACAATTTTTAACAATCAGTGCCGGATTAAGATATTTTGATGCCCTAAGCATTTCTAGGTGCCCCCTCTCCCTAGGGTCATCAAGATTACATTGATTTTTTGGTAAATTGAGAGAAGTTCATTGCCGCATTTTACAGCTGAGAATGGAAATCAGTCACATCATTTTATCACGAAAATTGACAGTGCCGCAGCAGTAATGTTGCAACAGAGTACCTAATGCTGTTGCAGTCGCCACCCGAATGTCACCTTTATCATAGCTTAGAAAGTAATAGAAACGCGAGCGAAGCGAGCGCGGAAATTTTTCGATATAAAAACGCAATATGATAGACAGTTGTACATTTTTACTTTTAGTATGGAAATCAGTCACATCATTTTATCACGGAAGTTGACAGTACTGCAGCAGTAACGTTGCAACAGAGTAATGTTGCTGCAGTCGCCACCCGAATGTCACTTTTATCATACCTTATAAAGTTATTGAAAACGCGAGCGAAGCGAGCGCGAAAATTTTTCGATATAAAAACGCAATTTTAGTTTTAGTCCCAACCAGGCGCGAATCCAGGATTTCATACAGAGAAGGGATGGGACAGTTTTCTATCAGCCTAGCTTCGCATAGGGCTCGATATTTAAGGGTCTCAGCGAGGTTGTTTTCATGCATAAAATATGCAAGAAAGCAGAGCTTGGAATTGAATTGGCGAAGTGTGAGAAAGGCAGTAGGCCCAGCTGCGAAAGAGGAAAGCTTGGATTTGGATCCACGCCCAAGTGTAATTAAGGCAGAAGATCAACTTTGCCGTAAGGCAGAAGGCCTCGCATAAGACCTAACGCCGAACCGCAAAAGAGTGGGTTGAAATCGAATCTATGCATGTAATCACGACTCTTCTACTGCGACCGATTGTTTCCCAAAGAATTACGCGCCATTATTTTTGCAAATTAGCTTTTGGACAGCTAAAAAAATCGTGTGGTAAAAACGATGTGTCTGTCCCTAATTTTAAAATTTGTTCACCTTTTTCAACCTGGCATTTTGGTGCCCCCCCTGAACGTGGTGCCGTAAGCACGTGCTTGTTTTGCTTATTGGTTACAAAGTCTTTATTAATTCAACCATTAAAGTCGACGAGTACAAAAAATTTTGAGCTAGCTCTCAATTTAACATTTTTAAACATTATTTTTAATTTGACCTTACAATTACTCGTAAGTAGGTAAGACCGTTAAATATTTAAAATGATTATCTTATCAGAAAATTATCACCAATTACTCTAAGAAAACTACTACTCTAAGTAATCCGGCACTGTTAACAATGTATTTTTTATGTGAAACGTGAGTGAAATCTCTTTAAAAAATCCGTAGGGGTCGGATCAAAAACTGTAATTAAGTCCGACTCACGCTTGACTGTACATTTCTAATAGGTTTTCCTGTCATCTATAGGTATAGACCAATTTTATGTATTTTTTTTTAAATTTAAGACCTAGTAGTTTCGGAGATAAGGGGGGGGGAATGGTCATTTTTTGCCTATTTTCTTGAATAACTTCTAAAGTGTTTATTCGAAAATTATAAAAAAAATATATTTGAGATCCTTACAATAAGCTCTTTCATTTGATATGTAACATGATATAGTTTGAAATCTTAAATTTTTTCATTTTTTCATTTACCCCCCAAAAGTGGCCCCCATGTTTAAAATTCATTTGTTTACGTTACATGTTCGTATTTGGGTCACAAACTTACATATGTGTACCAAATTTCAACTTGATTGGTCCAGTAGTTCCGGAGAAAATCGGCTGTGACAGACGGACAGACAGACAGACAGACAGACAGACAGACGCACGAGTGATCCTATAAGGGTTCCGTTTTTTCCTTTTGAGGTACGGAACCCTAAAAAAGAACGTGAAAAGCAGGAACGCGAAATGAAACAGGCGGACAAGGAGGAAAATGATGTGAAGCAACTCACTAAGGAGTCTACAGATGAAAACTCGAAAAAGAACGTTAAGGAATTCGACAAGACTTACGTAGCACCCGATCCAGGAGAGGGTACTTCAAAAATGTTTTTGAACCCGGCTGATAAAGAGCCCCAACACCCATCCGGGTCACGCAGTAGCAATCGCTCGAAGTCGAAGAAATCTCCGTCTTTTAAGAGTACATTATTGGATGAACGTAAAAATATAAAAATAAAAGCGGCTGAAGAGTTAGCTCGCATACAGTCGGAATTGGTTTAAAAGAAACTAGCGGCAGATCTAGCAGCCTTGGAAGAAAAATACAGTCACATATCGTCGTCGAAATCAAGTGAAAAGAAGGATAATGGAAGTGAAATTGAGAAGTGGATCGACCAAGGTCAACAAGTGCTTCAACAGGGTGACGTCACCGGTCGCCCGCCGGCGCCTGCCGCCAACGATTTAGAAGCCACCGTGTCTATGCTGGCACAGGCCCTCAAGGATCTCACAGCTTCCACCTGCAAACAAAACAATAATTTAATTAGTCGTTTGAGTACACCGCGAGAACTACCTACCTTCTCCGGTGATGCTATGGAGTGGCTAAACTTCAAACAATCCTTTGATGAATCTACAGAACTCTGTAATTACAGCACTAAAGAAAATATGTGGCGTTTGAGGAAGTCGGCTGCCCTAAGCAGAAAACAAGTAACCCAGTTTTGACAAATTTTTGAGGAGAGCAAAAAAACGTAATTTGTCAGTTTTGTTAGGTAGTTGGTCTAAAATGTAACATCTGTTTATACCATTATGTTAAAGGATATAAAATTAAGTATATACAGACTTTATTTTTTGTTATTCTTGTATATTAAACTTTGTACAGGCATAAAATGTTTTCTGTGTAGTTTACTCTCCGAAAATCTCCGAACCATTCTACACAAATTCAAGTATCTCGTGTTTAGCTTGGAAATAGCAAGCACTTTAGCTTCTTAAATACTAAACATATTTGGCTCTCCGCTCAGTAACTTTTCCAATTTTCATGCAATTCTGAAGGATATGGTACCAAATGAAAGCTAATAACATAAGCTACCGAAAACTGATTTTTATTTCTTTCAGGTTTATCGACTTCAAAATCCCTGTTAGATAATAAAACGCTTGAAAAAAAATATATTTTTATATATTTTAAAGTTCTTTTCTATTGGAAAATAGACTGTTTTTAATTAGTGATTGATGTTGCCATCCTCGTACCTTCTGACACATGGTTATTGGTACCTATTTCATCGATTTTATTTATTTTCAGAGATTATTTTGTGATACGATGACCCATTCCTTCAACAAACCCTCTGTCTTCGTGGATGGGTGGTACCTACAGGATCCTGCTTCCGAACTTTTCTTTTATAGGGTTCCATACCTCATAAGGAAAAAACGGAACCCTTATAGGATCACTTTGTTGTCCGTCCGTCCTCCGTCCATTTGTCTGTCAAGATCATTTGTCTCGGAAACGCGTGGAGGAGGTATCGAGTTGAAATTAAAACCATATACTCAGGTCTACATTCCCTTAAAGATGTAGAAAAAAATCAAACATCTACATTAACGTAAAAAAAAAGATACGGTGGTTTATGCCAAAATACGTAAGTATATTTCGACATTCTCAAGGGATTCAAAATTTAAAGGGTACCTAAGTAGGTGGGTAGTAGGTAGCTAGGTCAACGAGAAGTCCCGTTGCCCTAGAACTATGAAATTTGGCAAGTAATATTGTATTACATTATAAGTACAGGGAATAATCTGAAAACTATAAATTTGTAGAAAAAAAAACAATAACTAAATTTGTAAGGAACGCTCGGTGAGCGAGTCCGACTTGCATTTTTTTATAGTCCTATTTGACAGACGTGTTTGATAGGAATGAGGCAGGTGCATGGAATGGTGAGAGCTGGTGAGTTCATAAAAATCAATATTTGGGGACAATCTTACACTGGTTGACCTAGCCCCAAATTAAGCAAAGTTTGTACTATGAGTACTAGGCGACGATATATACCTACATACGTGTATAGATAAATACATACTTAGGTACATAGTTACTTTATTTACTATTTAACTTTACTTGTAACAAAGTAAAAATCTAATTAAATCCTTCAAGTCAGTTTTACCTATTTCTTATAAAACCATATCGATCTGAAATTTTGCTGATATACACCTATTAATTGTAAGGATCATTATTTATTAATAGCTTATATTTTGATCATTCTTACTTTTATTTATGATTAGCTTATAAAAGAGTATCAATTGACTCATACTTGTCACTGGTTCCCGCCATTTTGAATTGTTATAAAAAGGCCGGTATAGCAGTGACAAGTGGCCAGTTCGAGTACGGACAAGTTAGAGTGAAGACGTCTTGAATAATTGATTGTAAATTGGTTGTTATAATGTTTGTAACAAATGAATAAAGTTAAAATATTGGTATAAGTAATAGTTTTCATCATCAACCCGGTAATAACCCAACAACTCAGAAGTTGGATCCAACAAAAATCGAAAGGATTTTTGCCACGCCGCACGAACGTAAGGTTTTCTTTTCTTTTTCGTTTGTATCAGTGAGTAAACTATGTTTATCGGAAAGTGTATTAAATTATGGTAAGTCAGTTTTTTATATTTTTATTAACTCCCTTTTATTTTAAATAAAATTGGTTTGATAACCTACCGTCATGTCTGTATTAAATATACTGTATAAGATAATGATGATGATTTGCCCAATTTTGGTATATGTATGTGTAGAAAGAACGAACGGATGACAGGTAGTCTCGCTTATAATAAAAATACGAAATTTAAAATTTACAGTTGTCATTTAAGCGTTTTTGAATATTACATATGAGTTAGTGAAAATTAGATCAAATGTCATTATAATGCTTCTATCTTATCAAACTCGATTGTATGATGGTGTACCACATCGATTATATCAAGCTCAGGCTAAGGACTCATTATTTAGTTTTGTTGCGTAGCAAGATAGCATAGTACAACTGTAGTAGCAGACTACAGTAGGATATTGTTTTATGTACATTAAGATTTACGATCTGCTGCACCTTTTGAGATCAATTTGCGTTACTAAAATTGTATGAATACACTGGCTTTGTAACCGTGAAACCAATGAGTAAACTAAAAATAAAATCTTGCCAATTGAATACCTCTGAAGTAAACCCCTGATGCGTGTGTATTAGCAATGCCTCTATTACGAAGTTTTTAAACGCGATTTGCGTCAGTGTATAACTTAGTATTGTTACGAATGCATCTAAGAGATTTTTTATTAAAATGTTGGGCATTATAATGTATGAGCTTTCGGAAATCCACTTTAAAATTATTCTGATCACTATGTAAGTTTATTCATAATATTGCGAATCAATGCGCACAAGAAAAGAAAATGACGTGTCGATCTAAGTTCAAATTGGAAACCATAATGCAGGGTTACGTTATGTAACTTGTGTACTTAATGCTATTAGCTATTAATATGTTTTTTTTAACCTAGTGGTTTTATACTGATACCGGTTTTCATTCAGCGACGCTGTCCAACGCAGCATTACTTAAAAAGCCTAGCCTCGAGGAAGCTACATGACTAGAACACGTGTTTATAATTATCTCCCTTCTTGTATGGAAATACAACACCTCTATGACATGTTGGATGTTAAACGTAATAATAGTATGAATCAGAGTTGGGCACTTATGATTGCAATCTGTGTGTTAAACTAAAATAAAGCTTAGTCACATGATTTAATAAGGAATAAAGTAGCGGTCGTAAAACGAACCTTATTTTAATTGTATCAACTAAAACGTTAGTTTGAGTAACCATGATAACCATCTGCTCGAATAATTAAAATACTTTCAAACCATGATCGATGATAAAATCATAAGTGTGTCATATCGAATTCAAGCTAATTGGTAAACTCATGATACATTTTACAAAATAAGTTGCCGTTATTAAAACTAACGTTACCATTCTCATTTTTTTTTAATTTAACTAATTTTGCCCAACTCTGGTATGGACATACATCTATATTAAATCTCCAGGTTATGAAGGGTATGTCGTTTGTTGAATACACGAGTAGTAACTCGTTAACGAATGTACTTATGTAATATGCTTCTATTGTTTTTCTATTGCCCACTCCTCAAGATACGTAACTCATAACTTTGTGCGTAGAGCATTAAAGTATTTTTTGTGTCAATTTACACATACTATATATCGTGAACTTGAATCTCAATGGATTCAATTTAATAACAGGTCACATTTTGTTTAGACTGTATAACTTTATGTCATCATGTCTAAATTTTATGACTAACTAATGTAATCAGCTTTATCATAACAACCTTGTAAGGGCCAGTAATTTTGGCACGAGTACTTAATCAATGTATATAAATCTATCTGTGTTACCATGATGATCATGGAGAAATACGAGGTCGATGGGAAATCGATATGCTTAACTATTTTATATAATATTTGATTGCGAGATACGCATACTTTAAACATTTAGAAACTCCCCCCTTATTTGTACCCCTTTATTTATAGGATGTGAATCATAATTTCAGTGTTTTATCTGACAGTAACGTTTGCTATTTTTGTTTGTTTCTGTAATAGTAGTAAATCATACTTACCTAAATGAAAAACAAAGGACCTTAATTGGAATAATAGTGTATTCTGTGGATATCTTTGAAAGTTGCGTGTAGTACTGTAAAGTTGGAAACTACGCTTATGCGTAATATGTAGAGTCATATGTAGAGTCATATGTAGAGTCATATGTAGAGTCATATGTAGAGTCATATGTAGAGTCATATGTAGAGTCATATGTAGAGTCATATGTAGAGTCATATGTAGAGTCATATGTAGAGTCATATGTAGAGTCATATGTAGAGTCATATGTAGAGTCATATGTAGAGTCATATGTAGAGTCATATGTAGAGTCATATGTAGAGTCATATGTAGAGTCATATGTAGAGTCATATGTAGAGTCATATGTAGAGTCATATGTAGAGTCATATGTAGAGTCATATGTAGAGTCATATGTAGAGTCATATGTAGAGTCATATGTAGAGTCATATGTAGAGTCATATGTAGAGTCATATGTAGAGTCATATGTAGAGTCATATGTAGAGTCATATGTAGAGTCATATGTAGAGTCATATGTAGAGTCATATGTAGAGTCATATGTAGAGTCATATGTAGAGTCATATGTAGAGTCATATGTAGAGTCATATGTAGAGTCATATGTAGAGTCATATGTAGAGTCATATGTAGAGTCATATGTAGAGTCATATGTAGAGTCATATGTAGAGTCATATGTAGAGTCATATGTAGAGTCATATGTAGAGTCATATGTAGAGTCATATGTAGAGTCATATGTAGAGTCATATGTAGAGTCATATGTAGAGTCATATGTAGAGTCATATGTAGAGTCATATGTAGAGTCATATGTAGAGTCATATGTAGAGTCATATGTAGAGTCATATGTAGAGTCATATGTAGAGTCATATGTAGAGTCATATGTAGAGTCATATGTAGAGTCATATGTAGAGTCATATGTAGAGTCATATGTAGAGTCATATGTAGAGTCATATGTAGAGTCATATGTAGAGTCATATGTAGAGTCATATGTAGAGTCATATGTAGAGTCATATGTAGAGTCATATGTAGAGTCATATGTAGAGTCATATGTAGAGTCATATGTAGAGTCATATGTAGAGTCATATGTAGAGTCATATGTAGAGTCATATGTAGAGTCATATGTAGAGTCATATGTAGAGTCATATGTAGAGTCATATGTAGAGTCATATGTAGAGTCATATGTAGAGTCATATGTAGAGTCATATGTAGAGTCATA
The DNA here is from genome assembly GCF_910591565.1 of Cydia splendana. NCBI lineage: Eukaryota > Metazoa > Arthropoda > Insecta > Lepidoptera > Tortricidae > Cydia > Cydia splendana. Next base: position 350,017 of record NW_026946890.1, read on the forward strand.
TGTAGAGTCATATGTAGAGTCATATGTAGAGTCATATGTAGAGTCATATGTAGAGTCATATGTAGAGTCATATGTAGAGTCATATGTAGAGTCATATGTAGAGTCATATGTAGAGTCATATGTAGAGTCATATGTAGAGTCATATGTAGAGTCATATGTAGAGTCATATGTAGAGTCATATGTAGAGTCATATGTAGAGTCATATGTAGAGTCATATGTAGAGTCATATGTAGAGTCATATGTAGAGTCATATGTAGAGTCATATGTAGAGTCATATGTAGAGTCATATGTAGAGTCATATGTAGAGTCATATGTAGAGTCATATGTAGTCAGACCTATACATAGCTATACGTTGAGTGGTTTTCATGTAAAGAGTCGATGACGTATGTCCAGACGCTAGTATCAGTAGATAGGAAGCGCCATCTGAATCTTGTGGAATCGATGTGTTTGTGTAGGTATACACAATATACAACGCACGTGGATGGACGTGTGAGACTTTGACGCGCGTGGATGAATGCGCTAGACTTTTATTCCAACTTTCATAAATATATTTACAACAATTTAAAATAATTAGTCAACCATATATCAGTATAATTTAATCATAAAAACATAATAAACAGTAATAATAATAAGCAAAGAAAAAATTATAAAATTTCTACACGTCTATTACTAATATGTTGAGTTCTCATCTGAGTGCAGTTTAGATTAAAACGGTATGAAATATCATATTATGTGTGTTATACACGAGTTGCTAAAATCCTAAGATTTTAATAATACTTTTATATTCACAAATTAAAAAAAAAGAGACGAAGGAATTAGATACCGACACTTGAATAATAAAGGAAACAACGATTATCGCTCGTTCGTAAATATAAAATTACATGTAATGGAAATCGATACACGCGTAGATTAATGATACCTGTTTTCTTAATGTTCAACTTGAACTTGGCTGGGCGCGTGAGCCATAGAGATTAGACATTCATAATGTAAAATATATATAAAACCAATGGTTATTACTGAGGAATATACGGTAAATTCTCTGCAAAAGAAATAAAATGTTGTTATGTTTAATTCATAAGTAAAGCTTTTAAATTTACACGGGAAGTCATTTCTTCCATTATTTCAATCACCATAGTACAACATCATTATGAAGTTTTATATATCAAATAATAATTGATAAGGTGCTTCGCTTTTAATATACTGTCAAACTGTTCAATATTACTTGACAATTAAACATGATTATTATGCATATGTGAATTTACATATTTTTATATTCTAATACCGTGTTCGATAATCGATAATTCATAAGAAAGTCCCACTTATTTGAATGTCAATTTCAATACAAGTTATAAAGTTACAAAAATTAAATATATCGTTTTTATTTAATGAGGCTTCAGAAAACGGTCCTTAATTTGTCTTACTTTAATTATTTACGAATATCTCGATCTAGTAAAATAGTATTATAAATAATATGCAAGATAAACTGTATTCTATATACCCACACTTTATTGTGTCCAGGGTTTTATACGTGAATTATAACAGTAATAATATTTTACTTGTGACTAACGAATTAATTTATTAATAAGTCTTATTTTCGTATAGCCAGAATCATTTTAATAATAAACATACTACAAGCATACATACATAATTACATGCGTTAATTGTCGAATCTGATTTAATTAGTATTATCATTAATAAGTCTTTAGATATGTCCGAATAAGGAATTAGGATAAAAAATGCACCGTAATACCTATTAGACTTTAGTTTCCTAAAAAAAAACACGACTATAGCTGGAAATTAAATATTTGGTATTCAAACTCAACTACAATAATAAACTTGTTGGTTCAGATAAAACCTGTTGAAAAAAAAACATAGTATTCCTTAGTCACTTTGTAACATGAATATTCTTCGATCTAGATTCGCTAAGAGTATTGTTATAATGACCAAATACTTTTAAAAATAAATCGCAATGTAGATGTTCATCATTCATGTGGAATAATTAATTAACTAGTTTATGTCTGATGTTTAAATCCATTTTATGTGATGAGGAATTTGTTCTTGTAATGAAGTTATGAACTTCTGTAATAAAATTATTCATTCGTTCATTCAAATTTACAAAACCTAACGGTTACTTAGTTTATGTTCTTATACCTACTTGATGGATCTTTAATGGCTATAATTATGACCTAAGGCGTGTAAGCAGTTCAAATGAGGATTAGTCGGTCGCATTCATATTAAAATATAAAACTTTGACTGTTGATAATAGCAGGTTAAAGGACAATAGAACTACCTCTACAATAAGATTAATTTCTTATCAATTAAACTCTTCAAACGAATTCAGTCATAATATCTTAATAAAAAAAAAATCGTTGGCGGCAGGTAACGTTCGAAGTCAACATATTATATCATTAGATAATCAGTAGCCCAAAAAAAAAAACATAATCAGTCACTTATATTATTATCATCAAGATGTTTTTATATCTTGGCACAATTATGATTGCATTCATGTCAACTACGGGCTGGGCCCGAAGATATAAAATCAGAACCATGCATTCTTTATAGAGATGTGACACTTATGTCCTATTTTCATTATTAAACCTTATTGCGCAATACATGATATAGTGAATTGTGGACTATTTTATTTACAAATATTATAATAATTAATACAAATTAGGTACAATTTGGTAGCCATGTCGTTAATGTACTAAAATAATTGAAACGTGAAACAATAAATTCATAACATGCTTAAATCGATATAACGATTAAATAAATCAATGAAACAAAAAACGAGTATTCAATAATAATTAAAAAAAAGGAAGTTTTAATTTCATATATCTAAAGAAAGTCTTGAAAGTTTCAGAACGACCCAGGAGCGTCCAGGTGAAAGGGCCAGGGTTTGGTATTCCATTACCACCCAGGAGTGCCCAGGTGAGAGGGTCGGGGTGTGGAATCACTTCCGACCCAGGAGTGCCTAGGTGAGATGGCCAGGGTAATGATATTCCTGTTCCTTAGCAGAACTAAGGTGCTTCTACGCAGAAGTACGTAACGATCGTTGACTACACCGCAGAGTCTTCGAATGCTGGCATCATGGCACGCGAAGCTGCGGCTAGTAGCGGCACGAGATCCGGTGCCCCGTGTTGCGCAGCATCAGCGTGGTTGGCGGCATCTTCATCCAGGATAGCTTCAGATTTGTCGATGGCACTATCGCAGTGGGCAGAACTTGCGTGGTCGGTGGCACCATTGCAGTTAATGAGAACGTGGCGTCGGTTAGGCAGACGGCGCAACCCGCGGTGACGCAACTATCTTCTGTTGGGGAAGTGATCCATGTATAGCGGTTTGAATATTTACGTGCGAAAGTGAATGGTGTTGTGTACGTAATAGTACGTATATTATATTATATTTCTTGATCATAATTATTGAAATTTAACAAGTGTTAAAGAAAATTTAATAATGCTAGATTGCGTAATCTTACAGATAATGAAACATAGTGTACCGTCTATTACGCTTATCGTATGAATTTTCTATTGTTTAATATATTTCTGCAAGCCGAACTAATTAAATTTATTCGTTTCTATGTTGACATAATGTTTCTTTAACCTTGATAACAGACTTGTAAAAATTCTTCGAAAACCATAATTTGAACGATTAATAATATTATGTTTTGGTATCGGCCACCTATTTCCTAATTATCATTAATTATCATTATATTAATGCCTAATAATTAACAATATTACACATTATAATTATAATCTTATTAATAGTATATGTATATCGTGAAATCATGAGTGCACATGAGTATTACGTGTTTGTAATTTTATTTTCTGTTGTTACTTATTATTATTTAATATGCATATTATGTGCATAAATATCATTCACATAGTAATATTGGATCAGTGAATCTTGGTTTGTTTGAATGTATACATTTTGATTCATTATTTTCATAAATTGGTCTTTATTTTTATCATTTTAACTATTTTATATTAAGGTTTGGCGAAGGGTCTCGCCTCGAACAGGATGGCCGAGCTGTAAGGATCATTATTTATTAATAGCTTATATTTTGATCATTCTTACTTTTATTTATGATTAGCTTATAAAAGAGTATCAATTGACTCATACTTGTCACTGGTTCCCGCCATTTTGAATTGTTATAAAAAGGCCGGTATAGCAGTGACAAGTGGCCAGTTCGAGTACGGACAAGTTACAGCCCGTTCACACAGAGTCTCCGTAGTTACGGTACCCGTTTTAACGGATACAACAAAAAAATATGCTTTGTTCACACATAGGCAACGTATAACGTTCAACGTATCCGGCATTAACTGAGAGCCCGTTCACACATAGTCTCCGTAATTACGGTACACGTAAATTCGCAGTATACTACCGCTAGTCTACCAGGATGGACGTTGTCGTGTTGTATTGGTACTATCGCCGGCGGAGACGGTACAATCGGCGTTATTGGCCAAACTGTCAGGGTCCCTCTATGACATTTGGTCGAGCACCCCCCCACCTAGGTCTGACCGTTTGGCCGGACCGTCCAACATTTTTCTGACCGGAAGCGGTAGACCAAAAGTCGGAAGTTTCTGGGGGTCACCAAGCCGCCCTCTATACGACCGTACCAAAGTCAAACACCCCACGAACCTCCTTCTGGGAGAACAATTGTGTCAATCAATCTTCGGGCTGCGGGAATGACGAACAATGCAAAATCCTATACAAAAAGTGTGTTAAGCGAGCCCGAAGGGCGAGCTTCAGGCCGGGAGGCCGAAGGCCGACCCCGGCGGAGGGCCGAAGGCCCAGACACTCCACCCCGACTCCCAAAACGCGAGGCCGAAGGCCGAGCTGCGTGAATGCAGATCCTCCAAGCGTTCTACAAAGTCAACTGTTTTGATAAGCGGAACCGGCGGGCCGAAGGCCCGACGGCGAAGCGTCGAGGGATTGCGAAGGCCGAAGGCCGAGCTCCGCGTAGGGCCGAAGGCCCGAAGCGTCACACTAGATGGGGAAGTTGTTGGGCCGTGTTTAAGCTCCAACTTCCCTCTTGAGCCCCGGAGCAAAATCAACCCTCCAAGTGTTTTAATAAGCGAAGCGTCGAGGGATTGCGAAGGCCGGAGGCCGAGCTCCGCGTAGGGCCGAAGGCCCGAAGCGTCCCCTACGAGTTCCCAAGCACGCGAGGCCGAAGGCCGAGCTGCGGGAATGAAGTGCTCGCATGCGGATCTTTTCTTTCTAGCAAAACTACAACTTCATTTCCTTTTCCCTCTGGAAAACAAACTACTACACAAAAACTACAGCACCAACAACAGCACAAACAACATCACAAACAACAGCACCAACAACAACAATATATTTAACTAAAGAGCTCCCCCCGCCCCGCACCCCACACACAGTTTATATCCAGTAAAAACGTACGGATACATGACGGATACGTATTCCGTTCATCCAGTATTTCGATGACAAAACGGAATGTCATAATTTAACGGACCGACATTTTTTACTGTATACTGAATACTGTGTCATATGTGAAGTCGCTCATACAACTCCATACGCCATCAATGAAAAAAAACGTATACGATAAAACGGAACAGTAAAACGGAGACCCTGTGTGAACGGGCTGTTAGAGTGAAGACGTCTTGAATAATTGATTGTAAATTGGTTGTTATAATGTTTGTAACAAATGAATAAAGTTAAAATATTGGTACAAGTAATAGTTTTCATCATCAACCCGGTAATAACCCAACATAATATGGTAAGTAATTGGTGGATCTCTTTAGTGGCTAGAGTTAAACCAAGAAAAGTCTGCAGAGATTTTGACAGCACAAGGTCAATCTCGAGAAGTCTATTAGTAGAGTTAGACCAAGAAAAGTCTGCATAGATGTTGAGAGCACACCAGTGCAGGTGTTATTTTAAACGTCAAACTTCTATGAAATTATGACATATAAATAACACTGGCACTGGTGTGCTCTCAACATCTCTGCAGCCTTTTCTTGGTCGAACTCTACTAATAGACTTCTCGAGATTGACCTCAGATGATTCACTTTACCACATAATAAGTATCTTTATAAAAATTCAAATTTTGGCATTATTCCTGGATTAAATATTTCCCTTTTGGTCAATTGAATACAGTCAGTTGTTGTTTGTTTCTAATTTTTTCCAAAACCTTTGGCACGGATACGGCATAATTATGATTTTCTCTTTCTTTGGCGTATTCTAGTGTTCTGTTTTCATTACTGTAGAGTCTACAGCAGCGGTTCTCAAACTTTTTTGGTGACGGAACCCTTTTGGAAAGCGAAATATTTGACGGAACCCCAAATTAAAAAGTTTCGTTCGTCACTGTGGACCAGATATACACCTATAGAACAGCTGGTTTTTTCTTATTATTACAAGTATTTTCGCGGAACCCCAACAGAGGCTTTGCGGAACCCTAGGGTTCCGCGGAACACACTTTGAGAATGGCTGGTCTACAGTATAGATAATACATATAAATTTTAATTGTTGTAACAACACTTTTTCTTTAAACTTAAATTTCACAGACTTTTCACCGTTGACAGGAATATTGCTAAGCAAATTTGTTTTCTATGTATGTCTTTAAACAAGGTACCTTTTGTATAAACTATGTAGGTAACTAATTTCTAACCTAAATCGCAGATTGTGTTGGGAGATAGTTGTTTTACCATTGTAATAAACTAATTCGCAGTTACGAACATCTACGCTAAACTCAAGTATCTCGGTCATCTATATGAATTACAAGTATCTCTGTTTAGTTACTTGTATTTAGCGTAGAAATGGGACATATACTTGAATTTAGCGTAGAATACAGGGTCAAAAAAAGATACTCGGATTTTAAAAACATGAATATTTTGAAAACTACACATTATTTTACAATTATTTTTTTGGTGAAAGATGCGCCTGAAATTGTAGATTCCGAAAATCCAAAAAAACCGTTTTTGAAAATTTTCGAGTTACTTGTTTTCTGCTTAGGGCAGCCGAAGTGCCTCGTCGGCGCGGCACGAGAAGCAGTAGCGGCGTTACTCACCAGCGGTTCGTCGCCCGACACCATCATGGCCACCCTCCAACTGCAATTTGGAAACCCAGAATTAATCATAAATAAAATCATGAATGATATCAAGAAGATACCTGCATTGCCTCAAGATTATATTGGGGACATCGTGAAATTTTCAATAAAAATTAAAAACTTCATGGCAGCAGTAAAAACGCTCAACCGAGATGAGTACCTAAAAGGCGTCAGTATTTGTACTATCGTCTTATCAAAGTTACCGACTGCGTTACTCACTAAGTGGTCTGATTATTATTATAAACAAAAAGAAATTAAAGGCGACATCAAGCTGAACAAGTTGGAATTATTATCACAGTTCCTCTCAGAAGAAGCTACAAAAATTACTGAATCTGGTATCAGTTTACTAAACATGAAGCAAATAAATTACAGTGGTGATAAAAGTGGATTTAAACAACATGCAGTTTGTACGACAAGTCAACAAACAGAAAAGTGCAAGTTTTGCAAGTTATCCCCTCACAGCCTTATTAATTGTAGGCTATTTAAAAAGTCATTACGCAAAGAGCGATGGAAGTTTGTGAGAAATAACGGGATTTGTTTTAAATGCTTATCAGCTGATCATGATAAGGAAACCTGTCGAGCGCCGATGTGCGACAATGACGGCTGCGCACAGCCACACCATGCACTACTTCATTACCCTATCAACAAAGAAGCCCCGAAGCAAGTTCACGCCGTGGATGTTATCGGTGAAGACAAGGATGTGGACCAGGTGGAGTCTGAGGAAGACTCACAATCCTCACAGCCCGAAAGTGAGCCCGTCTCTGAGAACAGTATTGTGGCGAACGTCAGTGATAATAACAACAAAGTATTTTTAAAAGTTGTTCGTGTCAATGTTCACGGTCCTAAGGGTGTGATCACAACGCACGCCTTTTTAGACGACGGGTCGGCAATTTCATTGATTTCAGAAAATGTGGTAAATCACGTGGGGTTGACTGGGAAAACTCTAAATTTACATTTACGTGGTGCCTGGAACTCTGGAGAAATCTTGTGCAAATCGGAACTAGTGGACTTAAAAATATCAAACGTGGACAATGAATGTTTTGAATTACGTGCTCGAAAAATGTCGGAACTGAATATACCAGTGCAAAAGTTATCTAAAATAAACATTAAAAACTATGAACACTTAAGTGAATTAAATAACTACTATTATCAAAATACGGATGTGAAACCGGAACTATTGATCGGACAAGATTATTATCACCTAATTAAGCCTCTAAAAATAATTTCGCGTGAATGGAACGAACCTTGTGCTACATTGACTGTTTTGGGATGGTGTGTGCACGGCCCTATAAATCAATAGTACATTATTGTCGAGGCTCGGAAGTAGCTACTTGCAGGCTGAGGATTCGTTTTAAACGGACGACCTTGGGAGTCCGTTTAATTGAATCCGAAGCCAGCAAGTAGCCTTCCAGCCGAGTCATATATAGTGCTTTTCTCAAAAATGGTGCAAGAAATATAAATATCATAGAAATATTTTACAAAAGCAACGTTCTTTCACAGAAAAAATTGAAAAAATTTGCTTTGCCGCCTTTTTATTTTTTTAATAAAAAAATAGAAATGTATTTTTCTGCCGAAAATACGCCAACCTATTTGAGACAGCTAAATAGTCGCGGTACTAATCATCTGTTTGGCTGTTTAATGGGTCTGTGCCTTCGTTTGATATGGCCATTTCAACTTTTAAAAAGTTTGGAACTCGACAAATAATGGAATTTGTATGCAACATTGCAGTCCCAAAATCGAGACTGCAATGTTTTTAACTTTTTAATTTTTGACTGACCATAAACTACGCGCTTCGCGACCTATTTTTTAAACGGCAAAGTCGACTTTGCCGTCCATTTTTGAGAAAAACTCGTTAAAGCAGCGCACTGCAAGCGACACCCTTTTCGTGTCTCACTCTCCCGCGCGCGCGCATCGACGTTCTCTCTCGCTCCCACCTGGCAAGTTAGGCGCATCACCTATTGTTAATGAAGCTGGCCGCCTTACCTACGATAACAGCGGTCCGCCCCGCGCGCCCGCGCCCGCGCCCGCCGCCCCTGCAAGTACATGTGCATCAGCTGTGTTGTCACCGGCCGAGCAAACTTGTTTTGATGAATCTGCAGTTTTATTTATTGATGCGAGCGACCCCGCTGATAATTACAACGCCGATGTGTTATTACACGAAACAGTGAGAAATTATTTTAACTTAGAAAGTGTCGGCGTAACTTCAGAAAAGAGGGAAAATAAAGAAGAACAACAGGCAATTTCTATTTTAAATGATACGGCGAAGTTAAAGAATGGCAGATGGGAAGTGGGACTTCCCTGGAAAAGTGAAGAAAAATTAGTGGAATCTTGCTCAACTGCGGAAAGAAGGTTAAAATCCGTGGAGAAGCGATTACGAAGTAACGAAGAATACGCTTTGAGATATCGCGAGCGCATAAGACATTTATTTGAAAATGATTACGCAAGAGAAGTAAAACCGGAAGAAAGTGGGAATAGAATTTGGGTAATTCCTCACTTTGGAGTGGATAATCCGAGGAAGAAGAAACTGAGACTAGTCTTTGACTGTGCTAGTATTTCCCATGGAAAATGCCTAAATGATTATTTGCTTCAAGGTCCTGATTTATTAAGCTCACTTTATGGGATTATGTTACGATTCAGAGAAAACCCTATAGGAATAACGGGTGACATTCGTGACATGTTTCTAAGAATTAAAATAAGACAAGAAGATCAACACGCCTTGAGATTTTTATGGCGCGACAGTCAAGATCAACCAATAAAACAATATGTTATGACGTCACTTTTATTTGGCGGAAATTGCAGCCCATTTATTGCACAATTTATAAGAGATAAGAATGCTCAACAATTCGTCGAAACAAAGCCTAACGCCGTCCGGGCTATTATGCGTAGTCATTACGTAGACGATTTCATAGACTCGCTGCCCACAGAAAGCAAAGCGATAAATATTATTTACGATGTTTCTACGGTGCATAAATTCGGAGGATTTGAGATACGCGGCTGGACAAGTAACAACAAAACTGTTTTGTCACACTTACCTAAAGATCAATTAAGTACTAACGGAGAAAGTTTGCTGGTAGATGGCGAAAATAAAACTCAACGAACTTTTGGATTATTATGGGATCCAGCGCAAAATACTTTGGCAGTCGATGTGTCTTTTAAGAACATACCCGAAGACATCCTGGAATTCAAAAAAAACGCCGACAAATCGAGAAATTTTACGCATCACTATATGTCAATTAAACACTGGATCACCGACCTAAAGAGTGTTGTGCACCTGACCGTACCAATATGGTATTTTACTACGTCCGCAAATTTCATTACGAGTGCGAAAGAGACAACTAGCATTCTGGAACTTCATTTGTATTGTGATGCAGCAGACCAGCAGCTCGCATTGTACGCCTACCAGTGTGAGTACTGCCGAAGCAGTACTGGGGGGGAGGTTGTAGACGACAGAACCTGTAAAAGAAACTTAAAACTAATACTTACCTATACTTATATCTAAATATACCTTTTTTACTTACCTATTCTGTATTATGATGTACTTCTTATATAAATAAATCTATACTTACGTATTGAATGGTGAGCGCGAGCGACATGCAATACTATATATACATACCTAGATGCATAGATGCATACGTACCTGTATCCATAGTCTAATAAAACATGGTCTTCCATTCCCAGAGTGACACGGGGCTACGTCACAACAACATGGCCGCTATATATAGCGCTATCGCATATTATCATATAGCGCTGTCGCATGATGACGTAAGCCCGTGTCAGTTAGGTGACCTAGAAAAGACGGGAATGGAGTACCAGGCGGAGTATATTATTATACCATGCCTGTATCCAACCCGAATCAGTTGCTAACTGACCACTGTCACACACAGACGCTGTCCCTCGCGGCCGCTACCTATCTTTCATTTCTCATACTTACGTGTTTTTCTCCTGCTACTCTTCTTCCCTGCACCCCTTTCACCGTCTACAGTCTACAGTATGTTTACGTTTAATGTCACAAATGAGTTCAGCCGTGTACCACTAAGAATGTATAATGTGCCACGGGTAAGAATACCTAGAGTTTACATGCTTTTGCTTTTTGGTCGGAATACACTCATCCATAACTTTATTAATCTTGTCATAAAAATAATCAACTACTTCATTAGGGTCGTCGATATTATACAAATGACTCCATTCTAAACTTGCCAACGAATGGTATAGCATATGGAAATTAGCCTTGTAAAAATTCCACTTTTTACAAGGCCAGTCTAAATTAGAGTCTGAAACTAAGGAGTCGGACTGGAGCGCGCGTGCGCCGGCGCCGGCAGCAGGCGCGGCGATGCTAGCGACAAGCGGCGGGTGGTACGCGTCCACGGGCCGCATGCCCTCGTCGTCACCGGCCGCGCGCACGCGCACGGCGCCGCGCACGCCCGTGCCCACGAGCACGAAATCGAGTTGTCTATCATTGCAATTAGGTATCTGATTACTCTGTTCGAACTCACAAAAGGCCAATAAATATTCATAATACGATGCAACATTACTATTACAAGAGTACAAGTTAAAATCACCGAGTACGATGAGATTACCCTTATATTTTTTACATATATTTTCTATGAGTCTAAACATAGTGAAATATTCATTCTCATCCGCTTGAGGAGGGATATAAACCACACAGCAAGCAAACAAAAAATTACCTCGCAAATGAACGGTTACACACACCATTTCAAATTTATAATTACTTAAGTTAACATCATTTTTAAGTTCACGTAGTTCATATCGTGGTGTGGCCACGAAAAGTACTCCGCCTTGTTTGCGGCCGTCGGTCCGGTCACACCGCACAACATGAAAAGTAGTTGGAATTATTTCGGCGTCGTAAATCGAATCACTGCAGCCCGTTTCCGTTATCGCATAGAAATCAAACAAGGAAGATTCCAAAAAACATAGAAAATTTGATGTTTTTGTCCTTAGTCCTCTCACATTTTGGTAAAAAAATTCAAACGATCTACTTTCCTTCCGTTTCATACTTTGATCCGCGAAACCACAACTAGTGATGTGCCGTTCTCGAGAAAGTGCGGGAACATGAGAATGTTGCGGGCATGTTCTCGAGAACATTCTCTCGGACGGAAATTTCCGAGAAAGTGTCCGAAATGTTTAAAATATTTGATTATATTCCATAGAGCTTTAGTTATGGTTATTATTTATGGCTTTATGTGAAACATTTAATCACGGCGGAATATTCTAGGAGGAAATTCTCAATGCTCTCGAGAATTTCCCCAGAATGTTCTCGGGAATGTTCTCCGGGGAACTTTCTTTGCAACTATCTGGGTCATGTTAAAGGAGTTTTTATGTTAATAAAAGATAGTGCGATAGGAAAAAAGTATTTTAATGATTTTTGTATTGCTGTAAAATATAAATGGTACATAGACTATTAAATATTTGCATCATTTTCAATGATTATTATTTTAAAAATCAACAATTAGAAATATAAACTAAAATTGTACTAATTCAGGTAAATAATTGTTATTGTTTTCAATTATTATTAATATAAAATCTACTAAATAGTTAACTAGAAAATGTAATTAATATGCTAGTAAATAAACTCCTTAATAATTTAATCAGTTACCATGACTGTTATACAACAATCAGCAACAAATTGTAACAAAAACTTAAAACATAACTAATACATAATCTAGTTTACTTATTATAATAATCACATAGTTAAGACATCAATCATCAATGGAAAAGACAAAACATATAAATAAACAATGAAATGTTAAAAATATCTATTCTAACAAGTCTGTGTCTTCATCTAGATCTGTGACAGATCGAAAATCAATGTTCTCGAAATCGAACGATAAGTCCCAGGAAACTTCGTCGTCGACATTTTGACCGTAGTTCTCAGTGTTTTCAGTATTTGAATCAGATCTTGGCGATCTTGCTGGTTCCTCAGGCCTCAGCGCTTTGTTCATAAGTTTCCAATTATGGGATATGTAGCAGATTTTTGCTGCTCTTTCAGTTTTGAGTTTATTCCTTTTTTTTGTGTGGATGTGTCCATGAGTAGAAAAGGATCTTTCAACTGAGGCTGAAGTAGAGGGTACCGATAAGACTTTTTGAGCTGTTTTTGCTAACACTGTTTTGGGAAAGAAGGTTAGCCACCACGATATTGGATCGACATTTGCTGTCGTTTGCCATATCAAAGGCCTTTCCCAAAGACCTTTTCGGCACTTATAGTCCGATAATTCCTGAATAAGCGTTGCGTCACATTGTGCTATAGTCATTATTGTTGCACATCCATCTAGATATTCATCGTCGTTGAGAGTAGCACCCTGGTTTTTTGGGTCCAAAATAACTGCAGCAAGGTGAATAGGTTTCACGCAGTTTTCTTTTCTGGTTTTTAATTTAAGTTTCAAATCTCTTAAAGGAAATTCTTCAAAAATACTTTTTGAATTATCGCTTTCCAGTTCTTCTTCTATTTCTTTAAGAGCTCGATGCACCAGATGGATTGAGCAGCTATCTCCTTCTAAGATTGTGATCCATTTGACAATCGGTTTCAAAAAAGTTATTTGGTTTGCGACATCTTGCCAAGTAGTCTCGCTTAATAATTTTAATTTATGTTTTTGTAGGTCTCTGTTGTCTTCATTGACAACCATCGTCTGAAGTATGCTTTTTGATTTTAGAAAGTTTTCTAAACAATGTAGATAACTACCCCATCTCGTTTTGACGGGGAACAACAGCGTGACATTCAATGATTTTTCGAGAGCTATCTTTTTAAATTCTGCGCTGTAGATATTTGATTGTAAAACTGATTTTACAATTGCGATAACTGATTTGAAGCTTTCTTGAATTGAATCTATTTTCAGCACATCGCCTATCAACAAGTTTAGAGTATGGGCCAGACATCCAACCCAAGTGGTGTGTTCATACTGGTCAGTCAACAGCTTTCCGCATTTCTTCATGTTGGCAGCATTGTCAGTGACGATACCAAGAAACTTTTCAGAACCGATTTCGTTCATGGTTTGGCTTATCTTTTCAGACAAATAATCTGCCGTGTGTCGATTATTCTGGGTATCAATCGATGAGTGAAAATATGGCTTCGGTGTGTAAATAATAATGTTGAGGATTGAATCTTTCCTTATATTCGTCCAGCCATCGGCTGCTATATGCAAAACATTGGCGTCTTCAATTTTTTCTGTGACTTTTTGTTTGACGTCTTCGTATTCTTCCTCAAGGAGTACTGTCGAAAGCATCTTACGGGAAGGCGGGTTAAAATTTGGCCTTAGAAGTTGAAGCGCTTGTTTCCACAAAGGATGTTCAAATATGGACAGCGGTTGGCCAGTCACATAAACTGCTCTAGCTAAAGCTTTGTGAACTTGTTTCTGAAACAAGATAAAATTAAGATAAGATTCATTTAACCACGAACGCTGTAAAGGGTTCGAAACGTCGGGATGTATTATGAATTCAATATACGCGATATAATCCGCTTCAATTGTTATATTTCATAAGATTCATTTCATATGTAAAGCTTTAATACGCCTTTTTCGACAACCTTGCAACATACATTGATTTCTGAAATATTTTCATTACTTATTTATTATCTTTGGATTTATTTGACAGACTTAACAATGTGGATAACGATCTAGTTAAGATTTAAACAAACACAATATAAATAATTAAAAACAGCTTACCTCATTAAATGTATCGCCTTCCTTATCTACATAGTTTTCGTCAATGGGCTCTTCGGAAGCTGCCGAATGATTGTGGACAGTTTCTTTATGTGTTTTTGGTTCCAAATCCCGTTTTACTTCAGTGGGGCTATTTTTACAGTTCAAAACAATGTGCCGCGCGAATCTTGTTGCATTTTTTTTCATATAAATTACATCACAAAACAAACACACATATTTAACACGGTTATTGTCTGTTAACGTTCTAAAATATTCAAAAACTTTACTTTTCTTCATTTTTAGTAACAAACACGAGTACCATTTTACATAGAATTACAACCGTTCGGCGTATGAGCTTTGATGACACTAAGTAAAATGTGGCTAAACTATATCCTAAGGGAACAAATGACGCGAATAGAGTGGGGTCATCGCTGAAGTGGTCGATTATCTTTATCTATACCGCAAAACCCACGTGTGGTTTAAGGATTTCTTTGTTTAAAAATTACCTGAGTTACCCCGATGGCGAAGAAGTAATTCGAGAGTCTTAAGCATTGTTGAAAATATGTCATGGTAATTAACGAACAGTAGTTCTCTTATCTCTTCTTACCTGGCGTAAAGGTTAATCCCTACTTAGACTTAAAAGCTAGAATGATAAAAACTATTTAGTTCTAAAGTAAACTCTTCTGTATGTGCTAAAATAAAGTTTTAAGTAAAAAATATTTGTACTAAAAACAAAATGGTTATCGTAGCAGGTAAAAGCAAATTGATGATTGATACTTAAATAACAAAATATTATTTATACATTATACATTTATAAAAGATTGCAAGCAGCATCAATTAATACAATTTATAATAATTTAATTATATTTATCATATTAAGTAGCTAGTTTAATTTCTTGTAAATAATACATACTGGTTCCACGTATGTAAAATGAATAGTAATATTAAATATAAGACCTTTTATTTCTCGAGTATGTCCTTAAAAAGGAAATAGATACAAAAAAACATGCTTAGAAAAAAAAACAATTCATTTCTAAAAGTGTACGTATGTACTGATGTCAAATAACATGCAAATTGATAATTTCAAACATTATCTCCTAACTATTTTATTCGAAAATTTCGCCAGAACGTTCTCATCAAGAAAGTCCCAAGAACATTCTCGAGAATGTTCTCGGGACTTTCTTGAGAACGTAGAGAAAGTAGCCTTTGAAATATTTTCTTGTTTAACGGTCTTGCCGACCCCTAGTAGCCACTTAAAGGAAGATTTAAATACAATAAAAACCCAAACTTTGCTTTTATTTAATACACTTTCTCAGAAATTTCCGTTTAAGAGAATGTTCTAGAGAAAGTGTGGAAATTCTCACGAGAAGGAATTTCCGAGAGCGAGAACATTCTCACCGGCACATCTCTAACCACAACCATTCGCTGAACTGGACTCCGTGAGGCCACACCCTCGGCTGATTTATGACATGGAACTTATTTTCTGGCACTCCTATAATGAATGAAGCGTAGTCTCTTTCGTGCTTGTGTTTAATTTTCTGTACTTTAACACTTATTTCTGTACCACATTCATTCAATACATGTGTCTCAACCTGCTCCGATGTTGTGTCGAGCGCTAACCTCCATACATGTAAATGTTTCTTGCGTTCCGAGACCCGAATTCCAGATGATGTGTTTTCGCCTGTCATAAAATTATTTTTCCTGCTAACTGCCTTCTTCGACTTATTATCGCCACCCTTTGGCTTAGACCCGGTAGACTCAGAATCCATCCGATCGGGTTGAGTACCCACGCTATTGAACACTTGAGATAAGGCCTGAGTCATGTGTTCTAGTGAGTTTATTTTTATTCCATTATAATTAATATAGAAATGGTTGAGTTGAAAACATCTATGCAGGAGGGTTTTGAAAGAGAATTAGGTTGTATTTAGGGATGGGCAGGCTTTATCTCATTTACGTGATATTTAGTATGGCGGCGGTTAATGCAGAGAGTAACGTTATTTTTATTATGAACTTTAGCTATTTTGTACGGCCCTTTCCAAATAGGAGATAAGGCTTTTCGAAGCCTGTGGTGTTGTTTTAGATATACAAGGTCGCCAACCTTGTATGAAATTACACGAGAGGGTGAGTCGTAGTATTGCTTAGAGGTTTCTTTACTTTTAAGAATATATTCAAGGGCCTTTTCTCGACTACATCGCATACGGTACTGTAGGGCTCGGATATATTCGTCGTAAGTGAGACTGTCACTAGTTTCGTATAGGGAATTAGGAATATGAGGTTTGTGGCCATACAGAAGTTCATATGGGGTGTATTGAGTGGTACTGTGTGGGGTAGTATTATAACAAAGGATAGCCGTAAATAGATAGCTGTGCCAATCGGATTGGTTTTCATTCACAAATGATTTTAAATATTCCTTCAAGGTCGAATGGCTGCGTTCAAGGGCACCATTCGTCATAGGGTGATAAGGGGTGGAAAATAAGGGCTTTATTTTAAAGATATTGGTTATTTGTTTAAATAATTCTGAGGTAAAACACGTGCCAAGATCAGTTAGGATCATTTTTGGGATTCCAAATAGAGCCATGAAATGAACTAGATTTCGAGCAATTTCCTCGCTCGTGGCGGTGACCTGTGGGTACGCGCATGAGAATTTGGTAAGGTCATCTTGGAGAGTCAGGATATACCTAAATTTGTGAACACCAGCTTCTGGAAGGGTGCCGACTATATCTAGAGCTAGTCGTTCAAATGGTTTGGTGCTAGAGGATGTTATTACCATTGGGGCTACATTACATTTTCTTAAGGGTTTATTGATTTGGCATAGCTTGCATGACTTAACATAGGTTTCGATATCTTTGCTCATTGTTTTCCAATAGTAAGAAGCCTTAATCCGATTAAACATTCTATTGATTCCGGGGTGTCCAGCGATTGTGGAGTTATGGTTTTCTTTAAGGATTTGAGGAATTTCTGCAGGTGTAGGATAAATTATTTTGTTTCTGTAAATGTGTATAGTTATGTTAGTATTGTGAAAAACATATGCAATCATGTTATAGATTTTAGCATAAGAAATGTTTGTAAATGGCTCCGTAAAGTCCGACACTGCCAAGTCTGTGAGTGTCGGGTTGTTTTGTAATATGATATGTCGTAGCGATTGTAGCAAGTTAAAAATAGTTCTATAATTTGTCTCGTCGTAGTGATGGACTTTAGTGAATAGGAAGTAATACATTTTATTACTACTGGGGAATGGTAGGACGGTGTCAGGTTGACGTTCAGTATTTTGGAGGTCTTCTTGATTCGGAATTTCAGATAAAATTTCTTCGATATAAGGCATAGAAGAGTCAAAATCGAGAGAAGTGGGGCATGCGATTGAGTTCAATTTAGTTTTGACTAAAGTTTCGGAATGTTCTTTTATGTTTGTATTATACCTTTCAGTGGATTTGTTAGACTGGGATTTGATGAATTGTTCATAAGGACATTGGACTGTAGTATTAGGAATTTGATTTTGAATTCGGCTCTGGCTTCGAGTTAGGGCATGAATTGGGATTCTGGAAAGAGCGTCGGCATTAGAATTAAGTTTCCCTGGTTTATAAACGACTTCATAATCGTATTCCTCCAATTTTAATCTCCATCGAATAAGTCTACTGCCAGGGTCTTTTACGTTGAAAAGCCAGGTTAGTGGGCGATGATCGGTGACAATTTGAAACTTATTACCATATAAATAAGGGCGGAAACATTTTACAGCGAAGATAATGCCTAAAAGCTCTTTTTCTGTGGTGGAGTAGTTACATTCGGCTTTATTCATAGTACGAGACGCGTAGGCGATTGGGAGATCTCGTCCTATGGGACCTTGAGAGAGTACAGCCCCAAGGGCACTGTTACTAGCATCTGAAGTCACAACGAAAGATTTGGAGAAATCGGGGTACTGAAGTAGAGGTGCCGAGGTAAGTTTTTCTTTCAGGTTGTTGAAAGCCAAATCTTGTTCAGAGGACCAATTGAAAACGGCGTCTTTCTTTAAGAGAGAGGTAAGGGGTTTTGTTATTTTGGAAAAGCCATCTATGAATCTGCGGTAGTAACCTGCTAGGCCAAGAAATGATTTGATTTCTTTAGAATTACGTGGAACTGGGAACTCAGTGACGGCTTTTACTTTGTCGGGATTAGGATGCACTCCTTTGTCAGTGATTACGTGACCTAAATAAGTCACTTCGCGACGTAGAAATTCACTATCAAACTGCACAACGGGACTTAATCGCGTATTTAAGTTTTAAGATTTACCTCCGACGTTTCGAGGACGGCGTTGTCCCCGTGGTCTCGGAGAAGACTGGCTCAAGTTGACATCAACATCTTCTAGCCGCGCGAGTTTTTCGAACTACCCGCACTTGGTCTTGTTTATCAGTTTGAACGTTTTGCGCACTAGGGATGTCACTCTGTCGACACACAACACTAACGATATTCGATTTATCGACTGTCGATATTCGTTTCCGCTTACATTTACTAATGACTGGATTCCATGTGGATGAGATCTTAAAACCCTCGTCCCGATTAAAATTGCAATGTTTTTTGATTTCAATGGCTTCCCGCACTTTTCTACTGTAGAAATGGCGATCCGTGGAGAGGATTTTAGGGTTATGCAGCTCAATCCAGTGGTTTGGTCCTGACTCCAGCAAATGCTCAGCCACCGCAGACTTGTTGACCTGACGATTTTTGACAGCTGCGATATAATCGGGACGAGGGTTTTAAGATCTCATCCACATGGAATCCAGTCATTAGTAAATGTAAGCGGAAACGAATATCGACAGTCGATAAATCGAATATCGTTAGTGTTGTGTGTCGACAGAGTGACATCCCTAGTGCGCAAAACGTTCAAACTGATAAACAAGACCAAGTGCGGGTAGTTCGAAAAACTCGCGCGGCTAGAAGATGTTGATGTCAACTTGAGCCAGTCTTCTCCGAGACCACGGGGACAACGCCGTCCTCGAAACGTCGGAGGTAAATCTTAAAACTTAAATACGCGATTAAGTCCCGTTGTGCAGTTTGATAATGTTTAATAATCGTGAAAGTTTAAATCAGTGTGTAGAAATTCACATTTGTCAGGTTGGAGCTTTAAATTAAATTCACAAAATCTATCAAATACAAGTTGCAATTTTTTGACGTGACTTTCAAGATCATGGGAGTATATTATGCAGTCATCTAAGTATATGTAACAATGTAGGCCTTGTAGACCTGAAAGGGCTAGATTCATGAGACGCTGGAAAGTGGAAGGTGCATTTTTCAGGCCAAACGGCATACTTAAAAACTCGAAGTGGCCTGAAATTCCATTAGGATTAAGAACAGTAAAACCAGTTTTAGCTGAGTCAGAGGGGTCCATTTTAATTTGATGAAATCCAGACACCAGGTCCAAAGTTGAAAAATATTTAGAATTGCCTAGTTGATCTAAGATGTCGGTTATGAGGGGTATTGGATAGATTTCAGTTATTGTGACGTCATTAAGGCGCCTGTAATCGATAACCAAACGCCATTTTTTTTTGCCTGATGCATCAGCCTTTTTTGGTACAATCCAGACTGGTGCACTCCAGGGGGATACGGAAGGTTGAATTATATTTTGGCCAAGCATTTTCTTGATTTGTTTATCAACTTCTTGACGGTGACATTCGGGGAATCTGTAAGACTTTGCATTAATAGGCGGGGCGTTGCCTGTATTTATTGAGTGTTGTAGGGCGTTAGTATGAGTCAAAGGGTCTCCTTCGAGATAAAAAATATCAGCGTAACTACTGCAGCAATCAAGCAAAGATTTCTTTTCTTCAGAATTTAGATGTGTGTGACGAATGAGATCTAGTACTTACACGTTGGACGCGGTTAGTTGACGTTGATTGTGCATGATTTAGGTTCATGACGGATTCAGCGGAGTTTTCTACGAAGACGGAGTAGTCGATTGGAGTAATTTTTACCTTAAGGTCTTTTATCTCGACCGGGGAATCAGTGGTATTTAAAATAGATAGATTAACACGTTTATTCTGTTTTATCGTGACTACGCAATTGGCTAAATACACCCCCTCAGAAAACATATGGTCTAATACTAATCCTTCATTTTCCCCATTTAATTTTGAGACAGGGTTGGAAATACCGCATTCAATTACACTCTCCGATCGAGCAGGAATTATGTAAGAAGGCTGACTGAAATAAATTTGTAATTGCTGACCATTTAATGAAATAGAGTCGGTTTTGTAATCTATATTTGCGTCATAAAATTTGAAAAAATCGTTACCTATGATACCGTCGTATTTGAGATTTATCTCGTCTTTAATAGCGTGAAATTCGTAGCGAATTGTTTGATTTGTAAGACAGAGTCCTAATTGTAGGGAACCTAATAGAGTCTCACAGTAGGAGTCGGAGTCGTTAATACCTTTCAGTTTAATAATTTCAGATGAGAGTGGGGGTTTCTGTTCCAAACTGGAGTATTTAACAATACTTACACTAGATCCTGTGTCCAACAGGAAGCAGAGGTTTATTGGAGTAGGGAGTATTTAAATAAGTATGTGGTAGTGATATTTTTCCTTTTAATGACATAATTTCATAGCAAGGTATAGGACGGCTAGTACTATTGATTTCCAATTTATTTTCAGACAATGGCAAGGATTGAGGAGGAAAAGATTTCGCTGTGAGTTCTTCTTTACAGGATTTGGAATTGGAGACAACATCAGAGTATGCCCTGGTACTCGTTTCTGCACAAGGATCAGTGAAAGAATTGGTAGGGTGTTCCTGATTAATTAGATCATGGGGTGCATTAAATTCTTGATAGGAATGAGAGTCCGCTTTGACTACCTTATTGGTTAGATTCAGTGGAAGAATTAGTACAAGAAATAGCGGGAGATTTGGCACAAGATGTAGTGGGGAAGTTATTATAAGATTCAGTGAGGGATTTGGTATAAGATACAGTGGGAGAGTTAGTATAAGATTCAGTGAGAGGTTTAGTACAAGATACAGTGGGAGAGTTAGTATAAGATTCAGTGAGAGGTTTGGTACAAGATACAGTGGGAGAGTTAGTATAAGATTCAGTGAGAGGTTTGGTACAAGATACAGTGGGAGAGTTAGCATAAGATTCTGTGAGAGATTTGGTACAAGATACAGTGCGAGAGTTAGCATAAGCTTCAGTGAGAGATTTCGTAGAGGATACAGTGCTAGAGTTGGTATAAGATTCAGTGTGGCTTTGATTGGGCGATGTATAGGTAATGAGTGGCAAACGTTTTCGATGCCGGGAACTGGCGTGAGAGACAGTGAGCTTGTCATGAGAAGTACGCGATTCCGGTAGACACGAAACCGGAATCGTATTTAGTTTAAATGATCACAACAAGTTTCGCATGAGTATGTGTTTACTTGACTGTTACGTGAACTTATACTGGAAATCTGAGGCCGCGAGTCAGCTGTTTGCGGTGAATCGGCTGAGTTGTTAAAGCGAAGGTTATTATTATATTGTCTTTTGCGACATTCGCTAATGTGATGACCTATATTTTTGCAATAGGCGCAAATGTTTGATTTGTCTGAATATTGAAAATGAGATTGAGTCTGAGAACTAGTAGAGGGCTGATTGGTTGAGTTTGGAGGCAGTTGAGGTCGGACATGGAAGGAGTTCCGCTCCTTTCTAGCGCGAAAACATTCGAATGATGAGTGCCCCAATTTGTGGCAAACATCACATATTTTAACCGTTTTAGTATTAGTTCGCTTGAGATTAAATATTTTTTCTTCCTCAACTGCGAATGAAATTCCATCATTAAGGTTAGAGGGGTTATGACACCTAACTATAGATGAAAAGTTGGGATTTAACCCAAGTAGGAATGTGTTAAGAGCAAGATCTTCCATGGCAGCTATGCGTCCTGGAAGTTCGCTTTTTTCCGTGCAAGAGTATTGTATATCGGCTAGAATTCGAGTTAAGCACGATTCCATGCGTAGTGAATATTCCGTTACTGATTCTGAAATATTTTGTTTACAATTCTGAAGCTCTAGAAGAAGATGTGTGGAATGTTTCTTTTCACCGAATGTTGTTTTAAGGAATAGTTTAATTTCGGCCCATGTTTTGAAGGTCTTCATGCAGCAAGCAAATTGGGCCTTACCTTCGAGTTGTGACAATATAAATTTACACAAAACATTCTGTTGTTCTGAACTGGCTAAGCTAATAGCATTTTCGCAATTTGTCAAGAATGCCGGTAGGGACTCGCGATCTCCGTTGTAGGGTTTAATGAATTTAGTTAAGAAAGATAGAGTAATTTTGTCACTCATTTTGGATTTTTGGAGCTTCAGAGAAGTTTGATTAACTTTTAATTCAGGCGCGGAAGTATTCGGATCTGTATGCTCAGTACCCGATTGATATTCGTCAGATTCCTCGGTTGTGGCCTCTATTTTAAGATTACTCATTAATTATGCCGTTCAGAACATCAGTAAATGTTAAAAATAGAAATAATTATCATACTAAAAGTAAAAATAGTAACTAATTGTCCATAGAAATCGTAAAAAATAATCACTGGAATGCACTTTTAGTTTTGAAATGGAAGGAATTAGGTACTTTCACGAATAATTGAATTAAACTCACAGAATGCTGATGCGCAGAAACATACTAGGTAACAACGGGTTGATGACCGGCCACACGATGCGTCGTATTAAGGTTGCACACGGCGAAATACGTAGGTAGTAGAGGTGTCACGTTGTCTCGAAACGTGCAGGTGTCCAAGATGGGATAGCTGCGGGCTAGTGAATCCAACAGAGTCACTAGACTGATCGTCGACCTGGACCAGTGCGAGTGGGGTTGATCAATGTTGTTTGTGTTCCGAATGCGGGCTCGGCTGGGTTGCCGAGGCTGATCGTCGATCCGGGGTTGCGATGCGGGCTCAGCGACAGTGCTGAGACTAACCGTTGATCTGGAAGCTGTCCTTTGAGTTCGGAATGACGGGACCTGACAGTCTCTTATGTCATCCCACCGCTGCCACCAATTTGTTATAGGGCAGCCTCCGTTGGAGTTTCGAAGAAAACTCTTGAATACAACCCAAACAGTTTATTAAACCCAAAATACACTGCAAAACTTACACTAAAATATTTAGGATATTACTAGATCTATGTTAAAGAGTAAATTACGAGTGACCATGTTTTTACTGTTATTCGAATTTTTATACAGTAATATTGCTGTCAATGCTTCACCTACATTTTAGTTTTACCTGGTAAGCAAAATAATTATACATGTATATAACAGAACCAAAAATTGATTTTTAAAAAGTTCAGCAATCTGTTTGGGGTCACTTATACCATCGACACTCGCGGGACGACCAGGTTTAGTGTTCATTCTATTCGTACACTTCCAAAATTGCTTAAAGTCTTTTTTAGAGTGAAATAATGCCATACTATCAAGCTTAATTTGATCCTCGTTTTTTTGGCACCATTTCAATCGGGATTTAAACAACTTTCGGCTCTCGATCATGGAATCGTATACTGGACCCGAATTAGGTCTATTGTACCACACCCATGCTTGAAACATACGTCTGGCCTCCCCGTGAGCCTCGCGGACATGTTTATTCCAACCTATAACAACTTTATTTCTATTACACTTCGCATTAGAGCTACTAATTACAGCCGAACGTCTCAAGGCTTCTATGATATTCATATACAAGTTATCAATAGCAGCCTTATGCTCATAATTTGTACATAATTTATTTGCAAAAGCACATTCATGGAAACAAGCAGGAAGATCTATGCTACTTAAGGTGGTTCTCCTTATGCGAATTTCATACAATTTTATTGGTCAATTTTCTCTTAATACGTAGATTTACAGCACTTACAACCTTGATGTTTAGGTAGTGCATAATCGTCTGTCGTCGCCAAGTTAAAAATAATGACCAATTATTCAATATTTTTAATTAAAAACCATTTGAAAAATGCGAAGATTTTAGTTAAGCGCTTGTTTGTGTGAGTGATCTTTACACTATCCATGTAAAACAAGATGGCGAGATTCAGTTTAATAATAACCAACATAGATGTCACTTTAACACAGGTGACCTAACTAAGTAGTGTCTAATTTACTCAATAGATGGTAATAACGTAAGGGTATATAATTCACAAAATATGTTGTAATAGTTTAGCTTACAAACCATTTCCGTTAAAATTTGATCCCTACATTAGTACATGTAACTACCTAATCGGAGGTCAGGCCAGATTTGCTTTCTAAGGGTTTCTAGGAATTTTCGTTAATCAATTATCAGTTCAAAACTGGGATTGGTAGTAAGGTGATAATTTTTCAATGATTTTAAATAAAAATTATATATTCATAAATTATAAATGAATTTTCATTGATTTTACAAATTTATAAGATCATAACATTTATAATAAAAAACAAAAAACAAGTGCAGTGATATACACGCATCAGCTTTCAGCTGCTAGTGTATTAAACAATATAATATATAATATAATATAATAATATAATAAATTATTATTAAGTCCGCGAGAGTGTGAAGGGTACTTATTCCATAGATAAGCTGTGCGTTTTTCTGCATACGTTTTTTTAAACTACCTACCTACCGCTCTATTTTTTTCCCGTTCACCGTAAATTAGACTATTGTACGCAAGAGTATTGTGGTTGTGGTTTACTCGCTGGATTTATTTATACGGACGCCTAAACTAAAACTCATTAACAGGCTTTTATTAGGTCGACCTGTATGTAACTAACTATGTACTTAATGGAATCTAAGGTAACTAATTTAACCATCTTCCAAGGATTGTAGCGTCATGAAAATTGGCAGCTGTATGTAGTTCTGATGACAATACAATAATATGGTACTGTCGAACTGATCTGATGATGGAGACAGGAGGTGGCCATAGGAACTCTCGACCTGTATGTAACTAACTATGTAATGGAATCTAAGGTAACTAATTTAACCATCTTCCAAGGATCGTAGCGTCATGAAAATTTACAGCTGTATGTAGTTCTGCGGGCTCAGCACGGTTCCATTTTTATCGACTATCACTATGCGCGTCCCTTTCGCACTTACATACTTGTTAGAACGTGACAGGCATGGTGACAAGGGATAAAAACACGACCGTGCTAAGCCGCCTGATGACAATACAATAATATGGTACTTCAAACATCAAACATCAAACATCAACATTTATTCAGCAAATAGGCCACAAGGGCACTTTTACACGTCATCATTGAATTTACATATAAGCAAAAATAATAACATCAACAATTTTATAAAATAAAACTAACAATTCAATCTAACGTATTACAATTACTAAGAGATGTATATGTGACGTCCCACGGTCAAAGGTACCTTATGGCGGGTATGGAGTTATGCATACCCCAGTAATCTACAATAAATAAGCTATCGATAACACAAAAGATCAACCTTCTAGGTTGCGTAGTTACAGAGATATGATTTTTTGAAAATAATGTTGTGAAATGAGCAACTTTACGATAGAGAAGTTTTAAGTTTAGCCGCCTAAAAAACTATGTTCCTGAAGTAAGTTACATAGTTGACTACAAATAATAATACCTTATATATCTGAGATTAAAAAAATATTGCGACTTGTTCTGTAATGCAAATAGAAACTTTTGATATCGACTGATTTATGTGTATACTAACCAATCTCTTGAAAATAAAATTTTATTTAATTTTCACGATTGATTGCAATGAGCTCTCAAGATTTAAATTTTATCTATTAGAAAACGACACTGACAGACAGTTTAAGCAAAAAACAATACCGATTTAGAGGTGAAAATGTATTTTCTGACTTTTTCATATAAAATCACAAAATTGAATATTTTTACTTTTAATGTGACACACAATCAATTTTTCTGAGCACATATGAAAGAAATTCTGTCATTCAAATGAAATAAATCCTAAAACCGCAACTAAATACTATATTAAACCCCTTATGCCACTTTAAACTTACATAACAATAACAGTATTTGCTCCATACATTTACGAAAAGGTACCTTATGGAAATAAATCTAATAATACATCACTACAAAATATCAATCATATTACAGTTTATCTTTTATGAATAGAAAATATTAATTTACATTAAACTGCCCCAAATTTAATTAGTTCTTCGTCATAATAATCTTAAAAAAGACCAATAATTTGTATGTAATGAAAAGGTACCTTGTGATTAAGTTACATGATGAGGCATGATGATGATGGAACAGTTAGGATAAACTAATAATATTTTGGGGTTAAGATGGTATAAATCGTCTATTTCCTATCAATAATATATTTCGGTTGCTATTGAAGATAAGCGGCATTGAGGTTCAATGACCTCAGATATTCCATAAGGTAATGCGTCGGATATTGGCATTTTTCAGCACCAACCAATGGCTGATTTACTGCATGCGACCAAACCAAATGAAGATTATTCTAGTTAAGAAAGACTTGACGAGAGTAACTTTGGTATATCAGCAGGCTACTTGGATTTGTAATGTCGGTCTATGTACGGTTATAATATTTGCGAGGCGCCCCAACCAGAACTGAAATTATCAAATTAGTTTTGCAGAATGCTAATACAGTTCTCTACCAAACTTCTTTTCCCGTATTGACTAGTTTTTTTGGGAATTTTCAATCTTTTTTCCATAAGGTACCTTTTCTACTAAACTCTGAGACGACATTACTAGGCTTATAACTAACTTATAACAAAAATAAAAACAGGTAAACAAACGTTACGCATTAAGGTTTCAGATCACACAATAAAAAAAAATTGAGCATTTTTTCACCTCTTTACAAAACATTTCATATCTCCGAAACTAGAAACCCTCATAAGGTACCTTTTCCCGTGGAACGTCACATATGGTCTCTTAATGTCGAATTACATAAAAAATACAGATACAAAACACAAAAAAAAAATCTATAATATTTAGAGGTGTAAATGTCTCTAGGTGTCAGAACTATAAGATTATATAGTTTATCAAGTTATCCTTAGAGATGTATAGGGTCTCCAAGAGTCAATATCCTGTATAATTAATACATTCATTAAGAGAAAAGAAACATACGAGAGCAGAATGAGGCGTCTCACTGTAATTAATTAATAAAAATAAAGTTACTAAGTATAATAGCTTGTGTTAGCTTAAACAGACCAGTCTCCACAAACAGCACCCGTTCACGAGTATGACGCGTATCTCAGCCATCGCCTCCCTCAACCTTCATTCGGGAAAGTGGCGACCCGATCAACGACGCCACCGTAAGTAAAGACTTTTAAGCGAGCATGACATGTTCAAGCTTCCGGCCTATAATAATATTAAAATAGTAATAACATGTAACAGTAAGACACGGCATTTTGTGCTCGTATGTTACATAAAAAGACAGTATAGCTTCACATAATTACTAGCCTAAGTTGACTTAGAGATGTAAAGGTCTCTAAGTGTCAGAAACATTAAAAATATAGGTATGTACAATCAAAAATAAAAATAAAATAAATAAATAAATACTTAGAGATGTATAAGGTCTCCAAGTGTCCAAAACTAAAATTAAATTAAACAATTTAATCAAGCGAGAACATCATTGTCTCATGTGTCAATTCTACTGGACACTAGCATATTTAATTCACAATGTAAAAAAAAACAATATTTATTTAGCTCTTATTATACTAATGAAATTAAGCTACCTGCTTAAAGGCATCTCTATCGTTTATAAAATCATTTACAGTGTAGTACGCCTTACTTAACAAGGAGCGCTTAATGTGCGACTTAAATTTGTGAAGTGGTAAATTCACTACATCAGTGGGGACTTTGTTATAAAAACGTGTACAGTTCCCGACGAAAGACGTACTAACCTTACGGAGGCGGTGGGCGGGCACAGCAAGCTTATGTTTGTTTCTAGTGTTATAGTTATGGATATCACTGTTAACCTTGAATTCGTGGATGTTTTTCCGAACATACATAATATTCTCTAGTATGTATTGAGATGCAACGGTAAGAATGTTAACTTCTTTGAATTTCTCTCTTAGGGATACTCGAGCGCCCAGTCCATAGATGGAACGTACAGCTCGTTTTTGCAGCACAAATATTGTCTGAATATCTGCCGCTGTACTGTCGAACTGATCTGATGATGGAGACAGGAGGTGGCCATAGGAACTCTGTGATGAAACAACGCAACCTAATTGTGTTAGGGGTTTTTAGAATTTATAATGAGTATTAGTTGTCTGTCGTAAGAAAAGTATAGTCAGCGATAAAAGCTTGTACCAAAAATGAAATTTTTGCCATAAACTTATTTTACATTTTCGGTAAGTACCTAATACATGTCAAGTCATTACGGTAATTAGTTTCTACGTAAGCATTTTTTGTCTTCGGTACCTACCTGCTCTGCTATTATTATTATTATTTTAAAAAGTTTAAGAGAACATGTCGACATTCGTACTTTTTTGGAAAGCTGAGGAACTCATTTCTGTATTTTGTACGCAAAGTGTCATACTTTTTTTAAAAGTAATGCCTTAAAATGTTACAAAGTTTGGGAAAAATTACAAAAACATTGTGACTTCAAATCCTTTTTTTTTGAAAATTTTGGAAAGTTTTGGCAATCTTTTTTTATTTCACGTAATCAGTAGTTTATTGGCTATTAGGTGAATGTTTTTTTACGTCCAAATTTGAGTAGTTTTTTCACAATTACCACTTTTTAGTCGAAAGGCGGGTTTTGTAAACAAAAAACTAAAAACTCATATAACTTGAAAACCAATGAGTTTTGACCCCTGGTTGACTGGACTTAAATCATTGCAAATGACCCATAGAATAACCCCTTTCAAGGAATACGGCGAAGACTAAGACTCCGCTGTCCGTTTGATCGTCCGTCCGTCTTCCGTTGTCGTCCGACAGTTGAAATTTTCATACAAATTATGTATTTAATATTATAGGACATTTATAGGACATTTTTACACAAATTGACTAAGCCCCACGGTAAGCTCAAGAAGGCTTGTGTTGTGGGTACCTACTCAGACAACGATATATATAATATATAAATACTTAAATACGTAGAAAACAACCATGACTCAGGAACAAATATCTGTATCATCATACAAATAAATGCCCTTACCAGGATTCGAACCCGGGACCATCGGCTTCATAGGCAGGGTCACTACCCAAGTACCCACTAGGCCAGACCACACCACCATTCCGGGTATTTCTGTTGCCGTTATAACAACAAATACTAAAAACAGAATATAATAAATACTTAAGTGGGTCCCATACAACAAACGTGATTCTTTTTCCGTTTTTTGCTTAAGGCCGGCGCCCCACTTCTGCGCACGCTACATCCACGGCCCACGTTTTAATACAAACCGTGGGCAAGCCCACGAAATTTTGTATATGGTCTAAGATCCCACATATATGGTCGACCTTCACCAATACGTCTGATGGATGAAACTTATATTTTATGAAAGAAAATATGTTCCAGAACATAAATAAATAGGGTTGCCTAAAGAAATATGGTCATGGCTATTTTTAATAAATTTTTGAAAAAACATTTTTTCGTCAAATTTCACCGATTTGTCTGACGATCGAGATAAGTTTCAATGGAAAGTATACAACTTGTACAACATAAATCAACTAGGTTGCCTATCTTTTTCCGATCACTATTATGTGGTTGCCGTGTTTAAAGAGGTGATTTTATATCGATAATTGCACTCATCTGTCTGAAGCTTGAATTATACATCAAAATGATGGTAATTTTATTGCAAATAGAATGGTATAGGGTTGCCTGCAAAAATCCGGTCAAAAATAAGGGTTGCCAGGCTTTTAAATAAAATAAGAAGGAAGGACTTTTAGCGATAACTCATAAACGGCTTAACTAAGCAAGTTTGTTTTAATTTTATTTGAATGAGTTCTTTAGGCACTATTTTCATGATTTTTTTCATATTTTTTGGACCAATGGTTCAAAAGTTAGAAGGAAAAGCCATTTTTTGAAATGAAATGAAATGAAATGAAATGAAATGAAATGAAATGAAATGAAATGAAATGAAATGAAATGAAATGAAATGAAATGAAATGAAATGAAATGAAATGAAATGAAATGAAATGAAATGAAATGAAATGAAATGAAATGAAATGAAATGAAATGAAATGAAATGAAATGAAATGAAATGAAATGTATTTATTTGTCAGAATATGGTACATTGATGTGATCTTAAATTAGAATGAATGCAAGTTCCATCATATTCTACCGTGAAGTCGGTGTACAAATATTTTTACTTATATCTATTTCTTACATATATATCTTTGGTTTACACAATATATTAAAATATAACTAGCTACAATCAAACAGCTAAACTATGAAGCTAATCAGTTTGATCCAGAAACTCTTTTACACTATAAAAACAATGCTTAAGTAGGTAAGAATCTAAATAATGTTTGAACAATGTGGTTGGTTTGTTTTTTAGATCATCAGGTAACTTATTATATACCTTTATTGCCATAAAGTAAACATTTTTTTGAAATAATACCAAGTTGGATTTTGGCAGAGTTAACTTGTGCTTCCATCTGGAATTTGAACCATAGGCCTCCTCTCTGGTTTTAAAGAATTGAGGGTGCTGTTTTACTAATAGACAACATTCCTTAATATATATACATGGCAATGGTAATATTCTTAATCTAATAAATAATGGCTTACATGGTTCTAGGTATCCAACTTGACTCAATATTCGAATACACTTTTTTTGTGCCTTAAACGCTCTATCTACATCTACGGAGTTGCCCCAAAGAATTATACCATATCTCAATGTAGATGAGACGTAAGCGTGATATGCACTAAGGGCGGCCGCAAGTGAAGCCACTTTTCGTGTTCTATCTAAGGCAAATAAAAACCTATTAATTTTTAAGCAAATGGATTCAATGTGACTTTTCCAATTACAATGTTTGTCTAAATTAAACCCTAGAAATTTCGTAGTTTCAACCTCTGTAATTTTCTCGTCCCTATAAGTGACATCTACTTTTAATGGGTTTGCTTTATAAGTCTGAAATTGCACTAATGTCGTTTTGGTTACATTTATTCTTAATTTATTTTGACTCAAATAGGCAATGACAGTTTCCAGAGCGTCATTTATATCTGCTTCAAACGTATCACTATTTCGACATTGTATTGCAATTGTTGTATCGTCAGCAAATAGTAAGCATGGATGGCTGATGCATTGTGGAAGATCGTTAATATAAGCTAGAAATAGAATTGGCCCTAATATACTCCCTTGAGGTACCCCACTGATGTTTGTACGGAAATGTGACCTATAAACCTTTTTTTCACCTTTATTCAGTGAAGTAATTTCTGTGCATTGCTCCCTATTTTTTAAATAACTTTCTATCCAAGTATATGCATTGCCTCTAATTCCATATTTTTCTAATTTGTATAGAAGGTTTTCATGACAAACAAGGTCGAAAGCCTTAGTCATGTCTAAAAATAATACTGCTATGGGGATTTTATCATTCAGGCTCTCGGTTATTAATTTTATAAGTGAAAATGCTGCTAAGGAAGTAGAGCTGTTCTTTCGAAAACCATACTGAGCAGTGCTTAGTACATTATATTTATTGAAGAAGTCATTTATTTTTATCAGCATCACCTTTTCAAAAACTTTTGATAAAACTGGTATTAACGTGATATGTCTATAATTATCTAAACTAGTTTTGGGTCCCTTCTTCAATAAAGGTTTCACTACAGAAAACTTCAATTTGTCTGGAAATTTTCCCTGTTCCATAGATAAATTTATAATGAAAGTAAGCGAGGGCGTTAGAGCATCAACGCACATTTTAACTATTTGAGTATTAATTTCATCGTAACCAGCTGATTTTGTGTTTCTGAGATTTAGTATAATTTTTCTGGTGAATTCTTCAGAGATGGGTGTCAAGTACATACTATTTGTGATATTTTTTATTGAGCTTCCCATATTCACATCATTGCTACTAGCGACTTGAGTATCTGTCTTTTTTCCTGCAACATCCACGAAGAAATCATTAAATATGTTGCATATGTCACTTGGATTATCATAAATCATATCATTAACAATAATTGTGTCCGTACAGCTAATATTGCTTTTTGATTTAATCGTTTCTTTAATAACTTCCCATGTTGCTTTACACTTATTTTCCGATTTCTGTATATAGCGCCTATTGTTAAGTTTCTGAGCACTCAACATGCATTTCTTTAAAATTTTACTATATTGTTTATATATTAATCTATTGCTGGTTTTACTATCTGTACTCATATTGCATCGCAAGAATAGGTTTTGATCCATATTTGAATGTTGTATGACGTTTGAATGAAATGTTTTTTCCTCGTGATCTGTTGTGAATGTTTCTTGTTCAATGTTTTCTGGCCGGAATGTAGTTAGCCACGTAGGCCCAGTTGTCCATAAGGATTGATCGCTTAGCAGTTGAGATGCATACCATCCTCTACTTGCTGCGTCGGCTGGATTCTCCTTTGTGTTTACGTAATGCCATTGTTTAGAGGGCATGATTTCAGTGATCTGTTTGACTTTGTTTGCAACGAAGGGTTTCCAGCGATTTGTTCTCCTTGAAGCCATCCTAACGCCACCTTTGAGTCTGTCCACCCGTAGGTATTGATCTCACGATTTTCGAAGGCTCGTTTTACTTTACTCATAAGTTTCGCTAGTAAATGCGCACTGCTCAATTCAAGTTTCGGTAATGTTATTTTTGATTTTAATGGTACTAGCTTTGTTTTGGCTGCCACGAGCACTACCTTCTCCTGGTTCTTGACGCGTGCATAATGACACCTGCGTACGCGGCTAGAGATGCGTCGCAGAATCCATGTAGTTCGATGACGTCATGTTCGCGGCTATTCAGCCATCTCGGAATCTCATATTCATTAAGCTTGTTGAGGTCTGTTTGCACTTTGTTCCATTCTTTATAAATGTCTTCTGGCACTTCGGCGTTCCACTCCATTTTTGATTTCCACACACTTTGGAAAAGTAATTTCATTTTTGTTACTACTGGCGCTACCCACCCCAATGGGTCGAATACTTTCGAGATTTCCGACAAAAGGATCCTCTTTGTTATTTTGTTGTGTTGTGTCGTCTCATATCGGAAAGTAAAAGTGTCCTTTGTGGGATTCCAGCATATCCCTAGAGTTTTGGGAACGACATCTGATTTAAAATTAAAAATAACGCTGTTTGGTTGGCTGGTCATATCTGTTAATAACTCGGTACTGTTGGCTGACCACATGCGTAGGTTGAACCCTCCCGTTTTCAATAACTGGTCTAGGTCCTTAATCACTTTCTTCCCTTGTTCTATAGAGTGTACTCCGTGGACTAAGTCGTCCATATAGAAGGATTGTTCTAAGATTCTGGAGGCTTCTGGGAAGTTGTCCCGTTCATCCTCCGCCAGCTTCTTTAGCGTCATCATTGCCAGAAATGGGCCCGCTTTCATCCCATATGTAATTGTTTTAAGTTCAAATGTTTGTAGGGGTTGTTTATTGGATTCCCTCCAGATTATCCTTTGTAAACATGCATCGTCTTCGTGAATCAAAATTTGACGGTACATTTTTTCTATGTCGGCGGTGAATGCATACCGATACTCCCTCCATCTGAGTAGTAAAAATTGTAAGTCTTGTTGTAAGTTGGGACCTTTGTACATTAGGTCGTTGAGGGAATATCCTGTAGACGTTTTTGCTGATGCATTAAATACGACTCTATATCGTGTAGTTGATGACTCGACTCGCTCAATTCCATGATGTCCTAAGTAACATTCCAGAGTCTTGTTACCGCCAGCTGGCATCATATGTTGTAGTTCAGCGTATTCATTCATAAATGTTTTATAATCCGATGCTAATTTTGGTTGTTTCTAAAACTTTTGTTCTAAATTTCGAAATTGAGCTATGGCTTTTTGTTTAGACGCTCCGAGGTTGTTCTCGAAATTGGGTTTCATGGGGAGCCGCACCTGGTATCTTCCATCTTGTTTTCTAACTGTTGTTTCCTGAAAATATTGTATACATGTTACGTCTTCCGCAGATAAATCTTCCTCTTCTGTTACATCTTCTACCTCCCAAAATTGTTGTAAGTCCTCTAAGTTGTCTATCACCACGTTACAGTAGAATGTGTTGTTTGTTTGTTTTGGCTTCCCACTCAAAAGCCATCCGATCCGAGATTGTTGTGCCAGAGGCTGTGTAACATCTTTGCCTCCAAAATTTTTAATTCCTTCCAAAATAATGTTAGCGTAAACTTCTGCTCCGAATATCATTGTTATTGCTCACATAGTTATTGTTATTGCTCACATAGTTATTGCTCACATAGTCAATACTTCTCTACTCACTGGCGTTTTCCCATCATGCTGGCGTAAGGCGTTTGTCATCCCACTCCCCAAAATTAATAATCCGAGCTCACTTAGCCACTTTCGTCCCATATCTATTCTCCCGTTTCTGTCCAAAATACTGGAGGCCGCGGCCCACAAACAGATCTCACACTTTGTTCATAGCAACAGTCTCCTTTCACCGCTGCAGTCTGGTTTCCGGTCTGGACACAGCACCACCACTGCTCTACTTAAAGTTACAGAGGACATAAGACTCGGTATGGAATCTTCCAAAGTTACGGTGTTAGTGCTGATAGATTTCTCCAACGCCGTTAATGCGGTAGACCATGACCTACTTTTGGCTACTCTTACTCATTTGCAGGTTTCTTCAGATGCCACAAAGTGGTTCTTTTCATATCTTTCCGATAGAGCCCAGGCAGTCCGTGCCAGCCGCTCGTTATCTGATCTGGTCTGAACTGAGTACTGGAGTACCTCAAGGCGGTATTCTCTCTCCTTTTCTCTTTTCAATTTTTATTAATCTTATTACCGCCAAGATTCGATGCTCTTACCATTTGTACGCAGACGATCTTCAGCTGTACGCGCAAGTTGACGTGGAAGATATAAACACGGCTATCTCATCAATAAATGCTGACTTGGATTACATCGCCGAGTGGTCTGCTAGCTTTGGCATTTGTGTAAATCCAGCTAAATGCCAAGCCATAATTTTAGGTAGCCAGTGGCAAATGTCTAGGTTGAGTACAGTACCTGTTGCTCCGATCCTTTTTGAGGATACTGTAATTCCGGTGAGCAGTCGGGTTAAGAATCTCGGATTAGTTTTAGATTCCAACCTTTCCTGGTCTGGTCAGCTCTCGGAGACAAGTCGGAAGGTCACAGGTACACTTAGAACTCTATATAAATTTAAAAACTTTCTGCCTGTAAGCACGAAAAAAATGTTAGTGCAGTCCTTAGTGTTACCAATAATTGATTACGGGGATGTGTGTACTACTAATGCCACTCAGGAATCACTCAATAAACTAGACCGTCTACTCAATAACTGTATTAGATTTATATTTGGACTTCGTAAATACGATCATGTCTCCTTTTACCGCCGGCAGCTCAACTGGCTCTCCATCCGTCGTCGTAGGTCCTTTCGGATCCTTTGTATCCTATTTTCGATCCTGTTTGAGCCTTCTGCTCCTGGATATCTCAAAAGTAAATTCGTCTTCGATACTCCTCGTCCAGGATGTGAGCTGCGTACCTCCCGCGTTCTCAAACTGACCATACCTTCTCACCGTACTGGTTTTATGACTAATTCTTTCGCCGTCCAGGCTAGTCGTCTTTGGAATTCACTCCCTCTAAATATTAGACAAGCTCCAAGTAAGTTTTCTTTTAAGCGGTTGTTGCGTAAGCATTTGCTAAAACAAGAGTTCGAATAATATCCATCATTA
Source organism: Cydia splendana (assembly GCF_910591565.1). Lineage (NCBI taxonomy): Eukaryota > Metazoa > Arthropoda > Insecta > Lepidoptera > Tortricidae > Cydia > Cydia splendana. Next base: position 386,413 of record NW_026946890.1, read on the forward strand.
TTATATTTATAGTATGTATTGTATAAATATGTAGTAGTTTATATATATTTTATTTATTTATGTAGTTTATATGTATAGTTTGCTTTTTTTATATTCACTGAATAGGTATATTTCTCTCTCTGCACCAATTGTAGATGTCTGTTTGGCCCTATGGTTGACTGGTAGAGAATGCCATTTGGCATTAAGTCCGCCATTTGTACATTTTTGTATATACTTTGTGCAATAAAGTTTAAATAAATAAATAAATATCATGTCCACCTTTCGACTAACGTTGAACTCCGGATCCGCTAACTCAATGTTATTAATTATGGGCCATGATGGTTTACTAAATGTTTTGTTAGGCAGATCCTTAATAAGGTTGTTTACAATTATTACCTCTGCAATGAATGTGTCGCTACAGTTCGACTTGCATGTTATGTTTATTTTCCCTTTAAAGTTATTTTCTTTCTCGCATACGCCGAAGATCGTTCCTCTGTGTTTTTCTCTCTTGATTCTCAGTAATTGAGCGGCCTGTTCTGTTATTAAAGAAAGCTGACTCCCTGGGTCTACCATCACCCTCATGTTGTAATAAGATCCGTCAGCACCCATCACTTTTAATTCAGCCGTAGCCAGAAGAGTTTCTAAATATTCATTTTGTGTTTGTGCCACATGCGCGTTGCTACCTACATGCTCCTTATTTGCTGACATCGTGGCCGTGTTGTTTGTTGACTTACTTAATGCATCATGTAAAATAGTGGTGTGCGCAGCTTGACAGTTGCGACATCGTTTTGTAGAGTTACATGTTTTTCCATTATGCGAAAACAAGCAATTAATGCATAATGACATCACCTATTTACTGCATTTAATTTTTTGTCATTTGGCATTTGTAGAAAAAAATTGCAATTATAGATTCCGTGGTCACCTTTGCACAATGAGCACTTGAAACCAGATCCGATTGGTTTCGCAGTCGCTGGGTAATTCCCATTGATTTTGTAATTGTTTGATGTATGTACTGGTTCTCGATAAGATGAAGAATGTTGTTGAATGTTTGTTGAATGTTGTGTGTTAGGTTTTTGTTGTCCGTCTTGCCTTCTCCGAGCTGACGTTTCCAGTGTTGTAAATTTGCTCTCTAGGAAGTCCAAAAGTTCTTGTAATACTGGCATATCTCTTGTATTTTTAAGGGATTCTAAATAATCCGTATATGTTTCTATATGAGTCTAGTTTTTGGCCCAGGATATGAACCAAAATTGGATCCCAGGTTGTTGTATCGATTCCCAGATTCTTGATGGCATTAAAAGTTTCCATAGATACATCATGCAGCCTCTTAATTTGCGCCATAGAATTTTGTTGAATGTTTGGTAACCCGAATAAAATGTTCATATGAGATGTAAAAATCATTCTCTTGTTATTGTAGCGATGATTGAGTATCTCCCAGCACGTTATATAGTTGTCAGATGTTATCGGTAAATGTTGGATGAGTCGTTCAGCCTCGCCTCTAAGTTTTGCCTTTAAGAATTGCATTTTCTGCGCATTAGACAATGCGGGATTCGCATGTATCGCCTCTACAAATAAATCCTTAAACGATACCCACTGATTATAATTTCCGCTGAAGATTGGTATTTCCAGCTTGGGCGTCGTCTTCTCCCTATGCGATACTGACCACATCTTAGTGTTAATTGTTTTCTTTAAGGTGTTATATTGTTTTTCGTAGGAAGCAAAACTCTCGTCGTATGTTATGTTGTTACCATTTAGCTCACTATCGATTTCTAAGTGAAGGGTATCGATTGCTTCCCACCTATCGTTTAATGTTTTAAGAGCGTCTTCATACTCCCATTTCGCTGTCAAAGCTTCTATGTTAATGTTAGCCACTGTTCTTTGAAATGCCCTAAAATTCGCCTCCTGCTTTCGTAGCGTCTCATCTATCCGACTGTATACCCCATGACTCTTGTACTCTTGTTCGACTGGTTCCTTAGACGAATCTCTGTTTCGCGAGTCTAGCTGTTTACTAACTAACTGTTTACTAGTACCCGCTAGTCCGTCCCCTACCTCCTTCGTTGGCTCCGCCCTTACAGGAGTAGAGGGCATGTTCTTCCACAACTCTTCATTCATTAAGCTCTTACACTCTTTATATTGTTCTTCCGTTGTTTCGTATATTTGCTTCGTAAAATAGGGATCCGTCCTAGGTGTCTCTGTATACAACCGATCGTGGTTAAATTGAAATTCTTTCCATAATTCCTCCAACTTTTTTAACTTCCTCCTAACATACTCCGCGTTGCTTTTCCTGTCCGCTCCATCTTTTTTAAAATTGGTTAAAACAGACTTAATTTCTTCTGCTAAAAGTACCTGATTCTTCACGTCCGTCATGTTTCCTCAGTAATATCGCCCAAAGATTAAATATGGAAAGATCTTACTTGAATATCTCCTGTCGTTAGTGTCACCTGGCCGACCGCTATTGCTGCAATTCGGTTCCTTTGCTGTTGCTGCTTCCACTGCAAACTGCACCACTCAAATGTTCTGTTAGTTCTTTGCACTTCATTCGCGTATACGTAGCCCGATGGTCCAAGTACAGATGCGCGCGAAGTACTTTGTTCGAAGGACCATATGTTGAGGATGGTAGCTTGCGGTGGTTGTTGAAAGTCCGGAGAGTCTCAGTAAAAATGTTTATTGTTCTACAATGTTACATAAGTTAACTCTAAAATGTTAATGTTAATGTTAAATAAATGTTAATAAAATAGTTATTTGTTTTGAATGCACCCGGTCGCTAAGAATCCGAAAAGTACACTGATTTGTACAGCCGGCCGCATCGGCAAACTAAACTGGGTCGCGGGCGCCTGTCACGTGTTCGGTGCATGTGCACTGAACAGCCGACAACAATCTAATTCTATACGAACTGTGCTCCAAAGAGGCTCTGGACGGTTTCAATACCAACACTCCAAATATCGAATTGGCAAAATTGAATGCGGCAAAAGAATTTGTCGCCTATTGTTCTCGCGCCAAGTGCGCCATGCATCAAATTCTCACACAGGGCTCTAGTACAATGAAAACACCAGGCCACGTGACAATTCATTCAATAAACACCACCGCTAGGCACGCGTTTCTTTTGAACGATCCCAATGTAATCTCTTTGATATATCGTGTCCCAAATTTATAACCTTCTTGTCCCGTTTCTTATGTACATACCTAAAAAACACGCAACATCCGCGTCGAAGTCGTGGATGAGTCGTACACATCACAGGCGTGCTCGGTGTTTCAGAAAATCGGCATGAATCATCGACTGCGCTGGGAAGTTAGTCCGACGTCGTGCCGCAGCGAGTTCGATAGGGACGCTAGTGCCGCACAAAACATACTGATCAAACATACCAAATCTACCATTTACATTGTATGCCACGATGTCTACTGGAGAAGGCATCGTACCACCCAAAACCACCAAATAATTTACCCGCCAACGATCTCACCTATCTGAAATCGTATCGTGACGTCACACGAAAGCATCATTTTTTGGTGCCCATTCTGAATTTCGGTATAAGGCTGCTCGGCGCAGGCCGACCGGATAGCCGCCATGCAAGCGACCATGGTGTGCGAGTTGGAGAGGTTGTCCGCGCTAGGCATGACGGTGGTGCAGTCACGAGTGCGCCAAGCACACCAAGACGTACATGCGTAACTTGGCCAAGCTGCGCCAGACCGCCTCCGATTTGGACACGCTCGTGTCCTCGCACGAGTTGGACACGGTTCCCCTATCTTTGGCATCATTTTTTTTGTAATAATTCTATTGTGCATAATACCTTTAAGCATAACATACTGTTAGCATAAACTCACTTGGTACTGGATTGTTGCGCATACATACTCTACGCATAATTTTTATTGATCGAAGTATCTTTTGGCATAAATTTAATGTCCGAATCGAGACCTGGTATCTGTTTCATTTCGCATAATTTTATTTGTAATAATTTGTTTTTGCATAATTCGCCATTAAGCACAAAGTACTACAAGCATAAAATCTTATGGCATAGAAATGTTTTGCATACTTGCAAGAATCATATATGTTGTAGGCCGAATATTTTTTGGCGGAAATTAATTCGCCAAATTTTTCCCAATTCGCAACTATTATTTTCTCATAATTTCATTTCTGGCAACAGTTTGTTTTCGTGGGGTCGCAGTTCTAACCTAACCTAACCCACTTTTCTGGCAACAGTTTGTTTTCGTGGGGTCGCAGTTCTAACCTAACCTAACCCACTTTTCAGGCAACAGTTTGTTTTCGTGGGGTCGCAGTTCTAACCTAACCTAACCCACTTTTCAGGCAACAGTTTGTTTTCGTGGGGTCGCAGTTCTAACCTAACCTAACCCACTTTTCTGGCAACAATTTTTTTTCGTGGGGTCGCAGTTCTAACCTAACCTAACCCACTTTTCAGGCAACAGTTCGTTTTCGTGGGGTTCCAGTTCTAACCTAACCTAACCCACTTTTCAGGCAACAGTTTGTTTTCGTGGGGTCGCAGTTCTAACCTAACCTAACCCACTTTTCTGGCAACAGTTCGTTTTCTTGGGGGTCGCAGTTCTAGGGCTTGCAAATATTCGAAACTTTCAGGTATTCGAATATTCGACTTTTTCTGACGACATATTCGAATATTCGAATAATTATTCGAATATTATAAAAAATAAGAAAAAGAACGAGAAATCGGTTTATTATCGTTTTATTCAAAAGCTTATTTCACATATTGCTAAAACTAATGATATTTTGCAGAAATCCACTTAATTGACTAGATTTTATCATCCTACTATGAGATGCCCACATTTATAAAAACAAGTAAAACGCCAAAATAAGACGTATTCAATATTTCTAGATAAAACTTTTATTATAAATGCGCCGTTGAGTGAAATAATATAACTTTAATCATCTAAACCAAACCTAGGTATGTAAGATATTTTTTAATACAGTTGCTCACAAAGTGCTACTTTACGTAGCTGTTTAGCGTGCGGAAAGTTGGTTATGTCGAACTAGTGCTTTTTACTTTTCCAATTTTTTAAATTTATACTTGTTCCAATTCACGACTACTTATTGATGAGTGTTAATATTAGTTTCCTTTAAACGTCGTAATCAGCATAAAAACCTACTGTTAATGTAAGAATATGAAAAATATACATATTTCATATTTTAATACTTACCTCTTCATCATTATAACACGTTTATTTTTTAATATTGAATATTGAAAATTCCGTTCTTAATAAGGTGTCTGAATGGAACGGAATAGCTGCCAAACGCCCATAGATATAATATACTTAAAGACGACGTCTAAGCGAGCTGTCACTGTTACCACTTTTGTTTTTTAGTGTACGATTAACAATGTTTTACTTATTTTTTCGCAACTGTATTAAAAAACGTCGTTCGATACACGTGCGGAAATGTCATTCTTCACTCGTCCCGAGTCTTCCCACTCGCCTGCGGCTCGTGGCAAGATATCTCGGTACTCGTGAAGTAATGACATACCTTCCGCACTAGCATCGAAATGTACTATTTTAATACAGTTGCTCACAAAGTGCTACTTTACGTAGCTGTTTAGCGTGCGGAAAGTTGGTTATGTCGAACTAGTGCTTTTTACTTTTCCAATTTTTTTAAATTTATACTTGTTCCAATTCACGACTACTTATTGATGAGTGTTAATATTAGTTTCCTTTAAACGTCGTAATCAGCATAAAAACCTACTGTTAATGTAAGAATATGAAAAATATACATATTTCATATTTTAATACTTACCTCTTCATCATTATAACACGTTTATTTTTTAATATTGAATATTGAAAATTCCGTTCTTAATAAGGTGTCTGAATGGAACGGAATAGCTGCCAAACGCCCATAGATATAATATACTTAAAGACGACGTCTAAGCGAGCTGTCACTGTTACCACTTTTGTTTAGTGTACGATTAACAATGTTTTACTTATTTTTTCGCAACTGTATTAAAAAACGTCGTTCGATACACGTGCGGAAATGTCATTCTTCACTCGTCCCGAGTCTTCCCACTCGCCTGCGGCTCGTGGCAAGATATCTCGGTACTCGTGAAGTAATGACATACCTTCCGCACTAGCATCGAAATGTACTGTTTTAATACAGTTGCTCACAAAGTGCTACTTTACGTAGCTGTTTAGCGTGCGGAAAGTTGGTTATGTCGAACTAGTGCTTTTTACTTTTCCAATTTTTTTAAATTTATACTTGTTCCAATTCACGACTACTTATTGATGAGTGTTAATATTAGTTTCCTTTAAACGTCGTAATCAGCATAAAAACCTACTGTTAATGTAAGAATATGAAAAATATACATATTTCATATTTTAATACTTACCTCTTCATCATTATAACACGTTTATTTTTTAATATTGAATATTGAAAATTCCGTTCTTAATAAGGTGTCTGAATGGAACGGAATAGCTGCCAAACGCCCATAGATATAATATACTTAAAGACGACGTCTAAGCGAGCTGTCACTGTTACCACTTTTGTTTAGTGTACGATTAACAATGTTTTACTTATTTTTTCGCAACTGTATTAAAAAACGTCGTTCGATACACGTGCGGAAATGTCATTCTTCACTCGTCCCGAGTCTTCCCACTCGCCTGCGGCTCGTGGCAAGATATCTCGGTACTCGTGAAGTAATGACATACCTTCCGCACTAGCATCGAAATGTACTATTTTTTAGTAGGTAATTATTTTCTGATTTAAATTAACTTGTAGTCACTCAGAGGCCTTAATTAATGGTCGGCTTAATTATATAATATTGGAATATTTAAGGGAAAAAGTTAGTTGACTACTGGATTATTCGTCAGCTAAAGGTGCATAGTTAGATTACCTAGTTGGGCAGGTTTGGTATGATCAAATTTGAGAATTGCGATAAGTGCGGGCAAGGTTTAGTCTTAATAAACAGAATGACCCTTTAACTTAAAACTTATGCACCGTAAAAATAACATACTTTTTGATTTCGTTTTCTTTCAAATTGAGTTAGGTTTCACTATATTCACGAAGTCTATCGAGAGGAATACAGTAAAAAATATTATTTCCTTCGTATTTGGGTACCTACCCATTACTCATTCACTGTAAATACCCGGAAAACACACAGAAACTGTAAGTACTGTAACTGCAGCGGATTAAATAGATTTTTTATAGTAATAAAAAATATTCGAATATTCGAAACCTGAGCGGCCGAATATTCGAATATCAAAACAGGCCGAATATTCGACAAATTCGAATATTCGAATATTCGAATTGCAAGCCCTACGCAGTTCTAACCTAACCTAACCCACTTTTCAGACAACAGTTCGTTTTCTTGGGCAACGCAGTTTTAACCTAACCTAACCCACTTTTCAGGCAACAGTTCGTTTTCGTGGGGTTCCAGTTCTAATCTAACCTAACCCACTTTTCAGGCAACAGTTTGTTTTCGTGGGGTCGCAGTTCTAACCTAACCTAACCCACTTTTCTGGCAACAGTTCGTTTTCTTGGGGGTCGCAGTTCTAACCTAACCTAACCCACTTTTCAGACAAGAGTTCGATTTCTTGGGGGACGCAGTTTTAACCTAACCTAACCCACTTTTCTGGCAACAGTTTGTTTTCGTGGGGTCGCAGTTCTAACCTAACCCAACCCACTTTTCAGGCAACAGTTTGTTTTCGTGGGGTCGCAGTTCTAACCTAACCTAACCCACTTTTCAGGCAACAGTTTGTTTTCGTAGGGTCGCAGTTCTAACCTAGCCTAACCCACTTTTCTGGCAACAGTTTGTTTTCGTGGGGTCGCAGTTCTAACCTAACCTAACCCACTTTTCTGGCAACAGTTTGTTTTCGTGGGGTCGTAGTTCTAATCTAACCTAACCCACTTTTCTGGCAACAGTTTGTTTTCGTGGGGTCGCAGTTCTAACCTACAGTTCGTTTTCGTGGGGTTCCAGTTCTAACCTAACCTAACCCACTTTTCAGGCAACAGTTTGTTTTCGTGGGGTCGCAGTTCTAACCTAACCTAACCCACTTTTCTGGCAACAGTTCGTTTTCTTGGGGGTCGCAGTTCTAACCTAACCTAACCCACTTTTCAGACAACAGTTCGTTTTCTTGGGGGACGCAGTTTTAACCTAACCTAACCCACTTTTCAGGCAACAGTTCGTTTTCGTGTGGTTCCAGTTCTAACCTAACCTAACCCACTTTTCAGGCAACAGTTTGTTTTCGTGGGGTCGCAGTTCTAACCTAGCCTAACCCACTTTTCTGGCAACAGTTTGTTTTCGTGGGGTCGCAGTTCTAACCTAACCTAACCCACTTTTCAGGCAACAGTTCGTTTTCGTGGGGTTCCAGTTCTAACCTAACCTAACCCACTTTTCAGGCAACAGTTTGTTTTCGTGGGGTCGCAGTTCTAACCTTTTTTTTTTTTTTTTAGGGGGGAAAATGCATTCCGCATACCACCCGGGTGCGGGGGGTGACCCGAGTGGTTATGTGGGACTCCCGTCTAGGCTAATGAGGCCCACGGTATACCCACTAAAAACCCCCCATATACCGCCTCGCCGCCCTATTGGTGGGGTTACAGGAACGCTTGCGTACTCATCCGCGACCCCACCGGCGGCAGCCGCCCACGAGCGGCTCCTTCGCAAATGCCCGAAGGCCCTTCACGCTAGGCGCGCCAGATGGTTCGACGCGCCTTCCTCCTCCGCCTCCGTTCTGCACTGTAGCGGACCCCCCCGAGCCCGCCACAAGGAAGCCACGGGCGCCAGAAAGTTCTCCGGCGCCCGGCGACAGATCAGTTCTATGGTTCTGTCGCAAAACCACAATTCGGCTGCAGAGGACAGGGAGAACGGCACATCGTAACACCGACACTCCTCTTCCTCTGCAGCCCCACCAACAGAATACAGAATACAGAATACAGACTTTATTGGTAAATATAAACATAGTTACATTTTACACGTCACTAACTTAAAACTATTGAGTACATTATGTTTTTATAATTAAATACAAGTAGGTAATAAACAAGTAACATTTGTAGGTAGTTAGGTATTAGAACCTGTTTCTCAAACGATGCTGGGTCAATTACTCACCGGCGCACTCATAAAGTCGGCAATACGATAGTATGCCTGATCTATTAGAAGGGATTTAAGTTTCTTTTTGAATATTGCATCGCTAGTCGAGTCTTTGATGACATTAGGTACGGAGTTGTTGTAGGCAGTCGGTCCCATGGCGTCAAGCGATCGTCGAGACTTAGCGAGTCGATGCTTTGGGATTTGTAATCGTGGTCGCCTTCGCGACGATGTGTCACAATTTTTAGCGCTAAATTTGTAATTTTGTATATTTGACCTTACATACATGCACACAGTCAATATGTATACAGACGGTAACGTTAAGATTTTATGTTTTTTAAACAAAGACTGAGCAGGATAGTCAAATGGTTTTCCATCCATGATACGCAGGGCTCGTTTTTGTATCTTAAACACCCTGTCGCGATCTGCCGCTGTGCACCAGAGATCTACACCCTGCGTAAGAATCGAGTGGAAATATCCATAGTAAGCAGTTTTGGTGTTCTCTATAGACAAACTGGGCGCAATCCTGGACAGTGCGAAACACGCTGCGGCCAATTTGTCACAAGTCGCTTGTATGTGTGGCGCCCACTTTAGGCCGGCGTCAATATGGAAGCCTAGGTACTTAGCCGTTTCGACTTGTGGAATTGGGGTGTTATTTAATATAATATCCAGATTGGGCTTATTTGACTTTTTTAACTGGAAGTGGACAATATTTGTTTTTTCTAGGTTTAGAAGCATGCCATTGGCAGAAAACCATTCGACTAGTTGATTAATGACGTGACAGATCCTTGATTTTAATCCATCATAGTCATCTGCATGGACAATAACACATGTGTCATCGGCAAACATAACATATTCTTGGCCCCGGCAAGCTGACGTGATATCATTTACCAGGACCAAGAATAGGCTATTTCCACACACAGAGCCCTGAGGCACGGCGCAGTCACCTATAGACTCCATGTCAGACTTCGAGTTAAGTACGTACGTACATTGTTTACGCTCATCCAAAAATGATGCTATTATATTAAGGAAGGTACCGGTGACTCCGTAGTAAGAAAGCTTACTGAGGAGGAGCGAGTGATCTATCATCTCGAAGGCGCGCGACAAGTCACAGAAAATGGCTGCGACCTGCCTCGAGCCCTCGAGGTGTGTCAGCACCCGCCCCACGACATCGCGAGCGGCATCAGTTGTCGATCGGCCCGGCTGATAGGCATACTGCTGACTGTTCAGTAATCTATTGCGAGTAAAATGTTCCATAAGTCTATTACTCAGCAACCTTTCAAACACCTTCGAAAACAGGCACCAATGAGATGGGTCTGTAAGACTTGGGTAAATGCAGTTCGCCCTTGCCCTTATAAATTGGCATAACCTTTATTAATTTTAGTATTTCGGGATATACACCAACACTAACGCATTCGTTGAATAGTGATAGGAGTAGGGATATAACACAAGGAGGCAAACAATCCAAGATATGTGTCGACATGTCGTTTATGTCTTTAGATGTCTTACGTTTTATTTGTTTACATACTTCGATCAATTCACTCAGGGTAAACGGAGTAAAGATAAGAGGTGAGGGAGTATTATCTAAGTAACTATGTAGATATTTTAAGGCAGTAGGAGTGCATGGTCTTGTATTGTTTACATTTGCTTCGACATAGTACTTGTTTAACAAGGCGGCGGAGGCGGTGGCTCGGGCATCCTGACAGTCGCCCGCGGCCCTGCTAACAAGTATGTCGATCGCTCTGTTCATGTTTTTTGTACCTCTGCACGTTTCGTTTGATACTATGCGCCATATACTACGCGACATATCATGACCGCTGCTGTTTGATATTTGACTGTTTATGTGATTCTTACGTACATTTTTTAGAAGTGACCAGTAGGAAAGTTCTAACGTATGAAGCTTCGAACGCGCCACAGAGTCATTTGGGTTTAGACTTAGTTTTACCTTAAGTTTTTTAATAATGTTTCTCTGTTTTTTGACGATGTCATTGACCCAGACATCATTGGAGTTTTTAACAGGATGATTCCTAACAGGAAAATGTACATCGAAGTAATGCTTTAAAACATTTATAACAGATTTTGTCTTCTCATTTGGGCAGTTGCTTTTACTCAAGACTTCATCCCAATTTTGGAAATTTAGACTACGAGTGAAGTCCTGCTTATTAGAAAGTGAGAACTTTCGTTTTAAAACATGGCATTTAGATTGTAGTCGGTGATTTATATTAATACCAATAATCAAAGATAAATGATCGGATAAATGCATTTCAGTACAATTAATGTTATTTATATCGGACTTAATTATATTCGAGTATGCATGGTCAATACATTTTTGAGAGGTATTTGTTATCCTGGTCGGTTTCTTCACAAGGTTTCTAAATCCATAAGACTTAATTTTGTCTAGCAACTGATTAGTAATATTACAATTTGTCAATATATCAATATTAATGTCACCTACTATAACTACATTATTATTTTGGATAGCAATAAAATCCAATAATTGATTCAATTTATTTAAATATAACGTGATGTCACCAACGCCGCTACAGCGGAACGGCACCGCCAAGTTCGCAGGGGATAGGGCGAGTGGCGATCGTAATACCATCACGCGTCTTCCCCTGCGATCCCACCTCGGCCGCCGAGGATAGGGAGAACGGCTCACCGCAATACCGACACTCCTCTTCCTCGACGGTCCACCTCCAACGCGTCACAAGCGGGCTTAACAAGCCCACTTGGAGCGTCCTCCTCGGGCCAGCCCGACCCTGAAACAGGCCGGCCCTGGTTGCCTCTTCGCTTCACCGTGGGTGACCAAGCCACGGTTACTAAGCCCCTCCACCACGACAAGGTGAGCAACCCGCGGGGGGTCGCAGTTCTAACCTAACCTAACCCACTTTTCAGACAACAGTTCGTTTTCTTGGGGGACGCAGTTTTAACCTACCCTAACCCACTTTTCTGGCAACAGTTTGTTTTCGTTTGTTTTGTGAGCTAAAAATATGTATACATCCAAAATGCCAATAATATGTTCCCACCCAAAGTTACAATACAATACAATAATAATGTTTTTTTTTACGAATTCTAACCGTAGGCAGAGCTTTTAGTTACGGCTCTGCGTTAATGAGTCAGTCAGCTACATATTTAGGTGTTTTATGCATTGTTAAATATAAATTAGACTTGGATTTTATACAATCTGACGCTTTCTTTAATTTTAACATTCGTCGAAAAACATTCTGCCAAATGTAGCTTATGACAGATGGGTTTTAGGTCATACAAGTTATACCAAATAGAAAGAATCTAAATACGTTTTCTTCGATGTAAATATTCGCCTAAATCCTATTATGCTAAACAGATTATGAAAATCACATTTCGGACATTTAAACAAATGCAAAAAAAAAATATTCGTATCAAAATTCGGCCATGATAGTAGTAGTCTATTTAAGATTCGGACTTGGAAACATTCGGGCTATTGCATATTATACAAACTGAAGCTATCTGCAAATTTAACATTCGTCGAAAAATATTTCTGCCAAATAGGTTATGCCAGATGCGTTTCGGGTCACGGAAGTTATGCCAAATAGACGGAACCCAGATTACGTACATTAATAAATGATTTAATTTAAATTAATTCGCTTATTATTTACCACACATTGTAAAGTCGACTTCAAAGATATGTTTACACTTTAATTTGCACCTTACTTCTTTGTAATAAGGCGAAAAACGTAAACATATCTTTGACGTCGACTGTATCAGGGTACTTAAAACTAAACAGCTTAAGGTCAGTCCAGATGGGAACAGTTTTGCGCCAATCTGGTTAAATTGTCTGGTGGTGTGGTTGCAAACTCCATTTGGCTCGCCGATTCCCCTTTTATTCGATTGTAAGATTATGACCGATAAAATGGAGGTGCGGACGCAAGAATATTAATTTGTGACGATAGTATGGCCGTATAGGGGAATATTTTTGATTTAGAGCGGTTGTCACCATAATTCCCCCGCCCGTCTGCACTGGCCTTTACACGAGGGTCACTCAGTGATATCGATAATTATTAACTTACATTGATAACATCGAGTGACAGGTATGACAGTTAAGTATTTAAAGTGGTTACACTTCCGGATTTTAATTATTTGTTTTATTAGAAAATTAGCGATAATTAAATGCAGCTAATTTTAACAACGGAGTTACTGTAGTATATTATTGGGCAATAACTGAGTCCCAATCAAGGGTTTTGTATTACCCATTTGAAGACACCCTGTATAAAGATAAATGTTTTTTTTCTTCGTATACGAGCCGGTCCCGGACCGCTGTGCGCATTGCGCCTGATGGTGGACACGCCGCTCACGCACGACCCTCTCACGCCGAAACAATTGCCTGGCACCCGAGAGCTCAGCGGCTTCGGCACGGCACTACGCGAGTTTATCGAAGAGACAGGCTGCTCCATATCACGGTTTCAAGACACGCGGACCGACGCCGGCTCTACATACCTACAATTACAATATTTATTACGTGTATGCTGACGTTTTTTTTTTCGTATACGGGCCGGGTCCAGCTTTTATTGCTATCTATCGACGCATGACATCATCGGGCGCCACGGGCGCGCTCTGCGGTCACCTAATCGTGGTTTGCTATTTTCACATCTTTGCACAGAGCCGCCAGTGCAAGTGTATTCGGCGCCGCGCCTTTATCAGATATTGTCGTTTGTATACACAACAGTATACAAAATAGCCAGGTAGGCTCGCGGGCCGCAACTGATAGGTTCGTCGGCCGTATGCGGCGGCGGCGGGCCGCTTGTTGCCGACCGCCGGAACTAACTAGCGGTGTCCGTCCACTGACGAGATGCCACTAGCGACATCCATCTTGCGGGGATCATTGCGGAACTAGCAAGTTGTGCCATCTAACGGATCCTTGCCCGAACTAACACTTGGCTACCTGGGGTGGGCTACGGCCTAACCGGGTCACTGATCGGCGATCCGTCGGGACGGTCAAAGCGCGGGCCTATCGGATTGAAGCTGGTAGAGGGGTGACATCACAGAGCCATAGACGGCCTCGCCGGCGAAGGAGCGGGGCATGGACCACGCGACCAAAATGTCGTAAGATTGACTTTTTCGATTCTAAGAAGTGGGCCCGAAAAGAGGCCAGTCTAGATATTAGCCATTCGGGCAGGTACCGCAACGATACTCGGCCCGCTGCTAAAATGCGCCCGGTGGACACGCCGCTCACGCGCGCCCCTCTCACGCCGAAACAATTGCCGTACGAATTTCGCCTGACGCCCGAGAGCTTCTCTCTGCCGCGGGGATCAGGCAAGCCCCACGATCACAGCGGCTTCGGCACCTGGTATTGCTCTCGACGCATGACGTCATCGGGCTCGACAAACGGTATCCCGCCAGTGCAAGTGTACTCGGCGGCCCGGCGGGCCGCTTGTTGCCGACCGCCGGAACTAACTAGCGGTGTCCGTCCACTGACGAGATGCCACTAGCGACATCCATCTTGCGGGGATCATTGCGGAACTAGCAAGTCGTGCCATCTAACGGATCCTTGCCCGAACTAACACTTGGCTACCTGGGGTGGGCTACGGCCTAACCGGGTCACTGATCGGCGATCCGTCGGGACGGTCAAAGCGCGGGCCTATCGGATTGAAGCTGGTAGAGGGGTGACATCACAGAGCCATAGACGGCCTCGCCGGCGAAGGAGTGGGGCATGGACCACGCGACCAAAATGTCGTAAGATTGACTTTTTCGATTCTAAGAAGTGGGCCCGAAAAGAGGCCAGTCTAGATAGCCATCCGGGCGGGTGCCGCGACGACACGCGGCCCGCTGCCAAGATGTGCCCGGTGGACATATCATCGGGGGGCTCGCCGCATGACGTCATCCGCGCCAGGGGCACGCGCGAGCCGGGGTGCCTGCCTCCGCCCGGCCTACCCTGGTCACTGATCAGCGACTCGAGGCACTAGGTACCTTCCGTCTGGAGTATGTGTCATATTAGACATTACAGAGCGAAAGCCGACACTGATTTAAGAAATTCGTCCGACAAGAGATCAAGCTGACGTGGGAAAGGAGGATTCTGAGATCGTGTTCTTGTGGGCTTGCCGCCGCGGAGTAGCTAGTTCGAAGGGTGCATTGAGGTTTTCATTCCGGGCCACGCTCTTGTATCTACTGGCGCGGCCGTATCCTGTCCCACGCCGAATCAATTGCCGTACGAATTTCGCCTGGCGCCCGAGAGCTTCTCTCTGCTACGGGGATCAGGCAAGCCCCACGATCGCAGTGGCTTCGGCGCGGCAGAGTCGTAAGATTGACTGTTTCGATTCTAAGAAGTGGGCCCGAAAAGAGGCCAGTCTAGATATTAGCCATTCGGGCAGGTACCGCAACGATACTCGGCCCGCTGCCAAAATGCGCCTGGTGGACACGCCGCTCACGCGCGCCCCTCTGACGCCGAAACAATTGCCGTACGAATTTCGCCTGACGCCCGAGAGCTTCTCTCTGCCGCGGGGATCAGGCAAGCCCCACGATCACAGCGGCTTCGGCGCCTGGTATTGCTCTCGACGCATGACGTCATC
This sequence comes from Cydia splendana, assembly GCF_910591565.1. Classification (NCBI taxonomy): domain Eukaryota; kingdom Metazoa; phylum Arthropoda; class Insecta; order Lepidoptera; family Tortricidae; genus Cydia; species Cydia splendana. Next base: position 401,963 of record NW_026946890.1, read on the forward strand.
GGGCTCGACAAACGGTATCCCGCCAGTGCAAGTGTACTCGGCGCCGCGCCGGGCGATCAAAGCGCGGGCCTATCGGATTGAAGCTGGTAGAGGTGTGACGTCACAGAGCCACAGGCGGCCTCGCCAGCGGGGGAGCGGGGCATGGACCACGCGACCAAAACGTCGTAAGATTGACTTTTTAGATTCTAAAAAGTGGGCCCGAAAAGAGGCCAATCTAGAAAGCCTTCCGGGCGGGTACCTCGACGACATTCGGCCCGCTGCCAAGATGCGCCCGGTGGACACGCCGAAACAATTGCCGTACGAATTTCGCGGGACGGTCAAACCACCCAGAGTAGGTGTGAAATCGAGCCGGATTGAATTAAGAAATTCGTCCGACAAGAGCAAGAAATCAAGCTGACGTGGGAAAGGAGGATTCTGAGATCGTGTTCATGTGGGTTTGCCGCCGCGGAGTAGCTAGTTTGCAGGGTGCATTGAGATTTTCATTCCGGGCCACGCTCTTGTACCTACTGGCGCGGCCGTATCCTGTCCCACGCCGAAACAATTGCCGTACGAATTTGGCCTGGCGCCCGAGAGCTTCTCCTCGCCGCGGGGATCAGGCAAGCCCCACGATCGCAGTGGCTTCGGCGCGGTAGAGTCGTAAGATTGACTTTTTCGATTCTAAGAAGTGGGTCCGAAAAGAGGCCAGTCTAGATATTAGCCATCCGGGCGGGTACCGTGACGACACTCGGCCTGCTGCCTAGGACCACGCTACCAAAACGTCGTAAGATTGGCTTTTTTTATTCTAAGAAGTAGGCCCGAAAAGAGGCCAGTCTGGTTTATCTGGATAGCCATCCGGGCTGGTAACTCGAGGACACTCGGCCCGCCCTGCCAAGATGCACCCGGTGGACACGCCGAAACAATTGCCGTACGAATTTCGCCTGGCGCCCCAGAGCCTTGCCGCGGGGATCAGGCAAGCCCCACGATCGCAGTGGCTTCGGCGCGGCAGAGTCGTAAGATTGACTTTTTCGATTCTAAGAAGTGGGCCCGAAAAGAGGCCAGTCCAGATAGCCATCCGGGGGGTGCATTACATTTGTTATAATTACTTTTCATATATTATAGTTTGATATATCGTTATTTTGAATAACGTAATAAATGGCATACTACCGTAATACCTAATTAACGGTATACATATGTTATTATTTGTATAATGGTCATAAGGTATATTTACACTTCGTCTAATATACATTGCCATATTTATTACATACTCTAAAGCATATTATTTGTTATAACAAGTGACATCACATAATTATTTATGTAGCATAATAGTTGCATGACATAAATGGGTTAGGTTAGGTTGGAACTGCGACTCCGCACAAACGAATAACTACCTAACAAAAGGAGGGTTAGGTTAGGTTAGAACTTTGACCCTCCGTAGAATAAAATATTCTATCAAAAAAGTGGTATAGGTTAGGTTTGAACTGCGGTCCCCGCAGAACGAAATCCGTGAAAAAATAGGTTAGGTTAGGTTAGAACTGCGACCTCCCTAGAATAAAATAGCTAGCAAAAGCAGTAGGCCTGCGTACTAGTTATAAAAAGTATGTAAAACTTTACGTTATCAGTAAATGAAATATGACAAAAAATGTTATACGATATATGTATTTATAGGTACTTGATAAAATTGTATGAAATATTACGTTATACAAAAATATAATATAACAAATGTCATTATAAAACATGTCTATATACTATTTGAAAATTATATTACATTAGGCATTATATCAATGAAAGTTTAAATGAAATCACTATATAATAAAGGAAACGTATAATAAAAATTACATTATAACATACAATAATATATCAAATGGCGTTATAACAAATGTATGATAGTTTTTTCATAATTATATTAAACATTACACACCCCCATCCGGGCGGGTACCTCGACGACACTCGGCCTGCTGCCAAAATGCGCCCGGTGGACACACCGAAACAATTGCCGTACGAATTTCGCCTGGCGCCCGAGAGCTTCTCCTCGCCGCGGGGATCAGGCAAGCCCCACGATCGCAGTGGCTTCGGCGCGGCAGAGTCGTAAGATTGACTTTTTCGATTCTAAGAAGTGGGTCCGAAAAGAGGCCAGTCTAGATATTAGCCATCCGGGCGGGTACCGTGACGACACTCGGCCTGCTGCCAAGGACCACGCTACCAAAACGTCGTAAGATTGGCTTTTTTTATTCTAAGAAGTAGGCCCGAACAGAGGCCAGTCCAGATAGCCATCCGGGCTGGTAACTCGAGGACACTCGGCCCGCCCAGCCAAGATGCACCCGGTGGACACGCCGAAACAATTGCCGTACGAACTTCGCCTGGTGCCCGAGAGCTTCTCCTCGCCGCGGGGATCAGGCAAGCCCCACGATCGCAGTGGCTTCGGCGCGGCAGAGTCGTAAGATTGAGTTTTTCGATTCTAAGAAGTGGGCCCGAAAAGAGGCCAGTCTAGATAGCCATCCGGGCGGGTACCGCGACGATATCGACACTCGGCCCGCTGCCAAGGACCACGCGACAAAAACGTCGTAAGATTGGCTTTTTTGTTTCTAAGAAGTGGGCCCGAAAAGAGGCCAGTCCAGGTAGCCATCTGGGCTGGTACCTCGACGACACTCGGCCCGCTGCCAAGATGCGCCCGGTGGACACGCCGGAACAATTGCCGTACGAATTTCGCCTGGCGCCCCAGAGCTTCTCCTTGCCGCGGGGATCAGGCAAGCCCCACGATCGCAGTGGCTTCGGCGCAGCAGAGTCGTAAGATTGACTTTTTCGATTCTAAGAAGTGGGCCCGAAAAGAGGCCAGTGTAGATATTAGCCATCCAGGTGGGTACCGCGACGATACTCGGCCCGCTGCCAAGATGCGCCCGGTGGACACATCATAGGGGAGCTCGCCGCATGACGTCATCCGGGCCAGGGGCACGCGTGAGACGGGGTGCCTGCCTCCGCCCGGCCTACCCGGGTCACTGATCGGCCACTCGAGGCACTAGGTACCTTCCGTCGGGACGGTTAAACCACCGAGAGTAGGTGTGAAATCGAGCCGGATTGAATTAATAAATTCGTCCGACAAGAGCAACAAATCAAGCTGACGTGGGAAAGTAGGATTCTGAGATCGTTTTCATGGGGGCTTGCCGCCGCGGAGTAGCTAGTTTGCAGGGTGCATTGAGATTTTCATTCCGGGCCACGCTCTTGTACCTACTGGCGCGGCCGTATCCTGTCCCACGCCGCAACAATTGCCGTACGAATTTCGCCTGGCACCCGAATGCTTCTCCTCGCCGCGGGGATCAGGCAAGCCCCACGATCGCAGTGGCTTCGGCGCGGCAGAGTCGTAAGATTGGCTTTTTTGATTCTAAAAAGTGGGCCCGAAAAGAGGCCAGTCTAGATAGCCATCCGGGCGGGTACCGCGACGACTAGGGATTGCAATCCGGTCCGGCGGATCCGGTAATCCGGCCGGATCCGGCACTTTTTAGGAGCTACCGGATCCGGTTGAAATCACCGGATCCGGACCGGATCCGTGTAGATAGAAAAAAAGACCGCACACAGCACCCACTGTGCGTTTTAGGTGAGATAAAGGCTACGGATGAAAGAAAGAAGTTAAACAGAATAAAGAACGAATGAAAAAGTCAAGATTTAGTAAAATAAGAAGATATTTAATATGACGATAATTGAGAACAGAAGAGGATTTCTTCTTCTTTCATGTTGGTGGCACGAATCGGCACGATACGACGATTACTTAAATACTTAGAAGTATACTATAGAAGTAAAAATTAAAGGATGGAGATGTCATGGAAGGCATTTGTAACCGTAAAAGGTCTGGCCTAGTGGGTAGTGACCATTCAGTGACCCTGCCTATGAAGCCGATGGTCATGAGTTTGAATCCCGGTAAGGGCATTTATTTGTGTGATGAACACAGATATTTGTTCCCGAGTCATAGGTGTTTTCTATGTATATAAGCATGTATTTATCAATATACTATACGTATTTACTTATCTCGTCGCCTAGTAGTACTACGTAGCTAGCTAGTACCCATAGTACTGTTTGTTGCTACGAGCTTTGCTTGGTTTGGGTCTAATGGATGTCAGCGTTACAAATAATTCCGTCAAAGAACAGTTACGAAAACTTGTCCTTTCAAGGAGTTCCAATTCCCATCCCATAATTATCCCATTAACAGGCTTTGGAATCCAGTCAAATCTATAATTTTATTGTAAACGTAAATTTGAGCAGAATGTGAATGATTAAATATAATAAAATTAATAAATGACTTCGATTTCACATTTTTTTTAAATTGAGATTGACATTGTGACACAAAAGTAGTTTCTTATTAACTTCAAATTGTTGTTTTATGAATACATTTGTATAAATACCCTTTGTTTCTCATATAACGCATAAAACTTGAAAAATATGTCATTTAATTAACTTTAATATCCTTACACCTAACCGGATCCGGTCCGGCCGGATTGTGGCCAAAATCCGGCCGGATCCGGCCGGATTGAAAATCAATCCGGTTTGCAATCCCTAGCGACGACACTCGGCCCGCTGCCAAGATGCGCCCGGTGGACACGCCGCTCACGCGTGAGCCGGGGTGCCTGCCTCCGCCCGGCCTACCCGTGTCACTGATCGGCGACTCGAGGCACTAGGTACCTTCCGTCGAGACGGTCAAAGCGCGGGCCTATCGGATTGAAGCTGGTAGAGGTGTGACGTCACAGAGCCACAGACAGCCTCGCCGGCGGGGTAGCGGGGCATGGACCACGCGACAAAAACGTCGTAAGATTGACTTTCTTGATTCTAAGAAGTGGGCCCGAAAACCAGATAGCCATCCGGGCGGGTACCTCGACGACACTCGGCCCGCTGCCAAGATGCGCCCGGTGGACACGCCGCTCACGCGCGCCCCTCTGACGCTGAAACAATTGCCGTACGAATTTCGCCTGGCGCCCGAGAGCTCAGCGGCTTCGGCACGGCGCTGCGCTGGCTCTCGACGCATGACGTCATTGGGCTCGACGAACGGTACCGCGGTCACCTAATCGTGGTTTGCTATTTTCGGGGCTGTACTCGGCGCCGCGCCGGGCGATCAAAGCGCGGGCCTACCGGATTGAAGCTGGTAGAGGTGTGACGTCACAGAGCCACAGACGGCCTCGCCGGCGGGGTAGCCGGGCATGGAAGATGCAAAATGTCGTAAGATTGACTTAATTCCAAGCCTCGAGCCCGTAACAATGGATCCAGATGAGGTGAATCTCTTGTTGCGTAACGCATACGCACCCTCTGCGGATACCGTCCCCGGCGCGGCAACATTTTGCGTATGGCAAAAGATAATCCACGAGTCACGGCGAGCGATGACCTTGCGCGTCGTCCCGCAGAATCTTTTCGATCTTTCGATTTGTCCTGGACGGAGAGTACTGTCACGGTGATTTTCCTAGCCCGGCAGGGGCTTTGCCCAAAGGAAACCCACGGACAATTAAATGTACTAACAGGATCGTTGTAGGGTGACTGGAGAGGGTTAGAAGTGATAGGCTCGGTGTCTAGTATAATAATTCCATTTATTCTATTAGCTTATGCGTATATATACATGTATTTTATCGCTGATACAAGCAATATGCATTATGTCGCAGCAATCCATGAAGTTACTGTTAAACACTAAATGTAGTTGTTTACTACATTACACCTCCCCCGAAAGTCCGTTTCCCCCCCGGGGTGGCAGGAGAAAAAAATAATGCATGTTACTTGCTTACATTTGTTAAAAAAAAATTAAGAAGTTATTTGATCTGATTGTCTTTTAGACAGGTAAAATAATTAAAAAAAATTGATTCGTGGTTCAAACTTTTTTGCTCTTTCTAGTGTCACTGTGAAAGGTAATGTATTAGAGATATGACAATATTGTTTTAAGAAGATTTTATTTGGAAAGAAGTATACTTGTCTAATGTTATCACGTTTAATGTTACAATGTTACTTTGATGCTTGGTTTTGTATTTTCATTCCGTTTTGGTATGCCTCAACGATAGCTATAATATAATGTTTTAACTAATGCCGGTCGGAGTCCAATGCTCCTAAACAATAAAATGTGGGTATGGTCACCCTACAAGTGTGGGTATGGTCACCCTACAATACCTTGTGCTACGCCTCTGTGCGTACACAAATTCATGGGAATCGTTCCCTAGGGCATGGTCACCCTTAAAAAAAAACACGGCATATCAGGCCTATCCTTTAGGGATATCCTGTACCTAGGCACATCTACATTAAGACAAAAAGGGTCTCCTACATCTTTCACGGAGGAATACGGTTGTTCTCACCATGATCAAGTATGAAGGACTTGTGCTCTAGCTGTATGAGGTCATATAACTTTGATGTGCCTCCACGTTTGCAGAAACTATTTAAGACCTCGTCTCCAAATTGTTGATTTTATCTAACAAAAAGGACTAGTTACGCAACGCTAACCTATCTGTATTCAACGATTATTAAGTGCTATACCGTTCCTAAGTGTATTTTTGGTGAAATGGTTATTTTAATTATTGTTTCCAAGCTTAATGAAATTACGTATTTATTTAGTTATTTCATATTTAATCACTGGGTAGCTAATCCAATAATTTCATAGAACATAACTTTTCATCGATAAGTTAATTGTAATAAAAAATTTGTTGCTAAGGAAATTTCTAAATGTGAGTATCATATTTCATTCAATGATTAAATAAATAATGTTAATTCGCGGCGAAGTCACGCGACCTAGTTAAATTTCAGCTGACGCGCGCGGTCGAACGGTGGCGCGTGCGACGGATATTGTGAAATTTATTGCGATGGACTACATTCGACACTGCAAAAATGAATGTAATCGGCTGAGAGTTTAATTATATAGTTTTTTAAGTAATGAAAACGAGTTGTTATATTTTATGCATTTTACGTGTGACACTAGAATTACGCATGTTATCCGTATTTAGTCAGCGATATCTTAAGAAAAAGAGAAAAAAAATTAACATGATTTACATTTTGATAATTAACAAAAAAAAATCTACTATCAACCGTTACAGCTGCGTTACCGTCCGTCGCCATCCTCTTCCTCGTCCTCGTGGTGGGCTCCTTTCGTGCCGTTGCGGGATGTAGTGGGGCCGGAGTGGCTGGTACCTTGGTGGCAGCGGTTCTACGACTGCTACTGGTCTTGCGGTGGTCCCTGGTGGCTGCGACGGGCACTGTGGCTGCGATCGTGGCTGTGCTGGGGAATTGGCCAATATGCCATTACAATTGGGCAATGGGCATTGCGGCTGTGGTTGTGGTTGCGATGGGTGTTGCGGGGCATCGGGCGGCGTCGTCGCGCTTGGTGTTGGCGGTGGTGCCGGTGACGTGTCGGTTGTCTCCGTTACTCTACATGATCTGTCTGGGGCCATGGGAATGTTCACGGTGAAGGTGGCATTTAGTGTCACCTCCACTTTCCTGCTTCCATCATTATTCACAGTCACCCTTATCGACTGTTGGTACTGCACGGGGCAGGTCATCGTGATGTCGTCGCCCTCGACCGTGATGTTTACTTGTTTCGTGGCCATTTTTCTTGTAATTGCTCTTCTTTCTTCTTAACTCGGCTTCGGTTTCTTGATTCTTGATGCTTGACTTCACTGAAGATTCTTCACTGGTACGCGTTGGGCAGGGTCGCCATGTACTAACAGGATCGTTGTAGGGTGACTGGAGAGGGTTAGAAGTGATAGGCTCGGTGTCTAGTATAATAATTCCATTTATTCTATTAGCTTACGTGTATATATACATGTATTTTATCGCTGATACAAGCAATATGCATTATGTCGCAGCAATCCATGAAGTTACTGTTAAACACTAAATGTAGTTGTTTACTACATTACATAAAGTTACTAAATTAACTAATCTAAATCTTACCAAAAGCTCAAGCAGGTGCTTACACTTATTTCCATCAAACTATTCAGGGATTTCTAAAGGATGTCAAAATGAAATGTTAGTTTTGTTACACATAATTTATTTCTATTCTCACACTGGGGAAGTTGTTCTACAAGTAAATCATTTATTAAGCTAGCATTAAGCACCTTATATTTATAATGTCAGACGATAGAGCTGGGTCGTGCCAATAATGGTTCTACAATGATTTACAAGCCGACCTATCTAAGTTTGTTAGTCCCTAAGTTATCATTTGCCATCACATACGATTTGTACTAAATTCCATCACTTTAAATTTGGAAAAATGCTTCTAGGATAGAAGGAAAGCATACACCAACCTCATCACAATGTTACCGCCAGTTCAAACCCGTGGTGCCATCCTCCGCTGTGCCGGAGCCGAGTGCAGCAGCAGGCAACTGACCAAATACCGCGGAGCACCGCCGTAGGACTATGACCTCAGTTTGGAGATGACATCTCCTCCATTCAGCAGAAAGACGAAATGCTCATGGCGAATTGTTCACCAGATAGCAGTAACATAACAGTAACGTAACATAACATAACACCCAGTCAGCTGAAAGATACATTTCAACATTAACAACCAGAAACATGTGGTATCTTAACCTTTCAAGGGACATTATTATATTCTGAGTCTCTTACCAGCTGGAAATTCCTAGAGTGGATTCATCTCACAGCTCTGACTAACCCACCCAACCACATTGTTTCACCAGCAGACTGGAAACAAAACGAATGGTCAAATATGCAGGGACAAGGATTCAACAAAGGAAATAAACCTGTAGACACCATTACATTCTACTTACTGTTGATGGCAAAATAACTACGATCTGAGCTTCCTAGCTCATGGATGCAGCGGCTGTTATGTTACTGCTATCTGGTGAACAATTCGCCATGAGCATTTCGTCTTTCTGCTGAATGGAGGAGATGTCATCTCCAAACTGAGGTCATAGTCCTACGGCGGTGCTCCGCGGTATTTGGTCAGTTGCCTGCTGCTGCACTCGGCTCCGGCACAGCGGAGGATGGCACCACGGGTTTGAACTGGCGGTAACATTGTGATGAGGTTGGTGTATGCTTTCCTTCTATCCTAGAAGCATTTTTCCAAATTTAAAGTGATGGAATTTAGTACAAATCGTATGTGATGGCAAATGATAACTTAGGGACTAACAAACTTAGATAGGTCGGCTTGTAAATCATTGTAGAACCATTATTGGCACGACCCAGCTCTATCGTCTGACATTATAAATATAAGGTGCTTAATGCTAGCTTAATAAATGATTTACTTGTAGAACAACTTCCCCAGTGTGAGAATAGAAATAAATTATGTGTAACAAAACTAACATTTCATTTTGACATCCTTTAGAAATCCCTGAATAGTTTGATGGAAATAAGTGTAAGCACCTGCTTGAGCTTTTGGTAAGATTTAGATTAGTTAATTTAGTAACTTTATGTAATGTAGTAAACAACTACATTTAGTGTTTAACAGTAACTTCATGGATTGCTGCGACATAATGCATATTGCTTGTATCAGCGATAAAATACATGTATATATACGCATAAGCTAATAGAATAAATGGAATTATTATACTAGACACCGAGCCTATCACTTCTAACCCTCTCCAGTCACCCTACAACGATCCTGTTAGTACATGGCGACCCTGCCCAACGCGTACCAGTGAAGAATCTTCAGTGAAGTCAAGCATCAAGAATCAAGAAACCGAAGCCGAGTTAAGAAGAAAGAAGAGCAATTACAAGAAAAATGGCCACGAAACAAGTAAACATCACGGTCGAGGGCGACGACATCACGATGACCTGCCCCGTGCAGTACCAACAGTCGATAAGGGTGACTGTGAATAATGATGGAAGCAGGAAAGTGGAGGTGACACTAAATGCCACCTTCACCGTGAACATTCCCATGGCCCCAGACAGATCATGTAGAGTAACGGAGACAACCGACACGTCACCGGCACCACCGCCAACACCAAGCGCGACGACGCCGCCCGATGCCCCGCAACACCCATCGCAACCACAACCACAGCCGCAATGCCCATTGCCCAATTGTAATGGCATATTGGCCAATTCCCCAGCACAGCCACGATCGCAGCCACAGTGCCCGTCGCAGCCACCAGGGACCACCGCAAGACCAGTAGCAGTCGTAGAACCGCTGCCACCAAGGTACCAGCCACTCCGGCCCCACTACATCCCGCAACGGCACGAAAGGAGCCCACCACGAGGACGAGGAAGAGGATGGCGACGGACGGTAACGCAGCTGTAACGGTTGATAGTAGATTTTTTTTTGTTAATTATCAAAATGTAGAGGTAAATCATGTTAATTTTTTTTTCTCTTTTTCTTAAGATATCGCTGACTAAATACGGATAACATGCGTAATTCTAGTGTCACACGTAAAATGCATAAAATATAACAACTCGTTTTCATTACTTAAAAAACTATATAATTAAACTCTCAGCCGATTACATTCATTTTTGCAGTGTCGAATGTAGTCCATCGCAATAAATTTCACAATATCCGTCGCACGCGCCACCGTTCGACCGCGCGCGTCAGCTGAAATTTAACTAGGTCGCGTGACTTCGCCGCGAATTAACATTATTTATTTAATCATTGAATGAAATATGATACTCACATTTAGAAATTTCCTTAGCAACAAATTTTTTATTACAATTAACTTATCGATGAAAAGTTATGTTCTATGAAATTATTGGATTAGCTACCCAGTGATTAAATATGAAATAACTAAATAAATACGTAATTTCATTAAGCTTGGAAACAATAATTAAAATAACCATTTCACCAAAAATACACTTAGGAACGGTATAGCACTTAATAATCGTTGAATACAGATAGGTTAGCGTTGCGTAACTAGTCCTTTTTGTTAGATAAAATCAACAATTTGGAGACGAGGTCTTAAATAGTTTCTGCAAACGTGGAGGCACATCAAAGTTATATGACCTCATACAGCTAGAGCACAAGTCCTTCATACTTGATCATGGTGAGAACAACCGTATTCCTCCGTGAAAGATGTAGGAGACCCTTTTTGTCTTAATGTAGATGTGCCTAGGTACAGGATATCCCTAAAGGATAGGCCTGATATGCCGTGTTTTTTTTTAAGGGTGACCATGCCCTAGGGAACGATTCCCATGAATTTGTGTACGCACAGAGGCGTAGCACAAGGTATTGTAGGGTGACCATACCCACACTTGTAGGGTGACCATACCCACATTTTATTGTTTAGGAGCATTGGACTCCGACCGGCATTAGTTAAAACAAAACATTATATTATAGTTATCGTTGAGGCATACCAAAACGGAATGAAAATACAAAACCAAGCATCAAAGTAACATTGTAACATTAAACGTGATAACATTAGACAAGTATACTTCTTTCCAAATAAAATCTTCTTAAAACAATATTGTCATATCTCTAATACATTACCTTTCACAGTGACACTAGAAAGAGCAAAAAAGTTTGAACCACGAATCAATTTTTTTTAATTATTTTACCTGTCTAAAAGACAATCAGATCAAATAACTTCTTAATTTTTTTTTAACAAATGTAAGCAAGTAACATGCATTATTTTTTTCTCCTGCCACCCCGGGGGGGAAACGGACTTTCGGGGGAGGTGTAAACCAAAAAAACCGAACCATCCTCAGATAATAGGGACAAAATTGCACCTAAGCCCTGGGGAGATGCGTCAACTGTAAGAATTAGGGGGGCATTAGGATTATAATGCGCCAATACCTGGTCTGAACCCAGACTTTCCTTTATTTTAGTAAAAGCCTTGTTATGCTCCTCGGTCCAAACCCATTTGGCATCTTTTTTAAAAGGTTATACAGTGGGCTCAATATAGAGGACGCATGAGGAACAAACCCTCGATAATAATTAGCTAATCCGAGAAACGATTGAAGTTGGCCTACGTTAATAGGCACCGGTGCCTCGAGTATAGCCTTGACCTTTGCCCTCGATTTACTAATACCGTTTTTGTTTATGACATGGCCAAGATTAGGGCTTGCATTCCGGAATTCCGGAATTTCGAAATTCCGGAATCTCGGGCCAATTTTCCGATATTACAATTCCGGAATTGATACCACTGAATATCGAAAATTCCGGAATTGGATTTAAGTACTTTTTTTAGGTTTTAATACGTTTATTATTGAAAATTGTTAAGAAATTACATTATACTGTGTTGTTAGTCGTTATTACGTGCCTCTTAGTCATTCAATGGACTATAGTATTACATAATAGTAGGTATATATTTTACTGTTCCGTTTGCTAAACCAGTGCGAGTGCGACGTGCGATATTATAGGCTCATAATAATAAAAAAATAAATGATGTTGGACACGGCGCGGATAGTCCACCGCACCTGTTCCGCTCTCTATAGCGCTTACCACCGGCAGCTTGGGAGCCTTGCCCTGTTGCCGGCGGCACCCTAGGTTAGGTTTTTTATAATGTGTTCATATGTATTTTTTTTTCGTTTTTTATGTGTTTTTATATTTTATTTTTATATGCATATTTTATAAACCTAAACAGAGAGTTTAAACGAATAAAAAAATAAATAATAATAAAGCAAAGCGATTTACTTGCTTAGAATAGTCAGAATAGTCTGAATCCTACATAAGCGAATTTTTAGAATTGAAATTAAACCTATTAGGTTAGGAAGAGTAGGAAGCTATTATATTTAACTGTTTTGCTAGCAACTATAGTTTCCCCACATAAATACCCCGTATCATAGAAGTGAATAAAAGTAACCATTTTAATGAGGTGTTAAAATAAGAGGTGAAAAAAAAAAACGTAAGTACTTCAAATTAAATTTTTCTTAAACAATACTAACTTTAATAAACGTACAGTATCAGAATTTCACATTTTTTGTTGTTTTTTAATAAAAAATGGAATAAAAATATGATAAACCCTAATTCCGGAATCAGTTCCGGAATTCCGGAATTGGAAGCCAATATCGAAAATCAGTTCCGGAATTGGAAACCATCCGATATTGCAAGCCCTATTAGGGCTTGCATTCCGGAATTCCGGAATTTCGAAATTCCGGAATCCCGGACAAATTTTCCGATATTACAATTCCGGAATTGATACAACTGAATATCGAAAATTCCGGAATTGGATTTAAGTACTTTTTTTAGGTTTTAATACGTTTATTATTGAAAATTGTTAAGAAACTACACTATACTTGTGTTTTTTGTTATTATTAAGTGCCTCATAGTCATTTACTGAACTACCTATAGTATAGGTATATTTTACTTTTCCGTTTGCTAAAGCAGTGGGACAATATTGGCTCATAAAAAAAGCAAAGCGATTTACTTGCTTAGAATAGTCAGAATAGTCTGAATCCTACATAAGCGAATTTTAAGAATTGAAATTTAAAAATATTTGGTCTCTTTATCTTCGATTCAGAGAGAATACTAGGTTAGGAAAAGTAGGAAGCTATTATATTTAACTATTTCATAAAATTATGCTATGCTCGAATGGTTTGCTAGCAACTATAGTTTCGCCAAATAAATACCCCGTATCATAGAAGTGAATAAAAGTAACCATTTTAATAAGGTGGTAAAATAAGAGGTGAAAAAAAAAACGTAGCTACTTCCAATTAAATTTCTCTTAAACAATACTAACTTTAATAAACGTAAAGTATCAGAATTTCACATTTTTTGTTGTTTTATTACTAAAAAATCTAATAAAAATATGATAAACCGTAATTCCGGAACCAGTTCCGGAATTCCGGAATTGGAATCCAATATCGAAAATCAGTTCCGGAATTGGAAACCATCCGATATTGCAAGCCCTACTTATACTGTTGTGTATTGCTATTGAATAGCTTGGATTGCTCATGATAAAATTAATCTTGATTGAATTTCTTTCAGATCAAAAATCAAGCCTCAACATCGCAATCCCTCAACTCAAAAAAAGATTCCGATTGTTGACGCCATAGATATAATTATTTCCAAAAAGCGTGCACAAATAACAGATGCACGTGAAATATTAGCTGAACTAGCTCACAGATTAATAATATGTGTCTATACGGATTAGTATAGCCGCCCGTCATACTTTTTTTTCTATTTATTTTTAGAGCTTGTCACCGAGGTGAACTTGTCGCTCCATAAAAAACTACAAATTTATACATTCTTACAACTAACTTATTCTATATACTAAAGCCTTTCGTACAAGCTGCAATAGCGCCATGGCAGCATCCGACGAAGGAGCAGCCAGGACACTATTGCAGCCCCCAACATAGCATTATGGCTCCCATTATAAGTGTCATAACTGAAAAATTTGAATTTGATTCAATCAGGTAGCGGTGATTGCTAAAGGGGCTTATACTCGGCTTAAACATAGAACACGGACCTAATGTAACGATGCATTTTTACAAATCGGTCGTTACAGCCGGTCGCAACGACGGACTCTAAGCCCCCATTTGCACGAGAGCTTTTTCAACGCGCGTTAAAAAAGCGTTTGAATCTGTCCGCACTCTAAATTCGATTTAACGACCAAGGCTTAGGTAAGTCGAAAATCTAACAACGCGTGATAAAAAGCGCTACCGCTGTCGTGTGAATAAATACACATGTATCTATTTGTGTCATTCAAACGCTTTTTTAACGCGCGTTGTAAAAGCGCCCGTGGGTATGGGGGCTAAAGGCGTATCCTGACCAGATCCTGACTAGTAAATTTTTCGCCAATCTGATTAAATTGCCCGACCGAATCACGAGGTGCGGATGCAAACACCAACTTGGCTCGCCGAATTCAACCGCCGATATTGACCGATATTACCGATAAAATGAGGTGCGGACGGTTGAATACCAATTTGTGAGGACTGACGCCACACTGTGGGCTGAAATTAGGCTTTCTTTGACATAGAAACCGTTGTTTTTTTTTTTTTTTTTTAATGGCTTCGGGCTCCGGGCGCATTCAGCCAAACGAGTAAAACGGGGAAACGGAATTAAAGGATTACATTATAACGGATAATTCGGAATTTTGGACAAGGATCAGGATAAGGTAACGTATAATAAATTATAGTTTTATATTACGACGTGAATGGTTTATGTTTTCTTGATTGAAATAGGTTTTGCTAGGCATTGTTATAGTAACCTATGAATTTTAGACGATTAGGAATGAAAGTTGTCGAGTTACGAATTTAAAAAAAAATCGGGTTGCACTCCTGGAGTGCCGACAGAAGTGAAAACTCAATGACTAGTCCAAAATGTCTGCAGCACTATGTATAATTGACCCATCCTCCTTTCTATTGAAAAACTTTAGTTCCGAAATTGCTGGCCAGTGAGCTTAAATTTATAGCGTTAATTGTTTAAAATTCGAATATAAATTGTAAAGTTACCTTGCAGACCTCGCATCTAAATATATTTGGTCATGATATTTTGAGTTTTCACTTTTATTAGCGATTTTATCAAGATGTAGCTTTATTGAATTATATTGGAGTGATATAAAGTTAGAATGTAACTGTGAGATTCTCGTATTTCAGCCCGTACAAGATTTATTGCTTAATATAAAAGTTCCAGTTTTAAATAATTCACCTGATTAATTCATAATTCATAATTCATAATTCTTTATTGCAACCATGGTACAGTATAGCTGTCAAATATAATATAATATATGTACAATGTCTCACATGGACCCTGTAAGGGCACAGCATAACTTACTTATAACTATTATAATTGTATTGTATTGTATGTACTTAACAAAATTGTATTGTATATATTACATTTTCTCAAAATCAGGTTCAGATCTGTAATAAATGTATTAAAATAAATTAATTCATGTACAATAACATATCATAAAATTAATTTTAGTTATAATTTAGGTAAGTATTTGCAAATGTCATTGTTTTAATTATAATAAATTATTTAGAAGGTGTCTGTAACATTATCATCGAAGAAGTCCTTTAGGTCGTAATAACATTTATTTATTAGAAAGTCTTTCAACATTTTATTAAATTTTTTGTAATTTGTTTGAGCTTTGATGTCGTTTTTAAGGTGATTATATATTTTAACTGCCATGACGTTTGGACTTGTACTATGAAGTTTTAGTTTAGAAGTTGAAGGCAATGCTAAATCATGCTTAAACCTTGTTTCGAAGCGTCGGGGCTGGTCTACTAACTTTGTAAATAGGTCCGAATGTTTTCTTACGAATTTACAAATTTCGAAAATATACATCGAAGTTAGGGTAAGAATTTCGTACTTGATGAAGTATGGTCTACAGCTCTCTGGGATCCTAATATTCGCGAGGATGCGTATGCATTTCTTCTGGAGTAAAAATAAATCGTTTACGTCTGTGCTATGTCCCCAAAGGATAATACCGTACTTGAGCCAAGAGTAGGCATAAGCATAATATGCTATTTTTGCCGATTGTAGACTAGTCGATTTTTTTAATTCTCTCAGGGCATAGATGAACTTGAGCATTTTATTTTTGATTTTCGTAACATGTGCTTTCCAGTTTATGCCTGTATCAATATCAAAACCTAGAAGGGTGAAAGTTTCTACACATTCCAGTTTGTGGCCGTTAAACGAATAATCAATTTCTAAAGCGCGCTTTTGTACTGGTTTAAATTGCATGATTTTTGTTTTGTTTAAATTTATTTCCAGGTTGTGGTCGTTGAGCCAGCTTACTACTTTATTAATTGTGTCATTTAGGTCTGTGTCCAGAGTGTCGTTATTTAGACATGATGTGAGGATTGAGACGTCATCCGCAAATAACACGCATGATTTGTCTATGACTTTAGGGAGTTCATTTATATAAATTATAAATAGCAAACAACTAATTACACTTCCCTGGGGTATAGAGTGATTTATGATTTGCTCGTCTGATTTTACGTTTGTTATTAAACCCGTGTTATGATCGTGGTATTGGACTTCAACGTATTGCTTACGATTTTTTAAGTAGGAAGCAAACCATTTATGCGTTATACCTCTCACTCCTACGTCGTATAACTTATCCAATAGTAAGTTACATTGTACGCGGTCGTAGGCTTTAGACATATCTAGGAGGATTCCAACTGCATAATTTTTGTCATTTAGGGTATTTAGCACCTCCTGTATAAATTTGTAAGTAGCAAGTTCAGTGGATCGGTTCTTACGAAAGCCGTTCTGACAGTCGTCAAATACATCGTATTTTTCACAGAATGAGTAAAGACGCTTACACATTGCTGTTTCAAACACTTTTGAGGACGCGGGCAAAAGAGAAATAGGTCGATAATTGCTAGGGTTTGATTTGGCGTCTTTTTTATGTATGGGTTTAATGACGGAAATTTTTAATCTGTCGGGAAATATTCCTTCTAAAAAGGACTGATTTATTAGCATACAATATGGTAAAGTTAGTTCATCAGCGCAAAACTTAATTAATGCAGATGGTAGCTCGTCTATGCCGCAACTATACTTATCTTTTAATTCCTTAATTATCTTGTTTACTTCAAGCGGCTCGACCGGCCGGAGGTACTACATTGTATTGGTAACCGGCTGGCGCACGGGTCGCCCGCGCGGGGCGGCTCCCCCGCTGACCCCTCCAACTGACGCAAAAAATGCATTGAATGCATTCGCAACCTGCTTTGGATCGGACGTTAGATTATTATGGATATCTAGTTCAATGTTATGCTTGGTCTGTTTTACATTTTTGTTAGTGCGCTCTTTAATTATTCGCCACATAGATTTAGATATGTTTTTTGAGGCAGTTATTTCTTTAATGTATTGGTTTCTCTTGGAATTAAGGATAACTCGTTTTAGTAGCTTTTCATACTGCTTGTAGTGCTTAGTAAGAATAGGGTTTTTTGTATACGAAACAAGGATTTTTAAAAGCCTTTTCGATTTGCACGATATTTTAATACCTTTTGATAGCCATGTTTTTTTAGACAGTCTAAACTTTATTTTTTTAATAGGTATATGAATGTCGAGGATGTCCTTTAATATAAATTCAAAGTTGTTATAATTATCATTTATATCATTATCACTATTTATTACTTTATTCCAATCAATTGTTTGCAGTTGTGCTTTGAAATCATACATATTTTTTTTGTTAAAAATTCTTTTCTGGCTTTTCCACGTTATTTTATGTATATTTTGTTGCTCATTTAAGTGTATTATAGTGCCTTTATGGTCAGACAAACCGAAGTCATAAACATATGTTGATATAGACTTTCCCGTGAAATTGGTAAATATTAAGTCTAAGCAAGTGGATGAATTATTTGTTACTCGCGTTGGTTCATGTATGTGTTGAGTATAGTTATATTGTAACATGCAGTGTAACAAATCTAACGACTTTTTGTCATTTTCTAAAATATTTGTGTTAAAGTCACCTCCTATTATTATATCTTTCTTACTATATTTCTTATTTAATAATTCTAGAACAAGTTTTAATTGTATATAAAATATGTCAGGTAGTCGACTATTCCAGTATATTACAATAAGTATTATATTTAATTTAGTTAATTCAACAGCAGCAATTTCGATTACATATTCGATGGAGTAGTCCATAATGTCCTTTCGCTCGACATATTCCATATCGTCGCGCAGTAGTATGCAGCAGCCGCCTCCCGCGTAGTTGACTCGAGACATTGATGCCGCTAGGATGTAGTTGCTGATATTGATGAGATGTTCTTTTTCCTTTGATAGCCAAGATTCTGATATACATACAGCTTGGTATTGGTTATCGCTCGGTTCTAAAAGTGCGTCTAGTAAAGTAGTTTTGTTAAATACACTTTGCATATTTTGGTACAGGATTTTAAGTGGTTCTTTATTTTCAGATGTTACGAAAGTTAGCAGATTGTTGTGAAGTGGTTAGCAGATTGTTGTGAATTATGATACGTTATGACTAAAGTTCTTTGGTGAATAACATTGTGCGTGACACATGACGTCAGCGTTACGTTACGCGTTATGTGTTACGCTGTATCGAGTTTATCATTTTTTCCCCACCTCAAAAAGTGCTCAGCGCCGCTAAAGAAGTTTTCACTTCAAAAAAATGTATGGAGCAGGAACAAGAAATCATTATTACTTACTCAAGAAACACAAAACAAACCGTAATATCTTCGCAGGTGGTTATACTACGAATTATTTGTGATTTTTTGGCATACTACATATATCCGTCACGGGTGCGGCTTTTTTTAAAATCATTAATTGTTTCTATGGGAAAAGCACAAAAACCAAAGTCAACATATTAAGATTTTTTTGACTGAAATGGGTTTTGCCCAGTATGTTTATGCTAAGTTGTAAGTTTCAGACGATTTGAGTCGAAAATACTAGTTATGATTTTTTTTTCAAACAAAATGTATGGAGCCGGTACAAAAAATCAAAATATCTCAACAGTTGACTTTGGTTTTCGTGCTTTTTCCATAGTACCAATTAATGTTTTTTTTAAAAAGCCGCACCCGTGACGGATATATGTAATATGCCAAAAAATCACAAATAATTCGTAGTATAACCATCTGCGAGGATATTACGGTTTGTTTTGCGGTTCTTGAGTACTTAATAATGATTTCTTGTTCCTGCTCCATACATTTTTTTGAAAAAAATTCGTAACTCGACAATTTTCATTCCAAAGCGTGTAAAATTCATAGAGTCGGACCAAAAAAAGTCTGCAGCGGATTTGATAGCCCACGCAGTGCAAGTGTCATTTAACGTCATAATTTCATAGAAGTGTGACGTTTAAAATAACACTTTCACTGCGTGGGCTATCAAACCGCTGCAGACTATTCTTGATCTGACTCTAGGTTACCATAACAATGCCTAGCAAAACCTATTTCAATCAAGAAAACATAAAAATAACAACTTCGGTTTCTATGTCATTGAGAGCCGAATTTCAGCCCACAGTGCGCCAGTATTTTCGTTCTGGGGCATTTTTTCAATTTAGAGGGCTCTAAAGGCCCCTGTACACAAGGGACCAGCGCCGGCTACTCCAAGGGACGCAGCCATGCGGTAGAATGAGATAGCAATAACACTTGCTCCCTCTAACGCACAAATGCGTCCCTTGGAGTGGCCGGCGCTGACCCATTGTGTATAGTTCGTAGTTTTGTAACAGAGCCCGGCGGCTAATCCTATTGTTTATTGTTAAGTAAAACCGCACGTGCTACTTACCTGCAAAAAAGGGTCATACTTATTCTATTTGACACCTGAGCGCGGGCTAGTCCAACGCTCAAAAAACCAGTGTAGGTGCGCTCTCCGATAACGCGCCTTTGTTACGCATCTCGATGACACATTTTAGACTGGCTCTGTAGTGTTCGACTCGCCAGCACTCAGTAACCGAAGTACGCAGGTTTTATGCAGGTGGTTGTGGCACGTGGCACGAGCGGTTTTACTTAACAATAGACAATAGGATTAGCTCGGGCTCTGTTACAAAACTACGAACTATACAGGGGCTTTAATTAATATCACCATAAATCTAAAATTGGTGATTGAATTGGAGATAGACGCCAATTTCATTTCTGATCAAATCGACCGATTTTATCAGTCCCGTCTGGATACCACTTAAGGCTGGCGTTTGGTTTCCAGGGGGCCCACCGCGAAAACTGTAATTCGCAAATTCTTTAGGTGCCATATCCTCTATGGATGTCGGCTACCACAGTCCGGAACTCTTCTCTATTCGCAGCTTTTCTGCCATGGGGGCTAAAAGTTTCTTTAGATGTAGTTCAGAGTACGCTGGAAACATAGCTGGGCATTAACTCGTTAATCCGTTAATCGTTAATTAACGAAGTTAAGATTTCGAGTAACGGATTAACTTTTAAGTTAACTTTAAAAACCTGTAACGGACTTGTTAACTTCCGTTAACTTTTCTTAAGTCCGTTAATCGTTAATACCTAAGTACCTACTCACACCAAGGCCGCGCGCTGCCTCAAATATAATCACTAGTATACCTTCGAGTGCTGCTGTGGAACGCCTGTTTTCGGCGGGAAAAGATATTTTTTCTCCAAAACGGGCGTCGCTATAAGACGACAATTTTAATATGCTCATGTTCATGAAGGGGAACATGCACCTTATGGCAGATGCTAGCGAATGATATTTTTATTGGCTATGCTATTATTAATTAGTAGATTAGTCTTTAATAAAAATCAAAATTTATGATTATTTCTCCTAGTTTTATTTCTTATTGCGTATATTTACGATTTCGAGTTAACGATTAACGATTAACTTTAACTTCCGTTAAAACTTTTGAAAAGTAACGTTTTAACGTTTAACGAAGTTAACTTTTTATTTAACGGATTAACGATTAACGAAGTTAACTTTTTGATTAACGGTGCCCAGCTCTGGCTGGAAAGCCGCTACACCGTTGGTGACCCCGAACTGATATACCATGGTACATGGTACCATATAATTTACCGTTTGCTTCAAACGCGGTGTATATTCGTTCTTTTTGTAGAATAGGTACTTATACATACAGGGTGTCCAGTAATTAATGGACAACCTTCCAACCATCGGCAGGGCACCTTAGGCTGGTCCAGAAAATGCACTTATAGGTCTAGTAAAAGTTTCGTGGTTTTCGAGATAATCACACTTTTATGTCTTTTTTATTATTTAGCACCATACTTCACTTTAATCACCATCTAGGCCATATTTTTGTTTGTAGAAATGTAAATACCATGTGTGATACCATTTTAGAATCAGTATTAGATAAACTATTTTTAAGAAAGTTGGGCACTCTGTTCTCCATACATTTTTTTTCACCACAAGCGACCAGACTTCTTGAAAATGTTAGAGTACAATGTAATTTTTTGTAATGTAATCGACAGGGCCGATGGTTAGAAGGTTGTCCATTAATTACTGGACATCCTGTATACTTGAATGGTGATAAGCAATTTGACTGAAATAATTGTATTGTGCTGCTTTTGCGACAATTGTTTCTATTTTTGGCAATGGGAATGCATCCAATTCAGTATAGGGTCATTGTGCTAGTTTTCGTCCGGTGTCAGTTTCCGTCCATTTGACGAAATTTGAATATAAATAAATAAATAAATAGTGAGTATTATATTCTTTGATCCTTAATACCTAAACAATTTATCTATCTACATAAAAATATATTTCGCAAGTAGCAAATTATAAATAAATGAAATTTATTATTTACTAATCCGTCAAGTGGACGGAAACTGACACCGGACGATAAACTGACGCAATTATAGTCGCACCAATAAAAGTCTGCAGCGGATTTGATAGCCCACGCAGTGTAAGTGTTATGTATAAGTCATAATTTCATAGAAGATTGACGTTTTAAATGACACTTGCACTGCGTGGGCTATCAAAATCGCTGCAGACTTTTTACGGTCTAACTATACCCTATTTGATAATCGTTTGAGAATAATCGATTACCATCCTCTTCTTATGTAGACCTCCACCGGCAATTAGAACTTGTGCCCGCCAGGGAAATACACTGTGTTCGATGATACCGTCTTCGAGTAGTTTAGAGATTTCAGTTTTTATGAAAAGCTCGTCATCGTCACTATGGCGCCTGGACCGGACCGCAATGGGTTTTGTGTAGTGTCCGACCGAAACTACTAAAAAGGGCAGCAAAATTAAGCCTACCAAAAATAAACGAAGTATTAAACACATTGGCTGCCCACCATCCTTCACCTAAAGTGTATCTCCCACGCCCCTTACAAATTTAGTGATCCCAGCATCACTATATTACTGAGGTCAATAAAGAGGTAACGAGCTTTCGATTCCACTGGTGATGCTCATGGGCACACAGAGAAGATTACGTGATCCCAACGGTGATGTTCAATGTCATGGCAGCCAACGTGTTAAAAGATTAGCCTGCCAGGCTTTCCAGTTATATTAGGCTATATTGGTGTGCATATAAGTGAAACAACGACATATGTGCAACGTCTTGTAATATATTGATAATGATAGTAAATATATTTATAGAAGCATAGATTAAGTACATTTAATGTAGGCAATGACTAATGACATTCATATATTTATACAAATTAATAATAAAAATATCATTTAAAGTACATATGGTCCTATTTTCCCGCACTAGTGCGTAAAATAGCACTTTTCGTGCGTATGTCAAAAGTTTAAAGGGCCATGTACTGTAAAACGTTGTACGATACATGCGCGAATAGGTAATTTGCAAATCGTGTGGATTTAAAACACTCCCTTCGGTCGTGTTTTAATTTATCGCCACTCGTTCGAATTTCCTCTTTTCCGCACTTGTATCGTAAATAACTATTCGCCGCCCTAGGCCCCAGGCCCTGTACAGCCGCCTCTTTCAATAGCACTTGAAAGAGGGTTCTATGAGGTTCATGTTGTTCTAACTAAACAGTGATAGTGATACGTTTCAGCACTAGAACATTATATTTTTCACCACACCAGCTCGGAAAGGCTTACTTTGCACTTCAAAAACTGATAACAAAGTTGCATTTTATTCACATGTGAGGCAAAGTAATCAAATGTAAATTTTGAGTTGTTTTCTTATGTTTGCTGGTAGAATTGACTTTTAAATGATGATTTTGGATGATAAATATTTAATAACATTCATTTGGATTTGATTTTCTTTGATATTTGACATTTAATATTTGCTTCGGGTTGGTGTGGTGAAAAATTTTGTGTTTCACTCGGGGGCAAATTTTCTTTAACCCTCGTGCTTTGAAACCCTCGCAACGCTCAAGATTCCATTTTTCGAACCACTCGCTACGCTCGTGGTTCAATTTTGGAATCTTTCGCTTGCTCGGGTGTCAATATTAGCACGAGCGGTTAAACAAAAACTTTGCCCCCTTGTAAAACAAATAACTATTTCACCACACCTACTTGGAAAGGCTTACTTTGCACTTCAAAAACTGATAGCAAAGTTGCATTTTATTCACATGTGAGGCAAAGTAATCAAATGCAAATTTTGAGTTGTTTTCTTATGTTTGCTGGTAGAATTGACTTTTATGATGATTTTGGATGATAAATATTTAATAGGTAACATTAATTTGGATTTGATTTTGTTTGATATTTTACATTTAATATTTGCTTCGGGTTGGTGTGGTGAAAAATTTTGTGTTTCACTCGGGGGCAAATTTTGTTTAACCCTCGCGCTTTGAAACCCTCGCAACGCTCAAGATTCCATTTTTTTAACCACTCGCTACGCTATTGGTTCAATTTTGGAATCTTTCGCTTGCTCGGGTATCAATATTAGCACGAGCGATTGAACAACAACTTTGCCTCCTTGTAAAACAAATATTACTGCGGGGCGGGGGCGCTGCTGCTGGAGGGGGCCTGACAATAGGGCTGTTGACGTGAATCGCGAATATATAACATGTTATATGTTTACCATAGCATAATATTAGAATGCTGCAAATTATATTTGCAAGTGTAAATATGCTTAACAAATTATTTAAAAATATTAATAAAAAATTATCATGATAGTATTAAGGTTCAAATCTATGTAACAGCTCATACGAGTTAACATGTTTTGGTAATGTATTTAGGACGATCGACCACCTCAATGTAGACGAGTTGAATCTTAATACTATCACGATACAGGATACGGATTTAAAGGACATTGTTGCTTTAGCACGTGGCTAGGTATAATAGAGGTAGGTACGGGAGCTAAACCGCCCGTAGGTATAAAAGAAATAATGGTTTTTGTTAAAAGCTTATAGGGTCTTAGGCGTAAAAATAAGGCATAGGTATATACTATAATAGTAAATGCAAATAATCCAATTAGCTCCAGGATGGTAGTGTAATATGTGGTTCGTATGCGTGCATGTGCCTCCATCAATTGGTTGAACAAGACAGATTCGAACTGTCGACCTCCGTCTGTGGTGATGTGAAGAGCATCAAGCATGCCAAACCGAGAGATCTACCAAAACCAAACCAATCTACTAAAAGTTTGCAAAGCTAACCGTTTCTACTACTGTTTTAACATTGTTCTATAGATAAATTACTTGGCTATCGGTATGGTATTTGCGGATTCCTGAATTCGACGCCACTTTTATTCTACACGTCGTGAAAAATATTGCGGCGTCGATTTTGGCTTCCTTTGTGTGACGTAACACAAAAAAAAACACATACATTTTCTTCATTTTGTGTTACATTCTTGCATATTTTTGTGAATATTCCATTGTGTTACCTACACTTTTTTGCAATTCACTCGTTTACGGGTTTTACTAGTGCTGCACTCTGGCAACAGAACATTGTATTCTCTATCGCCATAATTTGTGACGTTTTCAACCAAAAGGTTAACATTGTCGGTTGTCGACGAGGCTGATTTCAAATTGAAGCTTTATGGAAATAGCGCCTTATTGACAACAGATAATAAGTACCCCTTTGGTTGAAAATGATACATTTGTCCCTATTCACTTAATTTAGCCATAATTATAAACGTATTCATGAAAGCATTTTTCAGCTTTAGATGTGCATATGCAGTCATGCACATCTAAAGCTGGAAAATACTGACTTATAAATCGAAATGTAATAAGTGACTTATGAACATATTCCGATTGATCAAACTTTAATTATTCTATGTGCGGCAATTAGCACTGTACGTAAATACATACCTATTTCGAAAATTTTACCGGCCATATGTAAGTACTTACTGCAACTACAAAACGTTGTGCGAATAGTTAAGGTGGTTCGCTTTCCATACAAAAAACAATTGCGTTATATTAAGTAATTACGCACTATTAGGTAATTAATTGTTTTTTGTATGGAAAGCGAACCACCTTAATTGCCAACGAGAGGCGACAAATTGAAACACGATCTAAGGGAGTTCTACTTTTCGAACATGTATGTTTGGGACTGCTTCTAACTCGACCTAGCAGAGATACTATTTTCTTGCGCATGATTGCCAGAAAACTTCTAGCTTCGCAAAACATGCCAGATGCACTACAGCATTCTGAATGCATTGTTATACTGCACTTTTAATGCATTGTAGGCTCGCTTCGTATAGTTAACCCACAGGCCGCTCGAGTAAAAGGAATGGCAATATGATCTAAAGAGCGTTGTACCTTGACATTACTGATATTATTAACATAAAAGGTTTACATTTGCTCCATGTGAAGCTGTTGGAGGAAAGAAAATTATAACACTCATGAACATTCCTTTTCAATATTTTACTGACAGGTGAATAGGTTCTAAAAATGTAGTGCAATTTCCTTTACCTTCGTATTTTCACGGATACGTCCGAACATCTCATATATGCTACTTGTACTTCAGTCAATACAAACAGTACTGAGGCGAGGTTGACTAAAGTAGCTTTTATACCTAACTATTCGTATCTTCTCCTGCAATTGGCGACTGACACGAAGACGTCAGACGCCCGAGGCGCGCGACGCACGTCCGGCGCCGGCGACTCAGCAGAGACTCATTCTGGCTGCTTGTATCAGCTCCTGAAATTTGAGAATAATTACATTTAGAATATTTGTTTAAAATGATTTTATCAGTGCAACATAAACTTTAATTCACTTTCATAACTTTCCTGGCTTATTTTATATAGGCCCTACATACACAGATGGCGCTAGAAATAGGTACGTAACTTTTATGAAAACCTAAATGTTAAATGTTTTAAAATAATGCCTGCTTATATGACCTTGTATTATCGTAGTTTATATAAACTGATATGTCGTTTTTACAAACACTCCCTCAGTGGACTTGTTGTACAAAGTAGCAACAAAGGTCTTTCAAATTCTGAAAGTGTCATTACGGGATTGTCCATATGAGTATGACACCAACGAAACGGCCAAGCCGTACTGTTTGACCAAGATGTTGGCTTTATACTGTTAGAGCTTATAAAGTTAGGAATGACAGAGTAAAAGTCTTGGTACCTACTACGGGATCTGATAACTTTTTAGTGTAAAAGCTTTATGCAACTAGTCTTGGCAACACTTTACATTAAATGTTTTGGTGGGTTGTTCTAACCTCAAAAGTAGTATACTAGAGGTAATTGAGGTAATCTGAAAAAAAAACCCGCCAAGTGCGAGTCGGGCTCGCGTTCCATATATATGTAAGTAGAAACTATTCCCCGATTCTGGCCCCACCTCTCAGTGGTCGCCGATCCTGACCCCAGGGCCGATCCACCGCCCCCGCTGAACCTAAAAAAAAAAAAAAAAAAAAAAAAAAAAAAAAAAAAAAAAAAAAACAAATAGCCCCCCATTTGAATTGATTGCGCTAGGTCTCAGCAGTGCCCGGCGCCTCCTTCAGGTACTTACGAAATACGCTAATTAAACAATACACCTTGCTCACCACGGTAACAATAGGCTTATCGACCCTTTTCTATTGTTCGATCTCGACTCGGGCGCGTTATTGTGTTACCGAGCATACTACCTGGATGGACCCTTCACCCACCGACGTCTTCATTCATGCCTTCTTTATGTGTGTATTATACTGTAGGTATTAGCGATAGGTGTTTGCAATAGGTATTAGCGATAGGTATTTGCAATAGGTATTACCGATAGGTATTTGCAAAAGGTACTTATTTGCGATTCATTATCTTATTATCTTACAACCTCTTGGAGCTATTTCGATTTATAAGGAATACAGTTCTAACCTAACCTAACCTAATTAGAATTTACACAAGTAATCCGTCGGTAGCCTAAACTAACCTAAACCTTCTTTTACCAAACCTAACTTGACCAAACCTAACTAAAATCAACCTAACTTCTCATTTCAAACTAACCTGCTTTCACCTGCTTTCACCTAGTCTTCGTTCAAGTTATGTTTTAACCTAAATACCTAAACTTCTTACCTATCCAAACTAAAGCATCCTACATATCGTATACATACTTACCTATATTGTGCATATTGTATTGTGTTATTTTATTTAGTTTTACCTATTTCTAACTCATTATTTTTGTCTGCGATAAATGCAATTCAACCTAATGTAGCCTTTTTTATTCTTAAACTATTCTATCTTCTTAAACTTAGTATAGTAGTAGAAAGTAAACTCGTAGCTACTTGTTTCTTTGTATTATTAAAATAATAACTAGGCGTGTGAGGCATTTCTTGTGCACTTGTTTTCATTGTTATAACAGCTTAATTGCTTTATTGATAGACGTCTATTATATTTTATGCTGACAATGGATTATTATGTGGATATAATTTGGGTTTGAGTACAGGGAGCGTCTGTTTAGATGAACTTGTTGAGACATGTTACTTTGTATGATTTTAAAAAAATAACGAGACGTGTCAACTGGTTTCAACATGATTTAGTCTAATACGTCGGCATTTCTTGTGTGTCGGTATTCATTGTTATAACAGCATAATTGCTTTATTGGTAGACATCTATTATATTTTATACTGACAATGGATTTATTGTTTCCTATTATGCTTTTGAATTTGGGTTTTAGTAAAGAGAGCGTCTGTATTAGATGAACCTGTTGAGACATGATTTGAACGATACTGTATCCTGCTCACTATCACAGTATAAAAGCCGAAGAGAAATGGCTTTGAGTAAGTATTACTGTCGTGGCAGTCCTCTGTATCAGAGCTCCTTGTATCTACTGCAGTATATAGAAATATAGTGTTAATTCAACAGTGAAGTGTTTAAGTGTTTATAGAAAGACCCAACAATGGATGTAAGTATGTCTTTTATTACCGTAACTTACTTTGTTTTGTTTTCACTTGTGTTCTTTGTGTTTTAATTATCAAGATTGTAGACAGTGTGTAAATTATTGTTTTATATTGTTTCAGTTCACTGAAAATACTTTCAAGAACTATTACTACCCGGATGATAATAAAGACGAATCAAGCGATGAAGAGGGTACGCTTGGTCTCAAAGTTAAACAAGCCATCGCAAAGAAACGTTCAGGAAACAATATCGATAGCTTCTTTGAACGACCTAAAAAGCAGTCTAAAGTTGTGAAACGGTCTTCAAATGTGAGCAAAAGTTCACCAGACGGTGTTGCAAACTTGTCATCCGGACAAGACGACGGGGCCTATGCATCACATTTGATTAAAATCGAGATATATGATATGCATAAAATCAAAAACGTCCCACCCATGGAACACTGGAAGCATGCGGACTTCAGATTGAAATATTTTGCGTTGGAAGACGATTTGGAGCTACAAAATACGCGAAATATTATTTATAACATAACAAAGCAATTAGCTTCTAAGGACAGTAGTGTGAAATATTTTATAGATAATAAGAAACAGTGATAGTTATAATTATTAATGATAGCAGTAGCTTAATGATTGTGTTAACGTATTTCTCATTTTTTACCTCTCCTTAAGTACATTTACCATGTAACAGATTATTTTTATTGTATCACATTACAACAAGTTTTAATTTAATACTTCTCATTTGTAAAGATTACAGTCCCCACTCTTAGAAATCTTATACCTGTAGTCAACTATTTAAATGAAAGAAAGCACTGTATGATTTCTCATTTCATAATGGACTCTTTGAGTTGTGATGTCTACGATCTTGAACTTGTCAGACTCTGTGAAGAAATAGAAGAAAATGAAGATCTATGCGAGGCTGCCCGTCTTGTGAGCCAACTACATCGAGAGGCGTAAGTAAAAGTATTCCTGTTCATACATGTTTATAACTCTTAACCAGTACCTGTTTAACAAAGGATGGGTTCCTCCTAACTTGTTGTGACCAGAACTTATTGTTAGGATAAACGTGGGGTGGGAGAGTGCTGGTTATATAAGCGGGGTATCTCGAGTTCATATCATTCAGTGTTTTGGTGCCGTGCTTGTACTGTGATATCCTTTTCGATAATGGTGTTTACTTACTATCATATTGGTCTCACTTTGCCTCGTGATAAGATTGAGGAATTAAGTAAAGAATTTATTTTAGCATATTTTCATAGAAATATAAGAATGTGGTATATATCAAACAAATTACCTCACTCGTTACTGGAAGATTCTGATATTATACCGTATTATACACCATGTGATGGGCATATCAAAAATTCCAAGGGGAATACTCAGTCATCAGATGTGATTGATGGAGTTTTGATGATGCGGGCCTATTGTCAGCAGTGTCGAAAAGACTTACGTTAGTATATACAACCAACCGTTTTAGTAATTATTTTTATTTTATCTGACATTAAGATATTTATGTTTATTATGTATTTTTATAGATCTTCTCAAATAGGACGGGGAGTAAAAAGGACAGCTGCAGTTTTGGAGACCGAAGAATTCTTGGTGAAGAAAAACCGTTCAGCAGCTGCTGAACCTGTAGCATCAACATCATCCGAACCAGTTCCCGATGTCATTGTGAGATTTGTGAGTACAAATAATAATCATGAAATTGAATGTTCTGTGTGTAATAAGTTTGTTTCTAAAAGATATTTTAAAAATCATTTAAATAGTAATCTTCACAAAAATAATGTTTTAAGGGCTGACATTGAATGGGTTAATGTTCAGTTAATTGAAAATGCTTTTAAGAATAGGGTGGCCACTTACAGAATACTATTAAATGAAAATGTTCACCAACCATTTACTCCCGAATCCATTTTACTAGGAAATAAAGAGAAAATCTTTGCATTATTGGATCGTTCCCTCACTGATCACCATGCTTTAAAAGTAAACTTTATTTTGAATGCGGATTTTACTCAAGAGAGCAAACAAGTAAATAATACATTTGATTTCCAATTATGTAACAATGTAGTTGATGTTAGCAGCGACAAAGATGATATTTTCGAGTCAGTTGTTAAAGATATATTAACAAAATTATTTAACTTTGAGAGAAAAGACAGTGGATGGAGTTTAGTAAAATTTAACTATCTAGATGTCAATGTAAACAAATTTAATCCATTGCGTGGTTCTTCCTATATCGAATTACCACGTGATATTCAGAACAGAAAAGCAGTTATTAATGTAAAAAATAATGATCATGAATGTTTTAGATGGGCTGTATTGTCAGGCTTGTATCCACCTACAAGTCATCGTTCAAACACTGCGAAATCGTATATAGCGCATAAAAATAAATTTAATTTTAGAAATTTAACTTTCCCACTTAAGGTTGGAGATATTCAGAAATTTGAAAAAATGAATGATATAAGTATAAACGTTTTTGGTCTTGAATACAATTCGAAAAGTAAAAAACATGACGTAGTAGGCCCATTACACTTAACAAAGTGCAAAAAAGCTACCCACTTGAATTTATTGTACATATCCAAAGACAGTAAGGGGCATTATTGCTATATCAAAAATTTATCTAGGTTAGTATCTAAACAATTATCAAATACACAGCATGCTGCACATATTTGTGATGGTTGTTTGTCGAACTTTACAACTCGCAACAATTTAATGAATCATCAAAGAAACGATTGTTTCCATGTTTGTACACATTTACCTTCAGAACAGGATAAAAAGAAAAACTGGTTCAATGAAAACGTTTCCTCCAATATACTTACTTTCGATAATTATGAACGTAAATTAAGGGTACCTTTTGTTATTTATGCTGATTTCGAGGCCTTTCTAAACCCGATTCAAACAGGTACAATTAATCCTACTACATCCTCAACAACAAATGTACAAAAACATGAGGTATATAGTTTTGGATACTACATTAAATGTTCTTATAATGATAAATTGTCAGTGTACAGAACATATAAAGGCAAAAATTGCACCCAGGAATTTATGAAGTATATGGAACAAGACTTAAAGGCCATTTGTAGGAGAAATACTTTTGTAAAAACTCCATTGCCTTTATCTAATGCAAATAATGTGCATATTGCTCAGAGTAGTACATGTTATATTTGTGATAAAAAATTAAACGAGGATTCAGTCATTTCCTATAATTACCATACTGGTCTTTATGAAGGAGTGGCACATACATTTTGTTCTGAAAAATACAGGGCACCTAATTTTGTACCTGTATTTTTCCATAATTTGTGTAACTATGATAGTCATTTTATAGTGCATGGGCTTGGTTTGGCAGAAGGCGACATTGAACTGATTCCAGAGAACAAAGAGAAATACATTTCATTTTCTAAGAGCTTACAAATAAATAATCGCACAATTAAATTGAGATTTGTCGATTCACTTAAATTTATGTCCAGTAGTCTTGACAAATTGGCAAAAAACTTGTTGCCTGAACAATTTCATGAATTAAAATTGAATTTTTCATGCGAGGAGGATTTTAAACGCTTATTACGAAAGGGTGTCTATCCCTATGAACACATGTCATCATACGATTCTTTAAACTTAACAGCTCTTCCCTCTAAAGATGATTTCTTTA
This sequence comes from Cydia splendana, assembly GCF_910591565.1. Classification (NCBI taxonomy): domain Eukaryota; kingdom Metazoa; phylum Arthropoda; class Insecta; order Lepidoptera; family Tortricidae; genus Cydia; species Cydia splendana. The sequence goes on from NW_026946890.1 coordinate 433,996, forward strand.
GTTCCTTGTCTGATAGTCACATCTCAGAAGAGGATTATGATCACGCAAAAGATGTTTGGTCTCATTTCGTTTTTAGAAGTTGATCTCGAATACCCTAACGAGTTGCATGACTCTCATTCAGATTTGCCATTTTGTCCTGAAAACGTTTGTTTGGGTAATTCCAAAGAAAAAAAATTAATTCCTAATTTAAATAAAAAAACGAATTATGTCATTCATTATAGAAATCTAAAACAGTGTTTGAAGAATGGTTTGAAATTGAGTAAAATCCATCGCATTCTTAAATTTCAGCAGTCTATGTGGTTAAAAAGTTACATAGATTTGAACACCCACATGCGATCACAGGCATCATCCGATTTTGAAAAAGATTTCTTTAAACTAATGAATAATTCAGTGTTCGGTAAAACCATGGAAAATGTTGCAAAACGCGTAAATGTCAAATTATTAAATCACTGGGAAAATCGAGGAAAAACGCAGGGGGTTCAATCTTTGATAGGGAAACCTGAGTTCCATAGTTTATCCATATTCTCTGAGAATTTAGTGGCCGTTCAATTGAATAAAACTAAAATATTTTATAATAAACCGATTTATCTGGGATTTTGCGTATTAGATATATCGAAAACTTTGATGTATGACTTTCACTACAGCTACATGAAAACCAAATATCCAGACAATCTTAAGCTTCTTTATACAGATACTGATAGCTTAGTATATCAAATTTTCACGGAAAATTATTACGCAGATATAAAATCAGATCTTAATTTATATTTTGATACATCTGACTATCCTCCTAACAATAAATATGATTTGCCGTTAATAAATAAAAAGCGATTAGGGTTTTTCAAAGATGAAAATAATGGTAGAATTTTAAAAGAGTTTGTAGGTCTGAGATCTAAAATGTATACCTTAGATGTTGAAAAATATGACGAGAATGATGAGAAAACCGAAAAATACGGTGTTTTATCAAAAGCCAAAGGAGTGAATAAATGTGTTACAAAAAAATTTACTCTTGACAATTACAAAACGTGTTTATTTAATAAAAATTTGCAACGCGCTCAAATGCTAAGATTTAAGTCTATAAAACATATAATATTCACTCAAAAAATAAATAAAATATCATTATCGCATGAAGATACAAAACGGTACTTATTAGAAAACTCTTCTGACACTCTAGCGTGGGGTCATTATAAAATACCGCAATAATGAAAAAGTTTCAAAGTTGTAATATAATCACACAGAACATTCGAATTCCAAATTATTGTTTGTACATTGTATATTTTTTAAGGTATTACTTGTAAACATGTAAAAAAATGTATGAATTTTATTTTATTGTATCTTTTAAGGTATTTTTGTAAATATGAAACAAAAAAAATAATGTTAAAAGTGTGATCATAAATAATAAAAAAAAATTTACGTAATCATTTTGTTTTGTTTTTTTGTCTACTATATCTGAGTTGTTTAAATAGTAATCATCTTTCTGAATATTACCATTTAAAGTCCATCCGTTAACATATCAACACTCACCCACACACATACACACATACACATAGATTACGATATTTAATAATGATTCACTTTTATCATCCTTTCACCACCATTGTCGCAGGTCCTAGTGGGTGTGGTAAAACGCAATTTGTTACAAACTTTTTGAATAACTCCAAACAGATATGTAATGTTGAATTTGATGAAATTATTTGGTGTTATGATGAAATGCAACCTCTCTACAATCTGGAAAATGTAAATTATAGTCAAGGAATACCAGATTTTTCAATTTTTGATGGGAAGAAACCTAAACTTCTTATTATAGATGATTTGATGAGAGAATCAGATGGACGAATCGTTGACATTTTTACGAAAGGTAGTCATCATAGAAACTTAAGTGTTTTTTATATTACACAAAACGTATTTCATCAAGGTAGAGGTCAACGTGATATTTCATTGAATACAAGCTACATTGTATTTTTTTAAAATCCCAGGGATAAAACTCAAATACGCTACCTGTCACGACAAGTTTACCCAGAAAACTCAAAGTTTGTGGACGAAGCCTACAAAGATGCTACAAAGGAGGCTCATGGTTACCTCATGATTGACCTGAAACAAAATACAAATGACATATGCCGTTTTAAAACAAAAATATTTCCGTTTGATGGGCATTGCACAGTGTATGTACCTAAAAAGGGGTTTAAATATGATAAAAATCACCATATTTTAGTCAGTTCTACATGATGCATGCAAGAGTAAACACATATAAACATTTACTTGAAGCATTGCAGTTGCTTAAACCCAAATATCGTACTGCATTACTTAAATCTTGTGACGATGAAGAGATCAACATTATTTGTGAGTGCATTTATAACGTCCTAAATGGGAAAATTCCATTAGAAAAAAAAGAAAAGACGAAACTAAAAAAATATAAAGATATTTTAAGAAAATTAGTTTCGAAAGGGAAACATAAAATAAGAAAAACTGTTATAGTTCAAAAAGGAGGTGCATTTCTACCTATTATTTTAGGTGCAGTTTTAAGTGCTTTAGTGAACTCTTTATCATAAACAAAATGGAAAACACAAAAAAAAATGTTATTAGTTGAATCAGATTTTATTGAAAGGCTGAAACGGAATGAGAGTCCACCCGAAAATTCCTCATCTCGGCTAGATGGAGAGATGCAAAAAATCCTTAAAAGTAAAATGAATGATCGCGAAAAGTGGACGTTATATTCTCAAGCATTACAAAGATTTCTACATTTTATTGAAACAGATCGAAAGCCGTTTAGAATACCCATCGTGATGGAGGGGGTAGATCAAGTCATCAACGAAAGTAATGATATTATAAAAACAAAAGTGAACAAAAAGGAGGAGATTGAAAATAATGAGTCAGTTACAGATAATGTAACTGAAGCAGCCACACCGTCATCGTTTAATACACCACCTGGCGAAATAAATCAAGAACTAATGCCAATTAGTCCCTCAAAAATTATAAACATATTACCCAAATCTTATGAAAAAAAAGCTCGAACGTTGTTAGATTACATTGTTTCAAGTAAACCGAAAATTTGGTGGAAACAGACTGGTGAAGTTGTTATAAATAACCAAACCATTCAAAATAGTAATATTACTGATTTGGTAAGCGACACCGTTAGATGTCTTAAACGTCCTAAGCCAATTGGATGGGAAGTGTTTGCTTTACTTTTAAAAGATATCGAAGTTCCTAGGTCATGCATAGGTAATCCTACAAATTTAGCATTTATTAATGGTACTCCTTTGATTGAACCCTTTACCCCCTCCACATCTGTGAAGACGAGAGCCTCAACAGATAAAGATAATAACACTTCTACGCCTCTTGCTACACGGGAGCAAAAGCGATCCGGAAAGAAAATAGAGTGGGAAAGATGGACTCCTTATTAGATATTAACAGAATCTATTATGACGTCTCTAATCCAGCTGGCTATAGCAGTTTAAATAATTTATCAAAGGAAATGAAAGGTCAAATGAACAAAGAGGAAGTGAAAAAATGGTTACAATCTCAAGATACGCACACGCTGCATAAACCTATTCATAGACGATTTACTAGAAATAAATACATTCTCTCGAACTTTAATGAACTTTGGCAAGCTGATTTAAGTGATATGAGTACTTATAGTCAATATAATGATGGGTACAAATATATTCTTTGTGTTATTGATGTGTTCAGTAAATATGCTTTTGCAAGAGCCATGAAGAAGAAGGATTCAGCAACTGTTAAACAATGTTTTGAAAGCATATTTACTGAAGCCAACTCTGTTCCCCGTCACATCCAATCTGATAAAGGTACAGAATTTGTTTCAAAGGCGGTTAGAGATTACTTTAAGAGCAAAAATATTAATTATTATACCACTAATAACCCCGACATTAAAGCAAGTATAGTAGAAAGGTTTCAAAGAACACTTAAAATGAAAATGTGGCGTTACTTCACTCATAAGAATACATATAACTACACAAATATATTACAAGATCTTCTACATTCTTACAACCATAGCTATCATTCTAGCATTAAAATGCGCCCAGTTGATGTTAGCTCTAATAATATGTGACGTCCCACGGTCAAAGGTACCTTATGGCGGGTATGGAGTTATGCATACCCCAGTAATCTACAATAAATAAGCTATCGATAACACAAAAGATCAACCTTCTAGGTTGCGTAGTTACAGAGATATGATTTTTTGAAAATAATGTTGTGAAATGAGCAACTTTACGATAGAGAAGTTTTAAGTTTAGCCGCCTAAAAAACTATGTTCCTGAAGTAAGTTACATAGTTGACTACAAATAATAATGCCTTATATATCTGAGATTAAAAAAATATTGCGACGTGTTCTGTAATGCAAATAGAAACTTTTGATATCGACTGATTTATGTGTATACTAACCAATCTCTTGAAAATAAAGTTTTATTTCATTTTCACGATTGATTGCAATGAGCTCTCAAGATTTAAATTTTATCTATTAGAAAACGACACTGACAGACAGTTTAAGCAAAAAACAATACCGATTTAGAGGTGAAAATGTATTTTCTGACTTTTTCATATAAAATCACAAAATTGAATATTTTTACTTTTAATGTGACACACAATCAATTTTTCTGAGCACATATGAAAGAAATTCTGTCATTCAAATGAAATAAATCCTAAAACCCCAACTAAATACTATATTTAACCCCTTATGCCACTTTAAACTTACATAACAATAACAGTATTTGCTCCATACATTTACGAAAAGGTACCTTATGGAAATAAATCTAATAATACATCACTACAAAATATCAATCATATTATAGTTTATCTTTTATGAATAGAAAATATTAATTTACATTAAACTGCCCCCAATTTAATTAGTTCTTCGTCATAATAATCTTAAAAAAGACCAATAATTTGTATGTAATGAAAAGGTACCTTGTGGTCAAGTTACATGATGAGGCATGATGATGATGGAACAGTTAGGATAAACTAATAATATTTTGGGGTTAAGATGGTATAAATCGTCTATTTCTTATCAATAATATATTTCGGTTGCTATTGAAGATAAGCGGCATTGAGGTTCAATGACCTCAGATATTCCATAAGGTAATGCGTCGGGTATTGGCATTTTTCAGCAAACCAATGGCTGATTTACTGCATGCGACCAAACCAAATGAAGATTATTCTAGTTAAGAAAGACTTGACGAGAGTAACTTTGGTATAATAGCAGTCTACTTGGATTTGTGATGTCGGTCTATGTACGGTTATAATATTTGCAAGGCGCCCCAACCAGAACTGAAATTATCAAATTAGTTTTGCAGAATGCTAATACAGTTCTCTACCAAACTTCTTTTCCCGTATTGACTAGTTTTTTTGGGAATTTTCAATCTTTTTTCCATAAGGTACCTTTTCTACTAAACTCTGAGACGACATTACTAGGCTTATAACTAACTTATAACAAAAATAAAAACAGGTAAACAAACGTTACGCATTAAGGTTTCAGATCACACAATAAAAAAAAAATGAGTATTTTTTTCACCTCTTTACAAAACATTTAATATCTCCGAAACTAGAAACCCTCATAAGGTACCTTTTCCCGTGGAACGTCACATATTATGACTGTTTGGTGTAATTTATATGATCGCAAAAAAGATAGGCAAATTTCATTAGAAACTAAAAAACTAAATGTAGGTGATCATGTTAGAATCACTAAATATAAGCATGTGTTTCAAAAAGGTTATGAAAGTAATTGGAGTGATGAAATATTTATTATTGATTCGATTATTAACGAGTTGTTTATACAATAAAGGATTTAGAAGGTGAACCCATCATTGGTACATTTTATTCTAAAGAATTACAAAAGGTAACTTACCTCCCCTCCAACGAGTATAAAATTGATAAAATAATACGCTCGCGTCGAGTTGCTGGCAGAAAGGAAATACTAGTTAAGTGGCAAGGTTATCCTAATAAATTTAATTCTTGGATACCTGAATCAAACTTAAAGAAAATATGAGTGAAAATAGTTTTTATCTAACTTTGTTAAGTAATAGTTCATCAGATTACTACACGGATAACACGACTGCACATTTCTTAACTAAATTACCAAAGACCATTAAATTGGATGGAGAATGGGTAGTTGGGTTGGTGGAATTTCAATATCCTTGTTCCATGTATAATGTTCAAGAGCACGAAAACATCATTTATTTAAAGAAAAAGGTGTTATCACCCACCGATAAAACTACAAAAATAGTAGATATAAAAACTCATATACCAGCCACTACATATGATAATATAGATCATTTTCTTCAAGCGTTTAATGAAAACCCACAGTTAAAAAATAACGTAAAATTTCGATATGATGGATTAACAAAACTGGTTGGAATAGCAACAACAAATAAAGAAATAACATCTATCATTACAACTCCGATACTAAGTCTGCAATTGGGTTTTAAACCGAAAACAAATTTAAAACAAAATACATTAGGAAAAAGCCCTGCAAATTTATATTTAGGTTTACCATCTCAAATATTTGTTTATACTGATATAATACACCCACAAGTAGTCGGAGATGTTATTACTTCATTACTCAGAATAATACCTTTAGATCCAACTAAGTTCATTTATGGAGCTTATAAAACTCACATCTTCTCACCCGCTCATTATGTACCAGTTTTACGAAGAGAGTTCGATACCATTGAAATAGATATAAGAACAACGACTGGTGTCAGAGTACCATTTCAATTTGGATCTTCTTGCGTGAAGCTACACTTTCAACGAGTAAAATGATTTACAACAGATCGTCAGTCTCTTGTCCTTACGAACATTATTATTCACACCAAGCCGGCTCTGGGATAGGTATTGTCTATAAGGGAGTTCCATATCAACGAGGACATGGTATAGGCAGTTTTTTGGGTGGACTATTTAGATCAGTGCTCCCTTTGTTATCTAGCGGTTTAAAAACCATTGGAAAAGAAACCTTAGGGGCAGGGGTTGGTTTGTTAACTGATATGGTAAATTCTCGTCCTATGGATAGTTCCATTCGATCACGATTTAAGGAAGCGAGCGCTAACCTAAAAAGAAAGGCTGATGAAAAAATTGATTCTCTCATGTCAGGATCTGGGTATAAAATGTCGAATAAAAGAAGAGAACCGCTCATTACTCGAAAAGCATCGCGACGAAGAGGAAGTAGAAATAATAATAAAAATAACGATATATTTTCAAGTTAAATAATGTCATTTCTACACAGTCATTCATGTGAATGTGCAAAATCTGAATTAGATATATTTGCCCTTCCATCAACTCAAACAAGTATTGAAAGCGGACATTGGATTCATTACAAACCAATTTCATCTTTAAGTGATGATGGCCCCATTGAATTTCAAGTACCTGGATCAGGAGATGACTACATTGATCTATCACACACAATGTTACATATTACTGCTAAAGTATTGAATCAAGATGGGACAAAATTAAAAGCAGATGCCGGAGTTGGACCCACCAATAACTGGCTACATTCCCTTTTCAACCAACTTGATGTATATTTAAATCAAAAACTCATATCACCCCCAAACAATACATATGCTTACCGTGCTTATATGGAAAATCTTCTCAACTATGGACCGGCAGCCAAAAAAACCCATCTTACTTGTGGGTTATGGTATGAGGATACCCCAGGTTTTATGGATACCGTTGACGCCAACAACAAAGGATTTCAGAAAAGACTAGAATTTATCAAAGAGAGTAAGGAAGTGGAAATGATTGGACATTTGCATGGCGATATATTTAACCAAGAGAAATTCTTGATAAATGGTGTTGAATTGCGTATTAAGTTAGTCCGATCAAAAGAATCATTTAATTTAATTTGTCATCAAGATAAAAAACTTAAAGTACAAATAACAGATGCTAGTCTCATTGTTAGAAGAACAAAAATCAATCCTAGCGTTTTGTTAGCCCATCAAAAAGTATTGGCAACAACGACTGCGAAGTACCCCATTACGAGAGCAGAAGTTAAGGTTCTCACAATACCAACAGGGGTCCAGGGTAAAACATTGGATAATATATTTCTCGGACAAATTCCTAAACGCTGTATTATTGGATTTGTATCAAATTCAGGTTTTAATGGAAATTTAGCTTTGAATCCATTTAATTTTCAAAATTATAATATGAATTCATTTAGCTTGTTTGTAGATGGTCATGAAATTCCTTCTAAAACATTACAACCGTCATTTAGTTCTGGTTTAATAGCGGCGGCATATCACACCTTATTTTCTGGAACTGGTATTCATTTTCACAACGAAGGTAATGGAATAAGTAGAACAGATTATGGTGGAGGATATTGTTTGTTATGTTTTGATTTAACCCCTGATTTATCTGCTAGTTCAACTTCACACTGGAATCTTGTTAGACATGGAAGTGTTCGGATAGAAGTACGCTTTGATTCGGCTATAACTAGCACCATTAATTGTATCGTGTATGCAGAATTTGACAACATTATTGAAATAAACAAAAACCGTGATGTATCTGTAGATTATAATAGTTGAAAAACATAATTATATAAATACAATGTTTTCTTTCGTTTACGTTATTTTGTTGTAGTCATTGTTTGCATCATCATCAAGACATAAATTGTTATTAATTAAGTAATTATGGATACTAATGAGATTCAATTTTGTATGAAGAAATTAAACCCACTTTTTGAATCAAATGTTTTTGCTGCTAACAAAATACCTATTTGGGTCGATCTACCTGTTTTTATTGTTAGTAATTTGGACCCTGACACGAAACCAGGCTCCCACTGGGTTGCCATACACATTGATGTTACTGGTATAGGAGAATATTTTGATTCCTTCGGACGGAAGCCTTCAGGTTACCATAACTTATTTTTAAAAAGAAACACCAGACAGTGGTTTTATAACAATAAACCTCTTCAAAACCATTTTACTTCAGTTTGTGGTGAATATTGTCTAGTTTATTTGTATTTTAAATATCATGGAAAAACTATGACAGATATGCTAAGTTTGTTTTCTGATAATTCTGTATGTAATGACCTTATATTAAGGAATATGTTTAAAACATTTTTTGTGAAATAAAATAATACGTGTACTTAAATAAGATTTTTTATTTTTTCATATAATACAAAGACCTTTTAAACCACACATTTTTTTTTAAATTGTATTATTTACAAAATATTTCTTAACATTCTTTGTTACTTAAAAAACGAGACGACACAAAGAAATCTGTTACATGGAAAATGTACTTAAGGAGAGGTAAAAAATGAGAAATACGTTAACACAATCATTAAGCTACTGCTATCATTAATAATTATAACTATCACTGTTTCTTATTATCTATAAAATATTTCACACTACTGTCCTTAGAAGCTAATTGCTTTGTTATGTTATAAATAATATTTCGCGTATTTTGTAGCTCCAAATCGTCTTCCAACGCAAAATATTTCAATCTGAAGTCCGCATGCTTCCAGTGTTCCATGGGTGGGACGTTTTTGATTTTATGCATATCATATATCTCGATTTTAATCAAATGTGATGCATAGGCCCCGTCGTCTTGTCCGGATGACAAGTTTGCAACACCGTCTGGTGAACTTTTGCTCACATTTGAAGACCGTTTCACAACTTTAGACTGCTTTTTAGGTCGTTCAAAGAAGCTATCGATATTGTTTCCTGAACGTTTCTTTGCGATGGCTTGTTTAACTTTGAGACCAAGCGTACCCTCTTCATCGCTTGATTCGTCTTTATTATCATCCGGGTAGTAATAGTTCTTGAAAGTATTTTCAGTGAACTGAAACAATATAAAACAATAATTTACACACTGTCTACAATCTTGATAATTAAAACACAAAGAACACAAGTGAAAACAAAACAAAGTAAGTTACGGTAATAAAAGACATACTTACATCCATTGTTGGGTCTTTCTATAAACACTTAAACACTTCACTGTTGAATTAACACTATATTTCTATATACTGCAGTAGATACAAGGAGCTCTGATACAGAGGACTGCCACGACAGTAATACTTACTCAAAGCCATTTCTCTTCGGCTTTTATACTGTGATAGTGAGCAGGATACAGTATCGTTCAAATCATGTCTCAACAGGTTCATCTAATACAGACGCTCTCTTTACTAAAACCCAAATTCAAAAGCATAATAGGAAACAATAAATCCATTGTCAGTATAAAATATAATAGATGTCTACCAATAAAGCAATTATGCTGTTATAACAATGAATACCGACACACAAGAAATGCCGACGTATTAGACTAAATCATGTTGAAACCAGTTGACACGTCTCGTTATTTTTTTAAAATCATACAAAGTAACATGTCTCAACAAGTTCATCTAAACAGACGCTCCCTGTACTCAAACCCAAATTATATCCACATAATAATCCATTGTCAGCATAAAATATAATAGACGTCTATCAATAAAGCAATTAAGCTGTTATAACAATGAAAACAAGTGCACAAGAAATGCCTCACACGCCTAGTTATTATTTTAATAATACAAAGAAACAAGTAGCTACGAGTTTACTTTCTACTACTATACTAAGTTTAAGAAGATAGAATAGTTTAAGAATAAAAAAGGCTACATTAGGTTGAATTGCATTTATCGCAGACAAAAATAATGAGTTAGAAATAGGTAAAACTAAATAAAATAACACAATACAATATGCACAATATAGGTAAGTATGTATACGATATGTAGGATGCTTTAGTTTGGATAGGTAAGAAGTTTAGGTATTTAGGTTAAAACATAACTTGAACGAAGACTAGGTGAAAGCAGGTGAAAGCAGGTTAGTTTGAAATGAGAAGTTAGGTTGATTTTAGTTAGGTTTGGTCAAGTTAGGTTTGGTAAAAGAAGGTTTAGGTTAGTTTAGGCTACCGACGGATTACTTGTGTAAATTCTAATTAGGTTAGGTTAGGTTAGAACTGTATTCCTTATAAATCGAAATAGCTCCAAGAGGTTGTAAGATAATAAGATAATGAATCGCAAATAAGTACCTTTTGCAAATACCTATCGGTAATACCTATTGCAAATACCTATCGCTAATACCTATTGCAAATACCTATCGCTAATACCTACAGTATAATACACACATAAAGAAGGCATGAATGAAGACGTCGGTGGGTGAAGGGTCCATCCAGGTAGTATGCTCGGTAACACAATAACGCGCCCGAGTCGAGATCGAACAATAGAAAAGGGTCGATAAGCCTATTGTTACCGTGGTGAGCAAGGTGTATTGTTTAATTAGCGTATTTCGTAAGTACCTGAAGGAGGCGCCGGGCACTGCTGAGACCTAGCGCAATCAATTCAAATGGGGGGCTATTTGTTTTTTTTTTTTTTTTTTTTTTTTTTTTTTTTTTTTTTTTTTTTTTTTTAGGTTCAGCGGGGGCGGTGGATCGGCCCTGGGGTCAGGATCGGCGACCACTGAGAGGTGGGGCCAGAATCGGGGAATAGTTTCTACTTATGTATATTACACAATTTTTAACAATCAGTGCCGGATTAAGATATTTTGATGCTTTAAGCATTTCTAGACCATGGTGCCCCCTCTCCCTAGGGTCATCAAGATTACATTGATTTTTTTGGTAAATTGAGAGAAGTTCAATGCCGCATTACAGCTGAGAGTGGAAATCAGTCACATCATTTTATTACAAAAATTGACAGTGCCGTAGCAGTAATGTTGCAACAGAGTACCTAATACTGCTGCAGTCGCCACCCGAATGTCACCTTTATCATATCTAAGAAAGTGATTGAAACGCGAGCGAAGCGAGCGTGAAAATTTTTCGATATAAAAACGCAATATGATAGACAGTTGTACATTTTTACTTTTAGTATGGAAATCAGTCACATCATTTTATCACGGAAGTTGACAGTACTGCAGCAGTAACGTTGCAACAGAGTAATGTTGCTGCAGTCGTCATCCGAATGTCACCTTTGTCATACCTTAGAAAGTTATTGAAAAGGCGAGCGAAGCGAGCGCGAAAATTTCGATATAAAAAACGCAATTTTACTTTTAGTCCGAACCAGGCCCGAATCCAGGATTTCATACAGAGAAAGGATGGGACAGTTTTCTATCAGCCTAGCTTCGCATAGGGCTCGATATTTAAGGCTCTCGGCGAGGTTGTTTTCATGCATAAAATATGCAAGAAAGTAGAGCTTGGAATTGACCAAGTGAATTGAATTGGCGAAGTGTGAGCAAGGCAGTAGGCCCAGCTGCGAAGAGGAAAGCTTGGATTTGGATCCACGCCCAAGTATTATTACTTAAGGTAGAAGATCAACTTTGCCGTAAGGCAGAAGGCCTCGCATAAGACCTAACGCCGAACCGCAAAAGAGTGGGTTGAAATCGAATCTAGTGTATGTAGTCACACCTCTTCTACTGCTACCGATTGTTTCCCAAAGAAATACGCGCCATTATTTTTGCAAACTAGCTTTTGGACAGCTAAAAAAAAATCGTGTGGTAAAAACGATGTGTCTGTCCCTAATTTTAAATGAAATCTAACACTTTAAACTCTCGCGTTTTGTACACATATTTAATTACACAAACGGGTCTACCGCGTTTGGTTGGCGTTTGTGGGTTTGTTGGGACGTCAGTCTTTCCGTGACCACAGCTGGTGCAACTCAGCTGAAACGTCGGAATTAAAGGTAAAAAAACAATGAAATTATATCGCGGTAGACCCGTTTGTGTAATTAAATATGTGAGTGAAATATCTTTAAAAAATCCGTAGGGGTCGGATCTAAAACTGTAATTAAGTCCGACTCACGCTTGACTGTACATTTCTAATAGGTTTTCCTGACATCTATAGGTATAGACCTATTTTATGTATTTTTTTCAAAATTTTAGACCTAGTAGTTTCGGAGATAAAGGGGGGGGGGGAATGGTCATTTTTTGCATATTTTCTTGAATAACTTCTAAACTGTTTATTAGAAAATTATAAAAAAAATATATTTGAGATCCTTACAATAAGCTCTTTCATTTGATATGTAACATGATATAGTTTGAAAAATTTTTTTTTTTTTTTTTCATTTACCCCCCAAAAGTGGTCCCCATATTTAAAATTAACTTGTTTACGTTACATGTCCATATTTGGGTCACAAACTTACATATGTGTACCAAATTTCAACTTGATTGGTCCAGTAGTTCCGGAGAAAATCGGCTGTGACAGACGGACAGACAGACGCACGAGTGATCCTATAAGGGTTCCGTTTTTTCCTTTTGAGGTACGGAACCCTAAAAAGGACTATAATTATTAAAATCATTTAAATTAATTAAGATAAATGTGTGGAAAACTGTCAGGTAAGACGACAAGCTCTTTCAATCCTTCAACTCTTGCACTTGTACATTCTCTACTTACAGAAGTTTTGTAGAGCAGAATAAGCGAGGCATCCATTGTAGAGGTAGTGTAGGGACGCTCGGCAGGAAGCAGGTGGGCTGTCGATCACGTGTTGCGTTCATTCAGCCCAATTCCCTAGAGTTGGAGCTGCAGCTAGGTTACTGTCCCGGCGTCATTAAGTGCCACACCATTCTCCTCGAATCTTCTTGTTTTCCTGCAGAACAGAAGAACATCTTTAAGTTCGTTTTCTTTCAGTGTGCCTTTACCGAATGTATTATATCGCGGTGCCGAATACATGAATTACATGATAAGTTCGCCTTTGTACTAATGATGATGTGTGTCCTTTCATGTTTTATGTTTCTTTTTGTACAAGGACTATACCAATTTTAATAACAAAACTTCCGTGAGACACAGACATATTAAATATATTAAAAACGGGTCACTCACGTATTTGACAATAATGCCATAAATGAGGGTAGTTTCTCGCCCCCCTTGCCGCCACCGGCGCCTGCGCCGAGTTATCGGGCGCGGAGAGCTGCGGCCCGCAGTCTGCGCCGGTCCGTCACCGTAAACGCAAGCTCCTGATGACACTCCTCGGTACGGAGTGAAACATGTCGAGCGTTTTTCGACTTAAAATACGTGAGTGACCCGTTTTTAATATATATTTAATAAGGACTATACCAAACAAACTTAAGAATATCCACAAATGGCTCAAAAACAAATGAAGGGACCGGATGTGGTGTCTTCTCGGAGGACCTGAACATATACATCTCAAAACCCCTGGGTTACACTGGGAACACAATACGGTATTCCAAGCTGAATGTGTAGGAATAATAGAAGCTTGCAATGCGATAAAAAGACGAGAAGTAAAACAAGAAAATATAGTAATACTGTCAGACAGTAAATCAGTACTGCAAGCACTAGGTAGCTACAAACTTACATCGGAACTCATACTTGAATGTCATCGAGGCCTCACTGAAGTGAGCAAAGAAGGCAACAAAGTAACAGTATAATGGATAAAGGGGCATAGTGGATCAAGAGGAAACGATGCAGCGGATGAACTGGCCAGGAAAGGTTCAGAAATCAGCTAGACCAACATCACAAACAGCTTCACAATAAGTACTGGACTAAAATGAACACCTGTAGGCAGACCAAAGAACAAAACTACAAGCTTACACCAAAATATTACTAAAAACACCCAGACACCAACTACGCAAAATAGTAGGATTAATCACAGGACATAACAGACTAATCCAGCGGTCGGCAACCTTTTAGCAGCCAAGGACCAAATAGTAGTTACCGAAGTTGATGCGGGCCGCACTTTGTTAATATTTATGACTTTATCAGACATTGTCGTTTGTCAATATTACATACAAAATAGCCTAGGAGACTCGCGGGGTGCAAGTGAGAGGTTTGCGGGCCGCTAGTGAAAGGCTCGCGGGCCGCAAGTGAGAGGTTCGCGGGCCGCTTGTTGCCGACCGCTCCACTAATCAAACACCTACATAATATGGGTAAAACAGACAGCCCCATGTGCAGAGTGTGCATGGAAGAAGAAGAAACAGTAAAGCATATTCTCCTACACTGTAGGTAGAAGGTAGAAGTATACAGGAACCAATACCTAGGGACTCCGTGCACATTGAAGGAGGCAGTTAGCAACCTGAAGACACTGCTAGGTGTCATGGAGGAGCTGGGGTGGCTATAGTTCGTTTTTTTTTGCATTAGAAAAAACTTGGAAGAAGGTAAGCAATCTTGACATGTCTTTTAGTTGAAAAACGCTTTTTAAAAATCAATAACTATTACTTATAAGAATAAGAATAAGAATAATTTATTTCTAAAAACTGTTACAAACATAGTTACCAGGGGCCCCCGCACTAGGTTACACCTGTATCGCGGGGAACCAATTACACTTGTATAACAGAGTTTCGTTATCGTGTGCAGGTCATACTATTAATATAATATCACATAATAACATTAAAACTTACATTTAATACTTAAAACTAAAAATTAACAATTAACATAGTCTAAGGTAAAAATTACAGTGAAGTGACACTTTGCAAAATAGCTTCTGTCTCTGTGTAACTCAGTGATTGAAGCAGCTTATAGGTAGTGTTTTTGGCCTCATTTGCAGTGCTATCTTTTAAATCACAGTGCTTGAGAATGGCGTTGTAAGTTGCTGCCTTTATGTAGTCCCCGAAACGTTTAGCAAATGCAGATGATACTTTAGGTACCGGTAGATTAAATATGCGCTTTTTAAGGAGCGAATTGTAACAAGTGTTTAGATGATATATGGGTGATCACAACTATTTTATGCAGAAACAGTTGACGAACGGTAAGGAAGCAGAAGAATATAAATGAACATATTAGATTCATAATTGTTACATATTTGCCGTAACTTATTTTTAGACTGTGTTTTTCAATTAAAAGACACATCAAGATTGTTTACCTTATATTTTCTAATGCTAAATAAAACGAACTATAGAGTAGTGCTACCTCGTTTTCACGCAAAATAGGCCGCAAAAATGGTTGTCGACTTGCGGAAAATGCCCAGTATAACTAACTAACTAAGGGGATCCACCAACATAGGTATGTATCCTTTTGTAGTTTTGCTGAACCTATAAACACAATTTTTTTGCTCTTAAGTAGTAGTTTTTGATGGTGTTTGATCCATTGATCAGTGACCCAGTCTCAGTTTTTCTGATAAACAGCTGTCTTAATGGACTCACCGATATGTTTTGCAGAAACCTGCACCTTGTAGCATACACCTTGTTTTCTCAGTCAATCTCAATATAAATAAATACATTGGGACATTTTTACACAAATTGACTCCCAGTAGCCCCAGAAGTCCCACAGTAAGCTCAAGAAGGCTTGTGTTGTGGGCACCCAGACAACAATATAATTATTCAATATACAAATATCTGTCTCATCAAACAAATAAATTCCCTAACCAGGATTTGAACCCAGAACCATCAGCTTCACAGGCAGGGTCACTAGGCTAGGCACCCACTAGGCCAGACCGGTTGTCAAATATAACCAAGATATTCTTTTGAACAAACTGCCATATCACTGCTGGTTTCAATCTGTGCCCTTCATAATCTACATACTTACTGCTGTCTGTCTCTCATGCAGTCTAAAAAAATTAAGTGTGGGGTACAAACTTTGTGTCGCTCGAAAGTCGAAACCCTCTTGCCTTATCTCCTGATCCACCTTTCAGTACTGGTCATCACTCAAGTAATTTTCCAAATTTCTGGGAATACTTCTAGCTCGAGACAGAGGTTAAATATGTGCCATAGCGGCTCCGCCAGCACCATGCTGTACAGTCCATACGCACGAGGGAATACCATGCGGACACGAAGATTTTTTTAGCTTAAGTTGTTGAATTGCGGCACTTACCTCCAACTTCGGCTTCTCCATTAATTAATATTTTTTCAGTACCTCGTACCTCTACTGAGTCTACTGTTTCTTTTATTAGAATTCATTTATTGTATTTGTAAACCAACAAGTGTCAATACTGTCAATGTGACTGAAAGATGGCACTAGAAAAAACCGATTATTTTTAAATTGTCAAGAGCTAATGTCAGAACGTCCCTACTAATTTTGACAGCTCCCTTAAAAAAAAGAATGTCTCTGGTTTTTGGCTTCCAATTATTGGGTCGTACATTATTGGGTCGGGCTTTCTCGACCTGTACCAATAATGCGCAGCCCAATAATTGAAAGCCAAGGGACTCAAATTAGTGGACGCGAATTATGGGGTCGTACATTATTGCCCTGTGAAAAGAGTGGCTTCGTATTATCGCCCTGGACCAATCTTGCGCGGACCGAGAATGCTCAACCCAGGAATGTACAGCCCAATAATACGCGTCCACCATGGACGCCAATTATTGGGCTGTACATTCTTGGGTTGAGCATTATTTGGTTGTACATTAGTGGCTCCCAATATGCCTACTTGAATAAACTATTTTTTATCTTTATCTTTAATGATTGCTATTAGCATTATCCAGGCGCTATACCTACTTTAGCTGCTGTCACTAATTCCACGCAGACGAAGTCGCGGGCAAAAGCTAGTATATATTAATATTATAAAGGCGAAAGTATGTCTGTCTGGCTGTCTGTCTGTTACCTCTCTCTTCACGCTTAAGCCGCTGAACCGATTTAGTTGAAATTTGGTATAGAGATTGTTTGAGTCCCGGGGAAGGACATAGGATAGTTTTTATGTCGGAAATAATTCCTGAAGAGAGTGCAAATGGGGGTGGAATTTAAAGAGTTAATGAATTGCCTAATAGTTGAAGTAAGCAATGTGCTAATTGAATGATTGCTATTAGCATTATCCAGGCGCTATACCTACTTTAGCTGCTGTCACTAATTCCACGCAGACGAAGTCCCGGACAAAAGCTAGTTGAAAATAAAACCATTTCACTCATACGCTCCATACATTTGATTCGAACAACAATTCACTACGCGTAAGTTTTTGATTCAAACAAACTCAGATTCATGTTCTATAGTCAAAATAATGAGTATAAACGTATTTCAATAAAAAATATAAAATAAAAAAAATATTAAAATTATCGATAAAAAAAAGGGAGTTTCGTTTGGGACGCGGTGGTAGACGGACGTGCCCGGGGCAAACAAAGGAGTCTCAGAAACTCGTTAAAATCCCATCGAACAATAGTCACCCATCGCAAGATGAGCGTGCAATCGCGGCACAAACATCTAAGTACCGACGCGCGCTAACCAAAATAACCAAATAGACGGGAAATTTTTGCTTGCATCAATTCCTACAGTTCCGAAAGCTTTTTCTAATCAATATTTAGGCTTTACAGATGCCCACTGTACGATTATCCCGAGTGCTGTAATTGAGCTCTTCAGGAAATTAATGACCCTAGAGTCAATACCTAGAACACTATACTGACCAAGTCCTACAGTCGGGAGGATGTATAAATTATATTTCTTAAGTTAGTTCATGATTAAGAACTAAGAAATCCCGAGAATTTCCTGTGAGCCGTGTAAAATAAGTTCAATCTATAGTTTTTTTTAAACAATCGATATTTTGTTTTTTTAAGTGGCAACCCAGACGAAAGGCAAGAGGGAAACGTCCGTCGCCCTAATGTCTCCAGACAGCCGGCATTTTTGCCGTATGTAAAAGAGGTAACGGATAAAGTTGGCACAGTACTTGGAAAGTACTCTATAAGGACGGTGTACACTCCTTTATCCAAAGTTGCAGGGAGCCTAAGGTCACCGAAGGACGTTATTCCGTTCCAGTCACCTGGCGTTTTTAAAATAGATTGCAGTTGTGGTAGTTCCTATATCGGAGAAACTAAGCGCACCATAGCTGAAAGAGTTAAGGAACATATCGCAGCTGTCAAAAATCGTCAGGTGAACAAGTCTGCCGTGGCTGAGCATTTGCTGGAGTCAGGACCAAACCACTGGATTGAGCTGCATAACCCTAAAATCCTTTCCACGGATCGCCATTTCTACAGTAGAAAAGTGCGGGAAGCCATTGAAATCAAAAAAACATTGCATTTTTAATCGGGACGAGGGTTTTAAGATCTCATCCACATGGAATCCAGTCATTAGTAACTGTAAGCGGAAACGAATATCGACAGTCGATAAATCAAATATCGTTAGTGTTGTGTGTCGACAGAGTAACATCCCTAGTGCGCAAAACGTTCAAACTGATAAACAAAACCAAGTGCGGGTATAGTTCGAAAAACTCGCGCGGCTAGAAGTACGGTTACCATCAGTTTGTCACTGACATAAACGCCGTCGAGAACGTAATTTACTTTCTATACATCTCACTCGCACTCGCATATTAGTGCAAACGGGATGTATAGAAAGTAAATTACGTTCTCGACGGCGTTTATGCCAGTGACAAACTGATGGTAACCGTAAAGATGTTGATGTCAACTTGAGCCAGTCTTCTCCGAGAGCACGGGGACAACGCCATCCTCGAAACGTCGGAGGTAAAACTTAAATACGCGATTAAGTCCCGTTGTGTAGTTTGATAATGTTTAATCGATATTTTATTTTGTTTATTATTTATTATTAAGTACAGCAACTATTCTTACAGGTAGATCCTAATAAAATAGTGCCTAATCCTAGTACAATAATTTAAATGAACCTTATCCTGATTCTTAAATTGTGTCCAGAAAGTTTTTTTTTACTAAAAATTTTTTTTTTTTCACATATTGTTACATATATCAAAAGTACATACAAAAAGCAATTTTTTGATGCATATGGTGAAGCTTAAAACCCTAAGGCAAGGTAAATAAAATTAGTACATAAACACGGTTGTGACAAAGTGTCCCTCAGTCGTGACATTTCGGCATTTTGGCGGCCAACTCGACTATTTTGATTTATATAGTAATTTTAACATAGCCTAAGTCACTCCTATGACTACGACAAACCTAATGACAGCTCATACGTTGAAATCCGTCAAACTATAAAGGATGTCGAGCGTGACAAAGAATTCGATACACATCATATATACATACAAGCGAAAATCATTTTTTTGCTTTGGGAGTCGGGTTATAATAGCAAATGATCTGTAGATAATAAAATCCATTTCTGAAGAGTGAATGTGCCTCTAAATTAATCAAACGAATTAAGAATGTCACGACCACGTGTCTATATGTCACAAACGTGGACTCAAACGTCCGTGGCGGTGACAGATTTTTGAGGCCACGGTCGTGATAATTTGGAACATGTTCGATATTACATAAACATTTCCTTTGATTTTGCAAATGTTAAATAATTAGCTTAATCTGCACTGTATGAGGTATATCTTATGTTACAAACAATAACGTGAAACTACTACCTACTTTTAAAACTCAAACACGGCGGTGACGCGTTAAGGTTGACCGTTTTTTCAAATGAACACAAATAAATAATTTTCGACAAAACTTCTCCCTTCAGCCATTTGCAAACCCGACAACAACACAGTGTTGCTGTTCTAAAAAACTTTAATAAGGCTGCCAGTAGTTAAGATAATTTTCTACCGAGTACCGCATGTTTAAATTACCACACGCGGCAAAATTATATAAAGTCGTTATATATCCATACAATTTTTAAACAGTGTAGTAGAACAGGGATTAGTGTTTTATATTTGATATAAATGATTGCAAAATCACTTCATATTTTTTCGAAAAAAAATATAATATCACAAATTCCGGGGAAGTCACACTACACGGTCCGTGACATTTTGCACTTGTAATTTTTTTTAAATATGTTTTTAATTCTCTTAGGACAATACATTTAGGTTGACCAAAAACTAGAGGTAAATTGCTAAGTATATTGATATAGAGTTTACTTATTTTCTTAAAAATATATGCTATTCTTACATGTAACACAAAAAATGCATAAGAATAAGAAATATTACTACTTTCTTAAATAAATTATTTCAATTTGAATTTCAATATATTACACAATTATTCAAATTTATTCAATTACACAATAGTCTATAATCTCTATTTACATATATGTCAATATTACACAATTATTTAAATTTAATCTCAATATTTTACATTACACAATTTACACATACATAATATATACAAACATGTTTTTGATAATTCCCACATAGGGCAATAAAAAAGGCCTGTCTTGTCGGCCACGAGATTCAGTATGTGCAAGGCACGGCTGAGAGGTGCCTTACGGTACGGAGCAGGTTTGTCCTGCCGGTTTGCTCTGCGAGCAGCTGCGGTTTTCGCCGCCGCTCGGTGTACCTATCCGGTACGCACAGCTTGATCTCTTGCAAAATGTCGGGGTTGCAGACACTACCACGGAGAATCCGAAGCAAGTAACAGGCAAGAGTCAGATTCCTATTACGGGTTTCTAATTTGTCGTAACCGACCATGCCAATCACAAATAGTGTAGGGTACATCAGCGGATAGAAACACAGATACACTCCATACCGTTTCCAGTATAAGTACCTAGTAAACTTATTTTGTATCCTTTCTATCATGATGTTGTATTTGGCCTCATGCGGAGCCCATATTGCAGCGTTGCATTCTAATTGGCTACTTACCAGAGCATTGTACAACGCCGAAACGGCTTTAACGTCCGAGAAGCCCACTGCTCGGCGGACTACAAAGCCTATAATTCTGAACGCCTTTTTACACACACTGACAATATGGTCTCTAAAACACAAGCTGCTATCTATGCGTACTCCCAAGTCTCTCACGGAGTCCACTCTTTTTAGCTGAGCTCCTGCTACCTGGTACCTATGATTGAGAGGTGCTTTGGATCGGGTGAATGTAATGGTAACGCATTTATCCACATTAAATCGCAGTTTGTTTTATTGGCTCCACTCGACCACTCTGTCTATGTCTCCCTCATTCTTTATAGCCAAGAGCAACTTGAGGTCATCCGCGAACAACAAACATTTAGCCTCCTTCACCACTTCTGGTAGATCATTTATCAAAATAATGAACTCCAACGGTCCCAAGTTGCTGCCCTGACTTACTCCGGTTCTGGTAAAATACGGCTTAGACTGGCAATCTGCGTAGTCTACGTATTGTTGCCGGTCCCTCATGTAGTCAGCGAAGAACTGTAGCAACTTGGGAGTGCAGCCCATCGCCGCCATCTTTGACAACAAGAGGTCATTATCTACCATGTCGAATGCTTTCCTGAAGTCAAAGCACGGCTGGCAACCCTAGCCAAGAATAGTATCATTGAAAAAAGCTACGATGTATTTTAATTCGCAAAAATAGTAATTGTGCTGCAAAGTGTCATCAAATCGTATAGAAGAGATAACCTATAAACTTACTGCAGGAATCCAGTTGAAAACTTCAAACCGAACGCCACACACGAATAAATTACTACTAAGGTGAGAATATTATTTAACCGTTGAAGTTCAAATTCCACCTAACACGTACTATTCTAAATTTTAACGGCCACACACTTGTATTTTATTAACAACACAATCACCTGTTGAACACCTGATTGGAGATTTCACTGACAGTGACAGCTGACAGATGTACAGGCTTGACAACATAAGAAACAAAAGTTCACCAGTGTTGCTATCTACGACAGTGATTGCTCTTATGCATAAGTAGCGACATCTCTCCGTAGTGTACACTCATCACTATAGATAACTGTCCAAAGCGCAGTATGGCATCTAAAGTTAACAAAAACAAAGCTACCACCAGTGGCCGAAAGATGGCGTCACAGGTCCTATGTTTTAATTGCAAAACGAAAACTGACCTAGACAATGCATTAGCATGTTCAGTATGTAAACAATATTATGATTTCGATTTTTTTTTTTTTTTTTTTTTTCATTTATTCACAAGCAATATATGTACATCGCATTGGAAATTATACATAAAAATTGGCTAACACAAAAGAAATACAATAACATACAAGGAAAGGAATACACGTTAATTTACCCAACTATCACAAAAGTAATAAACTAATTAAAAAAATACAATAAAATATGAACAAGGATTACCTACACGTTAATTAACAAAAGTAATTTACTAATTAAAAAAAAAAAAACAATTAAGTAAGTACATAAAAATATAAAATGTCAGTCTTAACTTATAAATCTAAAAAACTACAAATATGTCAATTAATGGTCAATTACGGAATAATTATATATTATCTATATTGTCATATGAATAATTCTAAGTAGAGTGTATATATTTAATGTCAATTCAATAAATAATTTCAATTAGTAGGCTGACAAAATTCTTCCACTGAGTACAAACACTTGCTTAGCAAAAAAGCCTTGAGCTTGGTTTTAAACATGTTCACATTGACGATCATCTTCAATTCAACCGGTAATCTATTAAAGAGAATAATGGCCTGATAGCTTGCTGAGTGCTTCACTACTTTAAGCTTAGCCGTGATTGTTTGTGGCAAGTCTTTTCTCCTAGTAGCTAGACGGAGTTCTCTGTCTTCTGGAGTTTCTATAATAAAAATAGACTTAATTAAATCTGTTAGTACCACCAAGATATACAGACTAGGAACAGTGAGAATTTCATATTCCAAGAAATAGCTCTTACAAGACTCTGTCTGTGGTAATCTAGCTATCGTTCTTATTGCTCTTTTTTGAGCCACAAAAGCTGTTTGTATATTGTACTTGTAACTGTTGCCCCAAAACTTGACGCTATATCGTAACCTGGATTCAATCAATGCATAGTAGACAATCTTTAGTTGAGACAGTTTTGCTTCGTCTCTAAAACTCCTTAGGGCATAGCAAGCAGAACTAACAGAGTTTTCTATTGCGTGCAGTTCGTTTTTCCAATTTAGGTTTTCGTCTATAACAACACCGAGAAATTTAACCGATTCAACTTGGTGGATAGCAGTTCCGTTTGAAAAAATGTTTAACATTTCTTTATTTCTGGCAGTGGATCTGAAAAGCAACACATTGGTTTTCTTACAGTTTAATAATAAGTTGTTAATATTGAACCAGGCATTAAAATGTTTTAAAGCTTCATTTACCCTGTCATTTAATATTGAAGTGCTTTCTGCTGATATGATGGCATTAGTATCATCAGCAAAAGCTACAAGCTGAGTACTAGGAAGAGTATTGATTATAAACGTATCTAAATCGTTTATAAAAAGTATAAAAAGAATAGGGCCTAGTATGGATCCTTGTGGAACTCCTCTTGTTAGTTTAGCCATGCTAGAACTGTAAACTCTCTCCTCACTGTCTGATGTTTTCTTAATTTGTATAAATTGTTTTCTATTATTTAAATAGGATTGAAAGAGTGACAACGTCCCATCTCTAATTCCATAATAATGTTCCAGCTTGGCGAGTAATATATTGTAATCAACTGTGTCAAAAGCTGAGCTTAAATCTAAAAACAAACCCGCCACTTTCTTACGCTGGTTTAGCTGCCCCACTATGTCTCCAATCAAGGTTGTAATTGCGTCACTTGTTCCCTTACTTTTCTGGTAGCCGAACTGTCTTTCACTTAAGATTTTATGTAGATAAAGGTGCTTCATCAATCTGTCCTTCATAAGTCTTTCTAGCAGTTTTGAAAGTGTTGGTAAGAGAGATATTGGCCTATAATTTTTTGAATCAGATTTAGAACCCTTTTTATGTATCGGTACGACTTTTGCAATCTTAAGCTGATC
The DNA here is from genome assembly GCF_910591565.1 of Cydia splendana. Lineage (NCBI taxonomy): Eukaryota > Metazoa > Arthropoda > Insecta > Lepidoptera > Tortricidae > Cydia > Cydia splendana. Next base: position 458,404 of record NW_026946890.1, read on the forward strand.
CGGAAAAATGCTAGCACTAAAACATGCGTTAAAGAAATAAGTTAGTGGTTCTGCTAGAAAGTCAATATTTTCCTTTATTACAGAGATGGGAATCTCGTCATACCCACTGGAAGACTTTGATTTTAGTTTTTTAACAATAAAACTTACCTCAGCGGGGTTGACTTTGTCAAAAATAATATCGTCTTGTATTCTTGTAACGTGACACTGAAGCAATCTAATGGCTTCATCTGACTGGTTACACGTATTATAGCTGTTAGTGAACTGTTCTAATAGTGTATCACACATGTCTTTGGGATTGTTAACGATTTTAACAGTACCATCATCCTACTCAGTTTTTAACATTTGCATTTCTTTACTATGTTGGTTAAATTTGTTTCGACGCTTTTGTACAACCTTCCATATCTCTTTCGAGGAGTTTCTTGCTTTTGCAATTGTTGTCTGGACTGACAATCTTTTGGCAGTTCTGATGACTCGTTTATAAATATTTATGTACTTTTTTCTGTAGCTAGCAATGGATTCCGAGATGGGATTTGCGCTTGTAGTAAGGAAACGTTTCATTCTACTAGAAACTCGAATACCCTTGGTTATCCAAACTAGTTGGGAATCATTTTTTTCATGTACCTTTATTTTCTTCTTCGGGAAACATTCTGTGAATAGTTTATTAAATTTCTGGATAAAGGTGTTCAGCCCTATGCCTATCCAGTGTTCTGCAATAATTCTTTCCCGAAAAGTTTTTTTTTCCCTTGTTGCTTATCTTTCTTATTTCCTTATATATATATTTGTTATTGTTTTTCGGCTTATTAATTTCATCAACAATAAAACTACACAGTAAACCAGCGTGACCATCTGCCATACCGTTGTGGTCAACCAATGGTGGCATCACACAATTTTCCGGTATGTTCGTTAAGATGTTGTCTAAGCACGACTGAGTCTCATTACGTATGTAAGTGCCCAAGTAGCACAGATAGCTCTATAACTACTCACTTTTAGTTCTATCTAACGCTCTGTGCGTATTAAGACACTTATAAGAGCACACTCGTGGTCCTACAGCTGTATAATAGATCTCAGTGATATTTATATAGCTTAGGGCTGATTAAAAGCTGCATTACGGCTCTGAAAACTACCATTAATACGCAAAGAGTGATATAAAGGTATATTTGCTACGACCCTATACAGCTTTAAGGGTTATCAAATGCTTTAACCGTTATAAGGTCTGTTTAGTGGATAAAATTACGCCATGTGCTGTATAAGGAGGTAATTGTGGACTTTTATTACGTTGACTTATTAAGGGAGCACAAGTGAACTATTATGAAGCTAATAGACGTATAATGGAACACATGTGGCACATAATACAGCTTGTCGCTTAACATGTTTACCACTAAGCAGCTTTTATTACACTGACTTTTAAGGGAGCACGAGTGAATTAATATGAAGCCAATAGACGTATAATGGAACACATGTGGCGCATAATACAGCTTATCGCTGAACGTGTTTACCGCTAAGCAGCTTTTATTACGCTGACTTTTTAAGGAAGCACGAATGAACTATTATGAAGCCAATAGACGTATAATGGAACACACGTGGCGCATAATACAGCTTATCGCTGAACATGTTTACCGCTAAGCAGCTTTTATTACGCTGACTTTTAAGGGAGCACGAGTGAACTAATATGAAGCCAATAGACGTATAAATGGAACACATGGGACGCATAATACAGCTTATAGCTGAACATGTTTACCGCTAAAGCAGCTTTTATTTCGCTGACTTATTATAAGGGAGAACGAGTGAACTATTATGAAACCAATAGACGTATAATCGAACACATGTGGCGCATAATACGGCTTAGCGCTGAACATGTTTACCGCTAAGCAGCCTATTATACTACCATTGGGACTGTCTGCATAGCGGCTGTTAAAACGTTCATAAGATGCCTTATAACTGTTTAGAGGTTCACTAGTGTATCGAAATAACGACTTGGACTTTATAGTGGGATATATAACAGTCGTATGCTGCATATAAGAATTTTAACGGTTCACGTTGCTTTTTAACATTGACCGCCATTTTATTGTATATAACCTACAAAATTGAAATTGCTTTTCCAACTTTTAAGGGTAACAATATGGTTTTGTGCCTGAGTTCTTAACCTAAATCATTAGTTTAGTACTTCCTATAACGTATTATTAACTTTTTATCTCATAATTCTGTCCGAACCACTGAAATAGTTTTTACACACAGCTTATTTATATCATTAATTTAAATAAATACTGATTATTTTCGTGGCGCACTGAAATTTTCTTAGATAATGTATATATATAATGTCAATAAACTTGCATTCCCAAACATCTTTCTCGCATTAATATATAAAAGATCATGTACAAACATTTAACTAAACACTTTAACAAAATGACTTATGGTGTCGTTGCGCTTAACGTTTTTGCTTCAATATAAATATGTTCACCTCTGCGTTCGTCGTCACTATACTAAATATAATAGCTGATTTTTAAGGCAGAGGTGTAAAAGTATGTTATTAATTATCTTTTATTCAGCCCAACGTCAATCTTTCCCGGTATTAGGGCGCACATGTGACATATTAGCTGAATAAAGGGTAACTGGTGGTCTCTTACCCAGCCAATATACACCTCTTATAACTCCTGTTACCCCTTATAATTCCGTTAAATTGCTGCTACAACGCTCTTAAGTAGCTATGTGAACTTAAGGCTGCCTAATTTGTGCCCATTTAAGAGTTATAAAAGCTGAAAAGACGCTTATACAGCTCTTATGCAGTTTTTATATTCCAGCTTCAAGCGTATTCGTACTTCATTATGCGGCTGCTATACAGCTAATCTGTGCTACTTGGGTGGTTTCCGAAACTAAGTATCTGAAATTGTATGACGTAAGTAACGCTATAAAATCTGTAGTTCTTATATTGCTCTCCAATAGATTAATGTTGAAGTCGCCACAAATTATAATTTTTTTGCTAAAAAAGTGTTCCAGAAGGCTCTCAAGTTGGGTCATGAATAGATCGAAATCCGCAGCAGTTGGATTGCGATAGCAGCAAATTATATTCAGATTAGTGTTGCAATCTCTGACCCCGCAAACCTCGAAATACTCATCCCTGTACATTTTTTTGCAGATAACAAGTTCCTCAAACTGTGTACTTATATGACCAAGAATTAATGAACCCCCTCTTTTTTTTTTAGATCTTACATTAAAAGACGCCATTTTGTACTCGGTTAAACTGAAAAGCGGCGCTGAGATGGCATTTAAAAAATGTTCAGTAATACAAACATAATGCGTCAATTCATTGAGATTATGTAAATACAATTCAAGTTCCTCTTTTTTATTTGAAATCCCACATACGTTCTGTGCGATTATACGATTGTGCGGGCGTATCACAGAAGTTGCACCGCTTAAGAGGTATTGAATCGAGAAAAAAATGGATATGTAGACTATGCGTTAATAAACAAAATAATGACTTATCACTTTCTAAGGCCGAAACAAAAGCTACCTTAAATAAAAAACAGATACCAGCGAAGGAAATTACCCCTACAAAATCAATAGTTCAATTAGAGCCTAATTCTAATTTGCAATTAGAGGACCACCAAATTACGTCACCTCTTATAGAGCAAATTAATACTATGAACTCTCCTGAAATTCCTGACTGCCAAAATTCGTCGATAATTAGTGAAAGCGATGAATCATCTACATGCCATACTCCAGTATCAACAGTCCTATTATCAAAAAGTGCAGATATGTCTCTTAGGAAATCAAATGAACTACGAGAAACGAAAGAAAAATTAAACCAACTATCATCCGCATTAGACATAACTCAAAATGAATTAGAAAATACGATATTAGAAAATAATGAATTGCGTCTACAAATAGATAAACTCACTGTTGAGAACAATACATTAAAAACTTTATGCTATTCGCCAAAAGTTAAAGGGAGTCCTTGTAGCGCAAAAAAAACAGCGAAAATGTCTTCTATTATGTCATCAAGCAGAATTTCAACACCAACCAGTGCTTCAAAGTCACCAAATACTACAGATGAAAGCACAGATGTCCTATGCTTACAACGAAAAGTCATGCTACTTGAACAGCAACTTAATGACGCAACAGGTGAAATTGCAGACTTAACAAAGCAGATAGAGATTTTGTCACAAAAACTCCTATGTACTACTAACACGAGTGCTTCATCGTCAGCGTCACCTACAAAGAGCAAGCAAGTGGAACAACTTCCAAATACGAGCGTTTTGCGGGAAACAAAAACTAAACTGTGTTTTATTAGTAATCAGAGGAATAATGGAACATTAGGAGCGATAGAAAATGCCTTCGATCAAGAATTCGATTTCTGCCATTACAACATGCCGAACTGCGGAATAAATGAATTAATAAAGACTTTAGACAATAAACTAGTGAATTTTACCCAGAGGGATTTTTGTGTAGTACTTTTAGGTGAATGCGATTTCAAAAACAACCGAGACAACTGTGAGCTCGTTCGCGACTTAAGGTCTGAGGTACAAAAAATAATACATACTAAAGTGATTATCTGTCTTCCTACTTACGTGTGTGGAGCTCCAATATATAATTATTTAATTGAAACTTTTGGTAAAGAGTTAATACAGGATATGCAAAAGGATTATTATTGTTACATTTTTGACACAAACTCGGAATTGTCTCTCGACATGTTTTCCAATTACACCGGGAAAATCAATAAATATGGAATAAAAAATGTATTCTTAAGTTTAAGACGATACCTCACAGATATTCAAAAGTTTTTTCGTGAATACTAACCAAGGTGAAACACTCTATGTCAAGAAGCACTTTTCAGATCAACTTGTTATTTTACATCAAAACATTGCGGGTGTTCTGAATAAATCTGACGGTTTAGAAATAACACTAGCAGATTTTGCAAATGATTCCATTGATATTCATGTTCTGTGCCTCACAGAGACCTTCATTCAAGCGGGGCATAAAAACAATGTACAAATTTCGAACTTCACACTAGCAAATTATTTCTCTCGAATTAATAGTAAACGGGGTGGGGTTTGTATTTTTACTAGACCGTGGATTGAATTCAATACATTGGACTTAAACAGATTCGCGCGAGAGTGTGAATTTGAATGTTGTGGAATCGAACTTGGGAAATTAAACTCCATAGTGATCTGCTTGTACAGAGTCCCACAGTGTAATCAGAATCAATTCATAGATAGATTGGATAGTTTTTTAAATTATATAGCTCAACAATATAAAAATAAATATATAATTATATGTGGAGACTTGAACATAGATACTCTTAAGGATTCCCAAACAGCAAAATTATATAATGAAGTTTTGATCAGGTATAACTTACAGAACCATATTTCTGCAGCAACTCGTATCACCAGTACATCTCAAACCTCTATTGACCATATTATAACAAATATTACAGACTCTAAAACAGTTTTATGCATCATCCATGATATAGGTCTATCAGATCATACAGCACAGACTGTGCATATAAGGGTAAATGAAAACACAAGTCCCAATCAGTTTTCTCTTTTCCGTAGAGATTACAGTGAAGAGAACATTTTAAAATTTGTTAGCTGTATGCAAAATTTGAACTATAATAATGTTTACAATAAGTCTAGTACTAATGATGCATTCAACTAGTTTCATGATCTCTTGGGGCTTTTTCATGACTTATGTTTTCCTTTAGTGAAAGTAGTTATAACAGAGAAACCAAAAAAAGCTAAATGGATCTCAAAAGGTCTAAGGCTCTGTTGTAAACGTAAACGCGCATTATACTTACAAGCATGTAAAAGCAAAAATATACAGCTTAAGTCTAAGTATAAAATATACTCAAAAGTGTTACAGTCTGTTATACATAAAGCTCAAAAGAGAAGCAATTATAACTATATATTTAATGCTAGAAATGCGTGTCGCGCGACTTGGGATATAATTAATGATAGGGTGGGTAAATTTCGGCAACCAAGTTACATACACAATATAGTAAGTGATAACGGTATTACATCTAACCCTAAAGATATTGCAGAATTGATTAACAATTATTTCATTGATGTATCCAACAAGTTCCACCCAAATTATGGATCACCGCTACAAAATTTTGATCGATTGTCTCATAGTATGTTTTGCAATCCCACTATACCAAAAGAGATTCTAGAAACTATTAAGAAATTAAAAAAACACTACATCAACTGGATATGATGAAATAAATTCCAAAATACTAAAGGCTTGTGCCGAATCAATATGTGTACCTCTATCGTATATCTTCAATCTTTCTCTTGCGGAAGGAACATTTCCTGAAAGGCTCAAAAAGTCCATAGTTAAACCCCTCCACAAAAAAGGGCCAAAAAATTATGTAGCCAATTATAGACCTATTTCACTAATACCTGTCCTATCGAAACTGTTTGAAAAACTTATGCATTCTAGACTTGTCAATTTTGCCGATAAATATGAGATTTTTTCAGACCAGCAGCATGGCTTTAGAGCTAGTAGGTCTACAGCTACTGCAACTTTTGCTCTACTCAAGGATGTCATATAATGTGTGGATAGAGGCCAGCCAGTCGTAGTCCTTTTTTTGGACATGACAAGGGCATTTGACTTGGTTGCTCATCAGAGACTCTTGACAAAACTTGAGCACTATGGAGTGCGAGGAAATGTGCTTCGCTGGATAGAGTCATACTTAAGCCACAGAACGCAATATACAGAAATTGGTAGGAGGGAAGGCAAGTCTTTAAACACCTACAAATCTAACTGCAGAGAAAATTACTTTGGCGTGCCACAGGGCAGTGTCTTGGGCCCATTACTGTTTTAATTTTACATAAATGATTTGCCTAAAGCCGTAGATTTTCCTACCGTACTATTTGCAGACGATACTTCCGTAGTAATACCATGTACTGATATACAAACATTTGAAAGTGACATTAATAAAACCCTGAATGCATTAGTCAACTGGCTGGAAATTAATAACCTATCAATAAATGTAAGCAAAACTAGGTACATGCAATTTAGAACTAGTAAACGTCAAAGTTTGAAGCTAAATATAACTTGTTTAGGTGATTCTGTCAGCGAAAATAAAAGCTTCAAATTTCTTGCTATAGATTTGGATGAACATTTAACCTTTAATGAGCATGTTGATGGTGTTTGTAGTAAAATAAATAAATTTATATTCCCTTTGAGGAAAGTCAGACAAACAGTATCTCGAGAATCCGCATTACTGGCATATCACAGCTACATTATGTCTACACTCAGATATGGTATAATAGTATGGGGTAACTCATTTGATGTGCAAAGGGCGTTCATAATGCAAAAAAGATGTATAAGAGCCATCTTCACAATGAAACAAATGGAATCCTGTAAGCCAGTGATGCAAAAGAATAAATTGTTATCACTACCATCCTTGTACATATATGAAATGGCTCTTTTTGTTCGTCTCAATGAAACTCATTTAAAAAAAAACTGATATGATAAGTTACAATGACCGTATATCTAGACAGCGCAATCTACTATTTTTGCCAAAAACCTGTCTCAAACAAACAGCTAGAAGTTCATTTTACATGTGTATAAAAATATTTAATAGGTTGCCAGCTGACATAAAAGACCTTCCAATCAACAAGTTTAAAAAGAAATTATTTTTATGGCTTAATGACATGTGTTTTTATTCCATACATGAATACTTTGATTATGACATGGAATAGTAATATGAATTTGAAATTGTAAATAATGAATTGCATGACTTTTCTAATGTTAATAATTAATCTGACATGTTATTTCTAATATTTTTATCTTAATTTTATGTTATTAGTGCGACTATACTTTAAATTTTGCATGCTACACCAAGCAGGGTATGGTTGAACTAATTAATATGTTATTGTACACCTTTGTAAACCCATATTCAGCAAATAAATAAATACAAATACAAATACAAAGTACGCGGCGTCAACCTGCACTCCGGCATCAACTTGAGGTATTGCGTATGACATAGCATTTAGTAGATTGCTCGAGGTGCTTCGCGCCTTCCGAAACCCGTGCTGTGCCTCAGACAGCTGGGCCGACACCTGGTCTCGGACGCTGCATTGTACTGCCGATTCAAACACCTTAGCTGGCGTGGAAAGTATGGCTACGGGTCTAAAGCCACTTATATCCGTCCCTGCCTCCCCTTTAGGTATAGGGATCACCCGCGTGACCTTCCAACGTTTCGGAAAGTATGACCTCTCTAGGCATTTGTTAAATATGTGAAGGAACAGTTCTTCCAAAACTCTATCCTTCACATAGAAGATATCCTGAACGCGGGAATGCCGTCCTGCCCTGCCGAGCGCTTGTGCTTGAGCGCCGCCAGCGCCGCGCGCACCTCGCGCAGTGCCAGTCGCGGCAACGATACACGCGCGGCGCTGGCGCCGCCTGTCCGCACCGCGTCCTCTACGTTCAAGTTCGCAGGCGAAGTTCCATATACTGAGTGGAAATAGTTAGCGAACTCCTCCGCACATTCCGAGTCCGATAAAGTATTTCCACTCTTAGTCACGGCCCTACGACTTCTTGCTCCCCGTTTTGACTTAACGTAGTTCCAGAATGATTTTGGATCTTTAGTCAGCTGGTTCTGTATCCGTTCCTGGTAATGGTTATGGGCCTCGGTTATCATAGCCTTGACTTTGGATCTACAGGCCGAAAAAGCCGAGTAAACATTGCTCACCCCGCTTGAATTATATAATTTATGTAATTTCGCTTTCAGTTGAATGCATTCGATAATATCTTTTGTATACCATTCCGGATAATTTTATTGTATCTGCGATTTAAAACTTTTGGCCTCTTTTTTGGGACACAATCATCCATAATTCGATATATTAAAGTATAGAAGTAGTTTAATGCATCTTCTGGCTCGGATAAATTATAAAGGGGGGTCCAGTCAACATTTGTTAGCAATCTATACATAGTACTAAAGTCCGCTTTAGCAAAATTCCACTGTTTAGAAATGTCTTGCTTATTTGGTGATAATACCTCCGGGGAGAGGCGAGAAGTATGAACACCGTGCACCAGGGCCCGGCGGCCGCGCGCCGTCACCGCCAGCGGCGGGTGGTACGCGTCCACCGGCACCAGGGCCTCGTCCGCCTCCCGCACTGACACCTCGTCCGCTATGTCCTTACAACATAAAACTAAATCAAGTTACCGGTCATTACAATTTAATACCTTATTTTTCTGATCAAAATCGTAAAACACTCGAAAATATTCAAAATAGTTGTTAATGTTATCACTACACGAGTACAGATTAAAATCACCTAATATTATGTAGCATTTGAATTTAATACACCATTCTTCCAAAATTCTAAATAATAACATATATTCCCGCTCATTACTTTTAGGTGGAATGTAAACCACGCAACACAAAAACAAAAATCTATTATGTAAATAAACTGCAGCGCCTACTAATTCAAACGCACAGTTATCTACGATGACGTCACCCGGTATCTGCACCGGCCGCAGCTCGAATCGTTGTGTGGCCACGAGAAACGCGCCGCCTTGCTTCCGTCCGTCCGCTCGGTCACATCTTAATATTTGATATCCCGGTGGAATAATTTCCGCATCTTGTATTGATGCGTTACAGCCTGACTCAGTAATGGCAAACAAATCTGAACTTGAACCTTCTATATTATTATGAAAGACGTCTAACTTCGTTCTGAGATCTCGTGCATTTTGGTAATAAATTTCGATGCCATTATCTTCCGTGTTTGGTTCCATTTGTGGGCCTCCGAAACCAAATCCATTCGTTAAATTCGACATTTAATGGCCAATTTCCTGGTTTCAACAACTGATTATAGATGTTTTCTGGAGCTGTTATTATAAACGAAGCATAGTCCCTTTCTTTTTTTTGTTTGATTTTTTCAATTTTTACGTCTTGTTGCACTCCACATATATTTCTAATGTGAGTTGAAAGATTCTCCACTGTTGTTTCTTTCTTTAATCGCCATACATGTAGACGTTTTTTCATTTCCATGGCCTGGATATCGCAAAAGCTTGTACTGTTACCCTTTTGAACCTTTTTTAATTGGGCAGTCTCTGTTTTCTGAACATTAATGACGAGGTCCCGCTTATTGGCCTTTTCAGTTATCCTGTTTTCAGGACTGCTTTCTGGCAGTTGGGGCTATATTTTACTAGGACTAGTTGCCCGTCGAATAGATTCGGACGGGTTTTCGTCAACTTTGGTCTGTGTTGATTTAATTTTATTACTCCGAGCCTGTTGTCCACAGTTCTCTAAACATGGTGAATTGTCGAGTACAATAGAAACCCTATTATTTGCGTTCTGAACTTTATTGCAATCGGCACGTCGAGCGGTTTTCATGGCCCCAACCTCGATGTTATGTTCACCGCTGGGGGTAGCGGCCGCAGTCGACTCGCTTACGCTTGCCGCTTGTGTGCGCGTTTTTGTGGCATAGCTATTTTGTAGGTTGTTATCGATCGATTTAATTATGTTTCCGGAATGTATGAGTGTCTCAATTCGTTTGTTACATGTCAATAATTCATCTATCTGCTTTTCGAACACATTTGTGACAGTGACTTTGTTTTGCAAACTAGCTTTTATGTCTTGGAGCTGGTCATGAGTAGATTAGCATACTTGATAAATATTAGTTATGAGATTTGTTTGATTATCTAATCGGTGGCGGTCCAGAGAGAATCTTGGCAGGTGTCATGTGTGGTTGGTGTTGTATTGTTACGGCTACCTCGGTGAGTGTTTACGTTGGTACTTATCGTATTTCTTTGTGAGGGCGTAGCTCGTACCGGAGTCCTGCGGGCTCAGCACGGTTCCATTTTTATCGACTATCACTATGCGCGTCCCTTTCACACTTACATACTTGTTAGAACGTGACAGGCATGGTGACAAGGGATAAAAACGCGACCGTGCTAAGCCGCCTGGAGTCAATGCGCTTAGGCATCAAACAAACGCATTCAGGGCATATCGAGGGATCAATCAATCAATCAATCAATCATTTATTTGCAGATAAAACATAGTAGGTACAATGCATGCAAATACAATTATATTAACATTACACCACCGGTAATGTCAAAATTAATTACAAAAATCAAAAGAATAAAAATCCATTATAATTAAAACCATAGTAAGAAATAAATTATATGTATATTAAATGTCAGTTAATTCGTGATTACCAATAAAATTAAGAAAATAAGAAAATAAGTTAAAACACAAGAAATACAAAAGAGAACACATAATCAGAGTTAAAATATAAATGTCAAATATTAATTTAATCTAAAGCTCTAGCAAAGTATTCTTTAATGGAATAATAGGGCTTACTAATAAAATATTGCTTCAGTTTTCTTTCAAATGTTTTTAAATCCTGGCATACCTTTATATCTTTATCTAATTTATTATACACCCTTACTGCGGTGTTGTTTAAACTCTTGTCAAAATATCTAAAATTACTTTTAATTACTAACATGTCATCCCTATTTCTAAAATTACTGCGAACATTCTGTCTGGCTGTTTTGAATTGGTCTTTATTTTTAAATAACAAAATTTGCAATAGATTGCGTCTTAGAATAAACTTTAAAGTGTAATAAAAACCAAAAGATAAGTTATTTTTAAGTTCCTGAACAAATGTCAATCAGTTTGAGGAGTAAAGCCTACAGTTTAATTTAAATATTGCTCCTGTTATACGAAACATCCGATATACTACAAACATTTGCGATATATCGGCCCATGGATTTTTCTGGAAATAAATGTCATTTACGAAAATTTTGAGGTTGCAGATTTCAAAATTGATGTCCATTTTGGAATCCAATATCTGCCGTATTGGAAACCGCAATCCACTGCCACGCAATCTATTGCAAATTTTGTACCTGCCGTATGCACTTATTCGTAAAAGTCATTAATCTCATTTCCGAAATCGTTGGGGATGCAGATTTCAAAAATAATGTCCGTTTTGGAATCTAAGATGGCGGTCTTGCACTTTTTCATACATTCGTGATGAAACTTGTTTCCAAATTTTTTGAGGATGCAGATTTTAAAAACAATGTTCATTTTGGAACCAAGACGGCGAACTTTTTCATACAAGTCGTGAATTATCACGACTTGTATGTAAGTATTAACTCGTTTTCAAATTTTTTGGGGATGCAGACTTTAAAAACAATGTTCGTTTTGGAACCAAGATGGCGGCCATGCACAAAAGTCGTCATGGTACTCATTTCCGCATTTTGTGCGGACGCAACTTTCAAAAATAGAGTCTGATGTAAAATCCACGATGGCGGATACGCACTTTTTCGTAAAAGTCGTCATGATACTCATTTCCGAAATTGTTGGGGACGCAGATTTCAAAATAAATATCCGTTTTGGAATCTAAGATGGCGGTCATGCACTTTTTCATACAAGTCATGATGATCTGATGATACTCGTTTCCAAATTTTTGGAAGATGCAGATTTTAAAAACAATGTCATTTTTGAAAGGAGATGGTGGTCATGCACTTTTTAGGGTTCCGTAGCCAAATGGCAAAAAACTGAACCCTTATGGATTCGTCATGTCTGTCTGTCTGTCTGTCTGTCTGTCTGTCCGTCCGTATGTCATAGCCACTTTTTTCTTACTTTATAGTTTAAGAAAAAAGTGAAACTATACTGTTGAAACTTGGTAAGTAGATGTATTCTGTGAACCACATTAAGATTTTCACACAAAAATAGAAAAAAGCAATAAATTTTGGGGGATCCCCATACTTAAAACTGAAACTCAAAAATGTTTTTTTCATCAAACCCATAAGTGTGGGGTATTTATGGATAGGTCTTCAAAAATGATATTGAGGTTTCTAATATCATTTTTTTCTAAACTGAATAGTTTGCGCGAGAGACGCTTCCAAAAGTGGTAAAATGTGTGTCCCCCCCCCCCCCCTGTAACTTCTAAAATAAGAGAATGATAAAACTAAAAAAAATATATGATGCGTCCACTGCCACTACTACTACTACTACTATGCAAACTTCCACCGAAAATTGGTTTGAACGAGATCTAGTAAGTATTTTTTTTTAATACGTCATAAATCGTAAACCGCAATTTTATTATGTTACTTGCTGCTACGGAACCCTTCATGGGCGAGTCCGACTCGCACTTGGCCGCTTTTTTGTAAAAGTCGTCATGGTACTCATTTCCGAATTTTTTGGGGGTGCAACTTTCAAAAACAGTGTCCATTTTGAAATCCAAGATAGTCAAGTGGACATGAACTATTTCGTACTCGAATAGAACTCGTCACGGAATTCGTTTTCGAACTCTTCTATGCAGAAAAATTATGTTTTTTTTAGAATACAAAATGCGGTCATTCAATGCGGTGGCAAAATAAAGTGATTGACAAAATCTAATATCAATATGTCTGTTATCTATGTTACGTTAACTTAGTACATTATAGATATTTTTAACATTATGAAAAAGATAGCTACTGAATTTCACAACAACATTCGATATCTTCTACTAAAATAAAAGACTAAATGTATTAAGTTTGTCACTAGTAGTAACGTAAGGCATGTGCAAACAAGTGTCATTGCTACTCTTTCGAATAGACTGAGTTCTTTAGCTTGTGCAGTGAGCAAAATCCGTCAGTTAACTGATGTGAAAACAGCTCGATTAGTATATTTTAGTTACTTCCATAGCATTATGTCATATGGTATTTTACTGTGGGGTGGTGCTTCAGAGATAAATACCATTTTTGTTCTGCAGAAGCGGGCTATTCGAGCAATATATAAATTGGACCATAGAGACTCACTTAGAGATAAATTCAAGGAAATTGACATAATGACAGTGCACTGTCAATATATTTATGAGAATATTCTGTTTTTACATAAAAATATTGTTAATTTTAGGAAAAATTGTGATATTCACAATATTAATACTAGAAATAAACATAAGCTCGCAGTGCCCTTCACACGGCTCCATAAAATTTAAAAATCATTCATGGGTAATTGTGTAAGATTTTATAATAAACTTCCAAACCATATTACTGAATTATCATTTAATAAATTTAAGAATTACGTAAAGCGTAAACTTATTTCTAAAGTTTATTATACCACACAAGACTACATGAGTGATAAAACAACATGGGATTAATTTTATTGTGACTCGAAATGGATAATTCAATGTATGTACTTCTTTGTTATGTTTTATTGACATCTGTTATTGACATTTAGATTTTATTCTAGAAACAAGTATTTTTTATACAATTTTTATGTTTGACGATCCTTTTGTGAAATTCTTAGTATTAAATTTGATCTGTATAATAATCCAATATTACTATGGAATAATATTAACATCAATAAATTGCTCTGATAATTAGCTTAAGATAATATATTATTAAGCTTCAGTGCCGTTATTTGAAGCCTATTTAATATTTGAGAGAGCGATACTGTTGACAGATGACGTAGCGGTTCACAATTGGCTGACACCTACCGTCAAACTCCCGCCTTGAACTTCCGTTTCCAGTTATACCCCCTCCATCGACCACCAGGCACCGTGGCTCGGTGCCACGGAGGTTGCCTTCATTGGCGTTCTGTTTGTCGGAACGTTCGGTTCACTACAAAAAAATCTTAGAAATCCTTAGATTCTTAGAATTTTTTGTAAGTACTAATTTAAAGTATTCTTTAAAAACGGTGTTACCGTTCGATGTTTGATATAAAGGATTTGACGGACAGCTCGTGTTCGTCAACGTGTTTGGAATAGCTGACACCTGATCGATTCACATCGCGAGTGCAGCGCAGCCGTCGCGTAAGTAAGCGATTTTTATTTTATTTGTTTACAGTGAATCGATTCGTCATAAGCACGGAGCAGGTCATTAAAAAAAAATGTAAATGTGAATAGTAATTTATAGGCCTCAGTTTTATTGTCTTCCGAAGGGACTGTAAGTCCTATTACAGAATAGAACTTCGGTGTTCTTAAAAAGACGCGCTCTGTGCCGTCGTATGTTATGCTAAACCATCTGTGTTTTTGCATTAAGTAAGCTTAGTCTAATTGCAAAGATAATGATAGTAAGGTATATGACCTGATATTTTCCGTGCATTTCCATAATTTCTGGTACTGTGCTGCCGTGATACAAGAACCCCTAATTTTCAAACGGGTTCAGAAAGGGGCTAAAATGTCTAAAATATGCTACAATAAGAGGCCATCATCATCAGAAATACTACCTATGTTTGGTATCGCCATGGACCATTAAACAGTTACTCTAGTATCATGTTGGTTTCCAAATTACGGTCATGTCCGCCTTAAAGTTGACGAAGCCCCGCTGTCGCGGGGCTTCTATTTTCGCTCTGAGGGACGAAAGGTAACTAACAAACCTACATCGAATACCTTATTTTCAATCTTTGTATTCATATCCTTTGGAAAGTTTTTTCTTAAATAATACCGACTTTGGATGCACAGTACCGTCAGTACCTCTGTGGATTTTATTTTCAATTGAGGTTTGTGTAGGTACCTAATATAATAATAAAAAGTGCCACTGCAAAAAGCACCTTCTAGTTAAAGCAAGGGATTTGAAAGTGAAACTCTTGTATGTAAAAGTGACATATCTCTACCCACATACAGGAGAAGCACTATTTAACCCTTTGCTATAATAATAACCCTTGTGAAAAAAGGAGGTTCGAATAATTTTTCTGTTCATGACATAATAAAGTAATTGAGAGTATGCGGTCAGGTGGTTATGGACTGCTGCCTGCACAAGGCATAATAAAAATCCTGCTGCGTAAGCAGAGTAGTACAATCTTGCATTATGTAAATTAGCATATTTACTTTAAAAAATTACCCTTGCGCAGGTGCGCAAGGTGTGGAGAAATTTACTACTATTACGTAATGTCCGCCAAGGCCTACTACGATAATTATCCAGCTGCGTATGCGGGTATTAGCGGAAATATTATTGAAAAAGCGTATATAATACAAATAACATACTTAACAGTTCCCGCCTGCGTAAGGCGTGTGAATATCTATATTAATAAACGCGAGCCGCTTTGACGGAAAAACCAAAAGAAATTATGCTCAATCGAAAGAGCTTGAAAAAATATCACTTTTGAATCGAGAACATATATCCGCAAAATTCGTATTGTCGCGTATTTTGCATTTAAAAGTGAAAAAATTTCGACAAACAATACTAAAGGCTCAATTTGTTGGTTGACATTTGATAGCTATGCGTTGCGTTTAGAAACTGCAAACATGCTTACAAGTTAGGTTGGTCGTTTTTTTTTTTAATAAAAAGCAAGACGAATATTACTGTTTATTTGATGACTTTCCGGTATGTATAATGGTTATTATTTGCATTAAGTTTCGTTTCATATGGATATGTATACCGGTATAATTATTAAATAAATTTGTTTTTAAGCCAGAACGTGCGATAGTCTGTTACGGCTTTTAAGACGATAGCAACACTGCCTAGACGTCAACGACGGCTGTTATTCGAAAATACTTTATCCGGTACTCCAGACGTGATAAAAACCTGTTAAATAGTGTATTGTGTGTGTTAACAATAAAAAATAGTCACCGAACATAGTGCAAAGTGCAAACGCCATCGTAACGTAACGAGATTTGAACTTCAAAGCGTTCCATGGGTGTATTGTGTTTAGTATAAACATCGGTCTCTCAGTTGTATTTTAATATTTCAGAATGATTCCAAATATTCTTACATGTCAAGGCACTACTACCTGGAAATGCAAGTGAAAGCAACCTTGAAGCAGCTGTGATAAACTAATAAGTGAGCGAGATGAAAATGACGTTGTTCAAAGAAACTTTGAGTTAAGTGCCAGCTGACTGTAACTCACTCTAATTAATTACATTGCCAGTGTGAATCAGTGCAAAAAGCTACAGTGTATTGTGGACATATTTAATAGGGTGGCGTGAAAGTGGCCAAAAATTTTTTTTTCTTTTTTTCTAATTTCCTGTATCATTAATTGTGACGTTCCACGGCAAAAGGTACCTTATGGCTGCTGGCGCTTACGTCGCATAGCGCCGCAATAATATTGGAGCGGCGTTAATAATAGCGTAAGCGCCAACCGCCATAAGGTACCTTTACCCGTGGAACGTCACAATTGATGATACATAGTATTAGAAGTAATTATGCAAAATTTTAGTTTTCTAAATATAAATCTTAAGGTGGCGCATTAGGTTTAAAGTTTTGAAATAATGCAATTTTTGACATTCACATATATGATTTATTGAAAAAGATATATGGACCTATTTAACAATTTTAATCATAAACTTTACTGAAATCATAATAAACTAGCAAAATAAACTCAAAAAATTACATTTTATTGTTGAAAATCAGTAGTTTCAGGGCGCTCATAAACACGAAAATATTGAGATTTGGTGTCGAAAACGGGTATGTCTTGCCGGGCTTTTATCCTTGTACGAATGAATCCATCTCTAGCTTCTGGTCCACAAACTGCTACGAAGCCTCCGTTACCAGCTTGACACACCTTTCGACAGCCTGAGTGTGGCAAGGATACTTTTTGAAATCCATCAAAGCTCCTGAAGTAATCAGGTTTGAAATTTCTGTGTCGCTATATTTCATTGTCATAGGAGGTTCTGTAATCTTTCCTTTCGTCCAATCTATTAAATCATAATAAGTAGATGCGTCAGCCCTTAGTTCTGGGAGTCGAAATTCGCGAACCTTCTTTCCTTTGGTCTCTTTTCGTGCTTTTAACCCTCTTCGAAGAGCCAGCTCCCTTATGTGAGACGCATCATCTTGCAACATAGCCAGCAACAAATTCTCTGGGTGTGTGAAGAATGAATTTCTTTGAATAGTTTTCAGTGCAATACTTTTCAGGTTATCTGGTAAATACTGACATCTTTTAACCATGTTAAAAACATGAATTGGACCATATTTACATGATGATTTTGTCTTTATGTCGAACCTGGTTGGTGCATAAACTTTCATAATGAAAGTCGCGAGATCCCTCAAATTCTTTGTTGATTTAGCTGTTCCAATGTATAAACGGAGAATTCTGTTTGCCTATATTTTACTAGAAAAACACCTGAAACGCCCATTGCAATGGTTTGTGTGCTTACTGTGCTTGTTACATGCAAATGAATTACCACTTCGTCATTTATTCTCCAGTTTAGATGGCACAACAACAGGCCCTAATAGTTTTTCTGGCAAAATAGGAAAACAGCTACCTAAGTGCCTCGATTTTAAAGTGGAGGAATTCGAAGCCATTTCCACAGAATTACTAGCTTTGAATCCTAATTTGCTAAGTACTGATCAAAAATATCTGTTTGAGATTTGCACCGCAATTTCTTCTGGTTCGGTGTCGCCCAACTTAGCTAGCAAAGACCCAGGAAAACTGGCACATTCCCGATGGTTGACTTGCGCAAACAGGATTCTCCGTTTATACATTGGAACAGCTAAACCAACAAAGAATTTGAGGGATCTCGCGACTTTCATTATGAAAGTTTATGCACCAACCTGGTTCGACATAAAGACAAAATCATCATGTAAATATGGTCCAATTCATGTTTTTGACATGGTTAAAAGATGACAGTATTTACCAGATAACCTGAAAAGTATTGCACTGAAAACTATTCAAAGAAATTCATTCTTCACACACCCAGAGAATTTGTTGCTGGCTATGTTGCAAGATGATGCGTCTCACATAAGGGAGCTGGCTCTTCGAAGAGTGTTAAAAGCACGAAAAGAGACCAAAGGAAAGAAGGTTCGCGAATTTCGACTCCCAGAACTAAGGGCTGACGCATCTACTTATTATGATTTAATAGATTGGACGAAAGGAAAGATTACAGAACCTCCTATGATAATGAAATATAGCGACACAGAAATTTCAAACCTGATTACTTCAGGAGCTTTGATGGATTTCAAAAAGTATCCTTGCCACACTCAGGCTGTCGAAAGGTGTGTCAAGCTGGTAACGGAGGCTTCGTTAGCAGTTTGTGGACCAGAAGCTAGAGATGGATTCATTCGTACAAGGATAAAAGCCCGGCAAGACATACCCGTTTTCGACACCAAATCTCAATATTTTCGTGTTTATGAGCGCCCTGAAACTACTGATTTTCAACAATAAAATGTAATTTTTTGAGTTTATTTTGCTAGTTTATTATGATTTCAGTAAAGTTTATGATTAAAATTGTTAAATAGGTCCATATATCGTTTTCAATAAATCATATATGTGAATGTCAAAAATTGCATTATTTCAAAACTTTAAACCTAATGCGCCACCTTAAGATATATATTTAGAAAACTAAAATTTTGCATAATTACTTCTAATACTATGTATCATCAATTAATTATACAGGAAATTTGAAAAAAAGAAATAAAAATTTTTGGCCACTTTCACTCCACCCTAATATTTAATAACTGTGCTTTAGATTATAAATCAAATTTGAGGTGTATCGGTGAATTGGAAAGTCAACTGCATAAAGCTAATAAGTTATCTCCGGAGTCAATGTAAGTTGAATATAAGATTAAATATAATAAGATATATAGATAGTATATATCTTATTATCTTGCGACTTGCGTGCGGTGTAGTGCAGACGTGTTACAATTTTGTGCAAAAAATAAATAAAATACACTGTTCTTATATTGTGGACCTTATCACGAACAACTTAAAACCCAAATCACAGTTACTAACAGTGCATTCCTTATCGCGTCCAAGCCGCGTAGTCTGCACTTTGATCGCTCAAGCGCCACGGAGCTACAATGTGTTCACTTCAATCATCAACTGGAGGCGTTATTAGTGGCACCCGTGAACTCAGCGGATCACAACCAAACCTTGCAGCAGGTGCTGAACCAGATTTACAAAGACCGAGTTTTCGTAACAAACGTAAACTGTCTGATTCTTCTAAAATATACTCAGACCAAACGCCCTACCAGAGAGACTTTCTAAAAAGTGTACAAGAAGAACTTCAAGCTCGAACATCCAATGGTGAGATAAACTTATACATCAAATATGTAAAGGGCATACCAAAAATATTATCTTCACAGCCAAAGAACTATGTACAAGTAACGGGGACGGAGACTCCGTCTGTGTAAAATTACTTACGGCCAGCAAGGACAAAATATGGTAGAAGAAGTATAATTTATGAAGGTGATGTGAAGATGAACTTTATAACAAGTTGTCAAAAGATATCAAGGAATTAAACATAGCTAGCTTCAAAAAACATCTAAAATTCTATTGTAATAAATAACTTAATAATTAAATAAGTTTCTGCATGTATATTTGTTAAGCAAATAATATGCACGTTTAATCAATAAATATTAAATCGTTAAAAAAAAAATCGTATGGTAAATATTTTGAAATGGACATACATTATCCGTCAAAAAAAAATCACGTAAGTGAACTTAATATCTAATAATTGTACTATATTGCATAAAACAACCATTATTATGTATGTCTAATAAACTATAAATAGCTAAATATTCATACTTAATACCAATACAAACTATACTGTTAAACAACATACCAAAATAAACATAAATAAATAACAATAAACTGAAATTATAAATGCAATAACCATTTATCACTTATTTTTTATCGCATAAAATTATTTACATAAACATCATATAATTATATCAAGGAACAATCTATAAAGTTTAAAAAAAAGTATAAAGAAATAAATAAAATAAAAAAAATACTTAAAAACGATATTAAAAACGAGAAGAATATTGCAAATAATTGTAATCTGTTAAGCTATTTCTAACAAATACTAATACTCTGTGACTTGCGTTATTATACCCGATTGACTTCTCCACGCCACGCCTTCGTAGCTCGCCGACATTCGTCAGGCTTCGAGTTCCCTTTGACCCGCTGACGGACGCATGATTGGTAAACCAGTGTAACGCGACTCACTATTCCTAATAACTGCGCTAAATCGAAAGTCACACTTATGTTTGATGGCGTAAACTCGCAAGCGCTTTGGTAGCGTTGGGAATGCATCATATTTAATTGTATGAGTTAAGCTATCCGAGCCGGTTAGTAACGTATTTCTACCCACTTTGTAACCAAACTACTGTTTTGTACTTAATAATTACTTATTTATTTTACATTGTCTGCACGTTAGTCCTAAGATATATTATAAAAATTGTATTCTCATGTAAGCGAATTTTGTAAATCCTTTTTGAGAATAAAGTTCTTAAACCATAAACCATATATGTCGCAGTCAAAAGTGTGAACTGGTCAAAAGAACTTTTAACCGACAAAAACAGGCAAAACTGCTTTTGACTGAGCATGTTGGTCAAAAGTAGTTTTACCTGAAAATCATTGGTTAATAGTAATTGTGTTGTGACTGTTACTATCAGTCAAAAGTACTCGCAGAGATAGGTAGGTTAGGGTTATTTTTTTGCTACGCCCAAAAAACGAAACTGTTCCCAGATATAGGTAGGTTAGGGTTATTTTTTTTTTGCTACGCCCTAAAAACGAAACTGCTGCCAGAAATAGGTATGATTTTCAGGTAAAACTACTTTTGACCAACATGCTCAGTCAAAAGCAGTTTTGCCTGTTTTTGTCGGTTAAAAGTTCTTTGGCCAGTTCACACTTTTGACTGCAACAGGTTGGGCTGGACATATGGCAAGGGAAGGTAACGATAAGTGGGATAGAGAGGAAGCGGAATGGTATCCTAGAGATGGAAAAAGGAGAGAAGGGAGACCAATAATGAGGTGGTCGGATGACATAAAGAAGCATGCGGGACCTAATTGGATAGGGACGGCAAGGGATAGAGAGCTGTGGAGAGAGCTGGGGGAGGCCTATGCCAAGAAGGCAGACTGAAATAATTATTAAAAAGCAATGACATAAAAATTATTTAATAAAGTTACTAAGGAAAAAATATTGAAACTAATTGATATAAATGAAATGTGAATTTATTTAAATGTAATTTAATTTTTTGGTCAATAAAGGCTATTCTATTCTATTCTATTCTATTCTATTCTAATTTGACAGGTGACAACAAAAAAAATATTAATTCCTGCTAAAATTTCAGAGTCATAGTGAAGCGTAGTACATAGTACCAAAACAAGGTTGATTTTTAGGGTTCTGTAGCCAAAGGGTAAAAAACGGGACCCCTATTACGAGGACTCCAATATGTTATTAGATCAAAACAAATTATTTTCAGAAAATATTTAATTTAGGCTTAGGGATGGCGAGGCTCCATAAGCCTTCAGTAAGTAGTGCATAAGTATACTTGGAAAAATTCGACCTATGCCGCCGTGGGTGGCCCGGTGGCAGAATGGCACAGGCACCTGCTGCAATAGCAGAGGACGCTGCTTTGATTCCAGCCTAGGGCACTGGAGGCCTTGGTCACTTTTTAGGGTTGCGTACCCATAGGGTAAAAACGGGACCCTATTAAATATTAAGACTCTGCTGTCCGTCTGTCTGTCACCAGGCTGTATCTCAAGATCTCATGAACCGTGATAACTAGATTAACTAGACAGTTTCAATTTTCACAAATGATGTATTTCTGTTACAACAACCCTATAACAACAAATACTAAAAACAAATTAAAGAAATATTTAAGCGGGGCCAATGCAATGCTAGGCTGGATATGACTGATGAAATGAGTAAATTTTTATTAATATGTTTTAATATGACATGTTGGTGGCAAACAAGCATACAAGGCTGTTAATGCCGATGGTAAGTGGGACTTTAGACTAGACCTCTGCTTCTCCAAGGGACTCACATTGCTGACCGAGTAAATTTTTATTAATATGTTTTAACATGGCATGTTGGTGGCAAACAAGCATACAACTCATAGAAGGCTGTTAATGCCGATGGTAAGTGGGAGTTTAGATTAGACCTCTGCTTCTCCAAGGGACTCACATTGTTGACCGAGTAAATTTTTATTAATATGTTTTAACCACTTACCATCGGCATTAACAGCCTTGTATTCTTTGTATATAATATGACATGTTGGTGGCAAACAAGAATACAAGGCTGTTAATGCCGATGGTAAGTGGGGGTTTAGGCTAGACCTCTGCTTCTCCAAGGGACTCACATTGCTGACCGGTTACAAATCTATTACACTCATACTAGGGTTCCGTACCTGAAGGGTAACTAAAAAACGGGAACCTATTAGCGATTCCGACTCGCACTTGGCCGGTTTTTCTTAGTAGGTATATGACATTTATTTCAGTTTTACTTCATTGTCCGTCTGTCTGTCTGTCTGTCTGTCTGTCTGTCTGTCTGTCACCAGGCTGTATCTCATGAACCGTGATAGGCCTAGGCAGTTGAAATTTTCACAGATGATGTATTTCTGTTACCGCTATAACAACAAATACTAAAAAGTATGGAACCCTTCGTGCGCGAGCACTTGCCCGGTTTGACATTTCAGGCTCGGTGTGACGGAACCTTTATTTCAGTTTACTCCACTGTCCCTGTGTCACCAGGCTGTATCTCATGAACCGTGATAGCTAGACAGTTGAAATTTTCACACATGATGTATTTCTGTTGCCGCTATAACAACAAATATTAAAAAGTGTTCCGTTCTTGATGGGTGAGTCCGACTCGCACTTATTCAGTTTTTTTTTTGTAAACGAATTTAATATTAACGGATAGGCATTAATATTAAAGAATGAAATAGTAGTGATAATTTCCATACTTTCACTTTAGTGCCATGAAGGGTAGGTACAAAAGGGTTCCCTCTTTTGAGATTGGAAAGTGGGCTAGGTTATAAATGCGGCCTTCACAGAACGATCACCAGAAAAGTGGGTCAGGTTAGAACTGTGATCCTTATAGAACCAAACTGCAACCAGAAGTAAGTTAGGTTAGAACTGCGACCTTACAGAACCGAACTGCTACCAGAAAAGCGGATTAGGTTTTTTTAATTACATATTTGTTTTTAGATATATCGGAATAGTAAATTTTTCGAGTTATGATTGTATGTTACGGATTTAAAGTTTTCTGAGATGAGATAGGTTTGTAACCGCCTTGATGAAGGTATGAAGTCTAAAAGTAAATAATTACTTAATTCAAAATGAGTATTACCTATTACTATTATTTATTTTACCCGAGCGAAGCCGGGTTTTCATCTAGTTATTATTAAGCCAACTAAAGATACGCCGCCTGCGCAAGGCGTGTGATCTTCATTAACCTGCTACGCTAGCAGATGCAACAAAATGGACACTATAAGACTGGCATAATATAATCAACAATGGCTCCATATACCACTTATTCCGCCTGCGCAAGGCGTGTGATCTTCATTAACCTGCTACGCTAGCAGATGCAACAAAATGGGCACTATAAGACTGGCATAATATAATCAACAATGGCTCCATATACCACTTATTCCGCCTGCGCAAGGTGTGGAAAATTATTAGTCATTGGGAACAATAACTTATAGTCAGACATTGTTCTGAATCTGTAAAAAGCAGGGCTGCTTTCTAGTTGTTAGACTAAAATTAAACAATTTTAAAGCGTAAACACGCTAAGTACCTATGTTAAAATCAGACAAAATGCCTGCGCAAGGCGTGAAACGTCCATTAGCCTGCTGCGCAAGCGGGTATCAATTAGTTCATGGTTTCATTAACCAAATATTGCTACTACAAAGCGTTTACCATACAAATATCTATTTAACATGTTTTTCTATATGCAAGATAATTCACCCCTCATGTAAATCTCTGCCTACGATAGGCATTTGAGAATTTAATCATATTTTCGCTTGGCTGCGAAAACACACCCCAAAACATTAAATTGTCCCGGGAAGACCCTAATCTTAACATTACAAGATCCTAAGAGGATAAAATAAGTCTTAACACACTCACGGCCAGCGACCCGCTAGGCGGGTTCCCTTTTCGTAGGGGCTGTTCGTTGCATAGGTAATGATTTTCTCGTGTTATCGGCCACGCTCGGAACGCGTAGCTCGCGCTGACACTGTGTTAACTGGCTTTTGGGTCAGTAATATTAGAAATCACCAAAAACGTGATGAATCCCATTTTTAACAAAGCCAAAGTCTGGAATCGAGAGTGTGGTCATACGCGGCCCATTCAATGGCCAAGGTCATGATAATCTAGAAGTATCTAGATCAAAATCGTTGAACAGAAATTTTGGAAATTGCTGTTGAATTTAATTAGCCGGCCGCCCCGCCGCTACATAATGCGAGTCATTTAAAAATAGAAATATAATGCCCTGGAATGGTTCAAGGTTCTTGACTATTCATTCATCATTTAAGCCCACGTGGGTCAAACACATTTTAGAAAACGGTACCTTCCATGGACATAAAAACAAATGTTGGATGTATCCCGCCTGTAATGGTGCAGCATAAAAAATAGCTTTAAACTCCCTTAACTTTGCGTTGTCTACAGAAAAGACGTGAGCAAGTTAACCATAATATAAAATGTGTATGAGCCACAATTGGTATGGTCATCAACTCATGGTCAGTCCAAATGAAAGAAAGCCTTTTTGGTATCAATCCAGATGACGATTGATAGATGATGACTCAGGCTTTAAAGATAGACGTCCTACTTTCCCTAGACGATTTCATATCATTTCATAACAGAACCTTTTCTTGAACCCTCGCACTTTTCGCAGTTGAAAGTTGTATTTACCTATTGATTCGAATCTACTTTCAAACCTAAAACCTAACCGTAGGTTATGATTTTCCCTGGATAATGTAAGCAGGCAAACTCGAGTGTTATTTCTATACTGTGACGTTTATACAATAAAAGTGCAATGCGAACTACCTGCAAGTCGACATTCTGTTGTCATCTGTCATGGCGTACAGGCGGGTCGCGGAGCACACCTGACTGACCAACTGAGTTTTATTTATCACCTTGTAATACAACAGAACCTACACGTCACAATGGCGACGAGGATAAAGAACGTAAGAAAAAACAAAAAAAATCGATGTAGTTGCTAAATAACCGACAAAAAGTTATCAGTTTGAAATTATTTTTTCAATATAAGGGAGGGAGACGAATGACCCAAATAGCACAGGTATGATGGACCCATTGTGGACTTAATTTATAGCTCTGAGCACATAAACATCTTTATAAGGTACACTTCTGGTATTTAAACTATATTTTGATCGAGAAAAAAACTATTTTTACGCTAATATTATTACTATAGGGCACATTTCAACGTCTTATTCAGTTTAAATACTATTTAATGCTTTTACCTTTCCAAAAAACGGGTCGGTGAACAGAAATTAAGCCAAATACAGTAAAATAAGTTATTATAAAATAGAAATAAAACTTTTATAGCGACTGTGTATTTAAGGAAGCGTGTAAAACTATAATTAAGTTATACGTATAAAAAATAAACTGTCGCGCATATTGCTGTGTAGTGCTGAATATGTCTGTTCACCGGTAATTTACTACAGGTAACTAAGTATACCAACGTGGTGCTGTCTGCGTTAACGGTTGTTGAAACAATATCTGGGTGCGCTGTAGTTTATTATTAGCTCACAAATGTATCAAATTAACGACAAATGCTTAATAATAGTTCACATAATAGGGTTAACACTTTTAACCAGAAGTTATCTACCTAAATAAATAATAAGTGTACGCTTTATTTTGCGTCAGACTCAATAAAAATCAACAGATCATCTGCTATACAACATGGTGCTACTTAGCTTACGTGTGCTAGTTAGATATGCATTTAAATTATTTAACCAAATCAGCATAATATTATCTGGGTCTTGTTTCTATAATGCAAAAGGAAAAATAAGTAAACAAACTGATACTGTCGGTGAAATTTGTCGTAAAGCTTAAGCTTAATACGAGTATTCTCCAAAAATGGAATACTTTTATGGTTGTAAATGTTGTTGTGTTAATATTGCACTCACCCTCCTGGGGCCCAGCCATACAAGGAAAAAGTCTGAAATTTGCTATTGAAATTTGAATCTATAGTGTAGGATTCAGGGTTGATTTTGTTTTGTTTAAAATGGAACGAAGCAAAACAGATGCAACTCTGCTTCAATTAAACATTAGGTTGTGTCGCTAAGGAGCAAAATGTCATGGTTACGGCGACGGCGAACATTGAATCCTGAACGAAGCGAGGTATTAAAATGGAATACTGAGCGTAGTGAGGGATTCAAGTGTTAACGCCCAAAGTGAAAATAATTTTGCTACCATGTGACCCATACTGCTTTTCACATCACATAATATATGTATAAGGAAATAAAAAATAAAAATAAGTTAGATTAAAGAACCTAAAGTCTTAAGAGTTTAAACCTAAAGAGTCTTAAGAGTTTAAAGAGTTAAAGAGTGAAAAGAGTCTGAAAAGTCTAAAGAGTTAAAAGAGTAGAGTCTAAAGAGTCTAAAGAGTCTAAAGAGTCTAAAGAGTCTAAAGAGTCTAAAGAGTCTAAAGAGTCTAAAGAGTCTAAATAGTCTAAAGAGTCTAAATAGTCTAAAGAGTCTAAAGCGTTTAAAGAGTCTAAATAGTCTAAAGAGTCTAAGGAGTAAATAGTCTAAAGAGCCTAAAGAGACTAAATAGTCTAAATAGTCTAGAGTCTAAAGAGTCTGAAGAGTCTAAATAGTCTAAAGAGTCTAAAGAGTCTAAATAGTCTAAAGAGTCTAAAGCGTTTAAAGAGTCTAAATAGTCTAAAGAGTCTAAAGAGTCTCAAGAGATTAAAGAGTAAAGAGTCTAAATAGTCTAAAAAGTAAAGTGTCTAAATAGTCTTAATAGTCTAAATAGTCTAAAGAGTCTTAAGGAGACTACAGAATCTAAGTTAGAGTCTAAAGATTGTAAGAGTTTAAATAGTCTAAAGAAGTCTAAAGGGTCTAAGAGTCTTGAGAGTCTGAAGAATCTAGAGGCGTACATGTGTGCAGTAAACAGATTTTGTTGAAAATAATTATAATAAAAAAAAACCATTTTCCGAATAAATGTAAAAAATTCTTCCACAGAACTTAGAAAGTACCTACTACAGCTGGTAGGACCGTGGGCCTTGGGAAGGTATGGCTATGCTTAATAATTCTGCCGCGCCAGCAATGATTGCGCGGTGATCGATTACATTTGGAAACTCATGAAATGCTTACCTTGTCCTCCTTAAATAAGTTCTTTATTTAATTATTTAAACGAGTTTTCAAATGCAAGTACCGCGGTTATGGTGGTGGGGCGGGGTTGCTGATGCCGACTATGGTGTATTTAAAATAACCAACTAGACATTGACACAACCTTGCCCATAAATATGAAAACTAGAAAAGTCGAGTTTCATAGGCTGAAAAGACAATGGTATTAATGTATAGTTTATGCAAGATACGAGTTCCGTATAAATAAATACCTACAATTGGAGTGAAGACTCCGTGAGTGGAACCTAAGTCCGAATAAGGAAATACCATTGGAGTGAAAACTCCGCGAGTGCTGCATGGGATATCGGCCCATGTAGTGCAAATGATAAGTTCTTCAAAATTAAAAATAAATATAGCTCAGGAAAAATTCCATAAAATTTAAATTGTTAGTAATATGTGACTATAATTAACGTTAAGGAGTGAAACTCAGGTTATTGTCACAAAGACTCGTTGAACTTTAATGTATGTCTTGGGGTCCAATCCTATGTATATGTGTCTACCTGTTCTGTTTGTTACACGTTAGGTTACTTCGATAACTCCTTAAGTACAGAAACTCGGTAGTTAGAAGGTACTTACCTAACGCACATGTTCCGTGCTTACTTACGGATAGTATTACAATAATGTCTTAATTGTCCGCTTTAGAATGTGCCTGAGTGTCGTGTGCCTGCTATCTGCGAGCACTCTTCCAAGTACGCACGTTTCAGAAGCTAGCGTAATGGACATTTTTAAAGTTGCTGTCGACAAATTATAAGAATACTTTTCGCAAAAACAGTATGTATGTACAGTATGAATGTATGAACGATTCGTGTTTCGACTGATGCAACAAGAATTGTACTTTGGAAATTTCTAATCTAATCTATTCCTAATGATTCTAAATGTGATTTCAATGCGGAAAATTGAGCCTCCGCCGATCTAAAGGAAAATATTGAATCTAGGGGTTTCAGTTACAATAAACAAGTGATTATGGGAACAAATTTGATAAAATGTTAGGAGGCAACTGAAAGAGTTTTTGGGCAAACATAACAAACAGGTAGACAGGATTGCGATAATGGCGCCGCCTTCCCCCTAAAAGATAAAATGTGCCGGCATGTGATAAATGTGCCTACAAAGGCCAATTCAAAATGCAAAGCTGCACTAGGACTAAATGAGTACCGATAAAAGTCGACGGGCCGACTAAATTAAAGTCCAAAAATAAATAAATTACCTAAAGCCAATCAACTAATTTTAGTGCCAAAAGAACACAATAGTAATTCTATAAATTTACAATCAGGTCAAAGGTCAATTTAAGGTAAATAAATAGACGCTGGGTCCGTCACAATGCCACACATTGTGTAGGTATCTAAAGTAAATGCGGAAAAAAATACAAAGTACCAATCAGTGACGATGCGTGAAACCTTGCACTCCCACTGCGCTACTTTATATATGACTTGTTCCTAATAGTGAAAACATACACATACGAACATAGTAACCAAATCCGTAAAATGGACGGCCAAGCGATGGCGTCAATATCGGACAGTTACCCAGATAGAGATGAGTTTTAATTAAGTGTAATAAAAAGGCACGTTAGTGGGAAATTTATACTGTGTACGTATAAAAACGTAAGGACCAGACGTGATCTTGATTGCACCAAATTGCAGTTTGCCTAGTTGAGGTTGAAACTAACAAAATCAAACAAACCTTGTAAATTGAGGTTGCAGATCGAGCCTCTATATTTGCAAGAGTACATATATATTATCAAAGAGTTATTTACTTAAGTCGTTGTTTAATTATCGTACAGGTACTAAGTACCAAGTATGAACTAAAACCCAAAATGGCGTAGGGTTTTATTAAAGCAACGGAATAATAATAAAGTAAATCTTCGAACAATGTAGTCGGTGAAACCGTGTTCATGGTAATGAAATTCCATTGGTTCCTTGTAAAATATACATAATTAGAGTTAAACAATATATGCCACCATCAAAATGAACATACACAGGTGCTAGTTTTGCTCTATAATAAATCTGTAAGTAATTGAACCTAAGGGAAGCAAAATATCTATAAAAAAATTTATTAATGTGACTGTAACTGTAAAATTAAGGCTGTGTATATTGTAGTCAAGGGCTATTGTAGACTATAGTCAAGGCTAAAATCAACTTCCAATTGTAAGCAGGGATTAAAGTTGTTTTCATAACATAAATAATATCATTCATTGTATAAGTAACATTAAGTTGCTAGATTAACAGTACAGTCGATATACCATACTTGAATATAATTGAGGTCAATACTGTATTCAGCAAGTAGTATAATTAAAAAACGGTAATAAAATAATGTATCCAATGCAATTTATAATAATAACGGTCAAATATGTAAGTACCTACATCATTTTACCCGAGTAATAGAAATCTATTTGTATAGATCATGGTTTGCGTAAATAACATACCAGTACACAAGTAAAACTAAATAGGTTGTGATATCTGGTATGACTTTTTACCTTACTTAACATTGGACCATTTACGTATATTATAAATTGCATTAATATTACGTATATTATAAATTTCTCATTCTTTGCTTATTCAAAAATTACAAACTTTTGGAATTCACGGCAATCTTTTGAGATGGCTTACCTCCTACCTGCGTGACAGAACGCAAGCAGTTGCTATAAAGGGGTACACTTCTAGCTTTGTTCCCGTATCTTCAGGCGTACCTCAGGGATCCCATTTGGGTCCATTATTATTCAATATTTACATTAATGACGTTGTTGATTGTTTCAAATTTTCTGATTTATTATTATATGCCGACGATACTAAAATTTATAGTATTATAAAAAATAGCGATGATTGCATGAAACTTCAAGCTGATCTTGATAGACTGACGTTATATTGTTCTATGAATGAGCTGTACCTGAATGTAGAAAAGTGCTGTGCTATATCATTTACAAGAAAACGCAATAAAATACAGTATAATTATTCTTTAAATAACAAAACGTTAAGAGTTGTATCTGAAGTGAAGGATCTGGGTTTAAATTTCGATAGTGAACTACAATTTATTTCACATATTGACAAAATTTCAGCGAAAGCATACAGAATGATGGGATTCATTTTCCGCCAAAGCAAGGATTTTACAAACCCTAAGACTCTGCAACTTCTATTTAACGCATTTGTTAGGTCAAACTTAGAATACGCGACTACAGTCTGGAATCCTCATTTCAATGTTCACATCCACACAATTGAAAAAATTCAGAACAAATTTATTAGAACAATGAAATATAAATTTAAATCTTTTAGCACTGACAATTTAGAGTCTCTTCAAACACGTAGAGAAATTAGAGATCAAATTTTTTTGTTCAAAATCTTACATGGCCTTATTGATTCACCTAATCTTTTATCTAAAATTTCAATTCGCTGTCCTAATCGGCGAACTCGCTCCACAAACCTTTTTGCAATTGACTTTGGGCGCACTACATATGCAAGAAATAGCTTTTTAGCTAGAGCGTGTAGAACTTATAATGAAAAATTTTCTGATATTGATATATTTCATTTATCATTACAACAGTTTGTTTCTGCAATAAAAAGTACAGTTAATGGTAAAAATAATATCCATTAGTAATTATGTTACATCATACTTTCCAATGTTCGCATGTTGTTTTTATGTGTGTTATTACATCAATTCAAGTTAGGTATTCGAGTTATGCATGTTGTAAATAAATTCTATTAATGTTAAAGTAGGTTTAAGTTTGAATTGTTTTAATGTTAGATTCTGAGCAACATAACTGTTATTATTCATTAGTGGAAACTGTGTGGCTTGTGAATGTGTTATCTGATTTACGAAATGTGTTGTTTTTGCCTGTTTGTTTCCCAAAGGTTTAAATAAATAAATAAATAAATAAATAAATTATATCTATATATTATACTATATGTGACGTTCCACGGGAAAAGGTACCTTATGAGGGTTTCTAGTTTCGGAGATATTAAATGTTTTGTAAAGAGGTGAAAAAATGCTCATTTTTTTTTTATTGTGTGATCTGAAACCTTAATGCGTAACGTTTGTTTACCTGTTTTTATTTTTGTTATAAGTTAGTTATAAGCCTAGTAATGTCGTCTGAGAGTTTAGTAGAAAAGGTACCTTATGGAAAAAAGATTGAAAATTCCCAAAAAAACTAGTCAATACGGGAAAAGAAGTTTGGTAGAGAACTGTATTAGCATTCTGCAAAACTAATTTGATAATTTCAGTTCTGGTTGGGGCGCCTCGCAAATATTATAACCGTACATAGACCGACATCACAAATCCAAGTAGACTGCTATTATACCAAAGTTACTCTCGTCAAGTCTTTCTTAACTAGAATAATCTTCATTTGGTTTGGTCGCATGCAGTAAATCATCCATTGGTTTGCTGAAAAATGCCAATACCCGACGCATTACCTTATGGAATATCTGAGGTCATTGAACCTCAATGCCGCTTATCTTCAATAGCAACCGAAATATATTATTGATAAGAAATAGACGATTTATACCATCTTAACCCCAAAATATTATTAGTTTATCCTAACTGTTCCATCATCATCATGCCTCATCATGTAACTTGACCACAAGGTACCTTTTCATTACATACAAATTATTGGTCTTTTTTAAGATTATTATGACGAAGAACTAATTAAATTGGGGGCAGTTTAATGTAAATTAATATTTTCTATTCATAAAAGATAAACTATAATATGATTGATATTTTGTAGTGATGTATTATTAGATTTATTTCCATAAGGTACCTTTACGTAAATGTATGGAGCAAATACTGTTATTGTTATGTAAGTTTAAAGTGGCATAAGGGGTTAAATATAGTATTTAGTTGGGGTTTTAGGATTTATTTCATTTGAATGACAGAATTTGTTTCATATGTGCTCAGAAAAATTGATTGTGTGTCACATTAAAAGTAAAAATATTCAATTTTGTGATTTTATATGAAAAAGTCAGAAAATACATTTTCACCTCTAAATCGGTATTGTTTTTTGCTTAAACTGTCTGTCAGTGTCGTTTTCTAATAGATAAAATTTAAATCTTGAGAGCTCATTGCAATCAATCGTGAAAATGAAATAAAACTTTATTTTCAAGAGATTGGTTAGTATACACATAAATCAGTCGATATCAAAAGTTTCTATTTGCATTACAGAACAAGTCGCAATATTTTTTTAATCTCAGATATATAAGGCATTATTATTTGTAGTCAACTATGTAACTTACTTCAGGAACATAGTTTTTTAGGCGGCTAAACTTAAAACTTCTCTATCGTAAAGTTGCTCATTTCACAACATTATTTTCAAAAAATCATATCTCTGTAACTACGCAACCTAGAAGGTTGATCTTTTATGTTATCGATAGCTTATTTATTGTAGATTACTGGGGTATGCATAACTCCATACCCGCCATAAGGTACCTTTGACCGTGGGACGTCACATATTACCTATCAAACAGCCAAGTAAAACTGAGGAAATCAGTTGTTGCCAATAAATAATGTACATGTACGAGATGTTATTGGAAAGCGACCTGTATGTTACAATTTTATTGGAAATTCACGAAATAGGTATTAATTGTGTGAAACGTGTATATAGCTTGAACGCTAATGAAAATACCTAGAAAAGTGTAAGCATCCAAAGAAAATATGTATCAATTAAGGTTAAACTGGTAAGATATTTAAACCTCGAGTTATTATCAATTTGAATAAAAGAAAGCAGACTCGAAATTCAAAACTGAAAAAAGGAGAAGGAGAGAGACTGACATTGTAAAAGTAAAACCATAATTGTATTAAAACACTTTATTACGCTAAACAAGTACATAACAATAAGAGAATAGAATAAATGTGTACAAAGGCGAACTCATCCCTTTAAAGGATCTCTTCCAGCTGACCGCTAAGCAACTGAGAGAGATACTAGGAATAGTGTAAATATTCCAAGGTTATATTGTTAAAAAATGTTTATTGTTGAACTGTTGAGAAATGAATATATCCACACCTCGCCGAGTTTCTTCCGCCGGTTCTTCTCGGGTCTGAGGTTAACGCTGTTTTCCGAACCGGTGGTAGTATGTCGGAATTAGAATCTAAATTAACCTAGCAGTTATAAGATAAACAGATGTGAGATGACTGAACTATTGTTGCATGGCTAACGCATAAAATAAAATAAATAAATCATTATAAAAAGGAAGAGATGTGACGTTTATACAATAAAAGTGCAATGCGAACTACCGGCAAGTCGACATTCTGTTGTCAACTGTCATGGCGTACAGGCGGGTCGCGGAGCACACCTGACTGACCAACTGAGTTTTATTTATCACCTTGTAATACAACAGAACCTAGACGTCACATGTACGAATCCCCCTCGATGAAACAAACAATGTTTAACGGTTAACTTAACGGCAATGCTTCAGTATTCATTAAGAATAAACTATAATTAAATTAACTATTTTATTCAGTAAAAGTTAACGAATGGTGTCGCTGAATGCTACACTGCTGTTTCTTAAAAGTAACCGAGTGTATGTGGTAATAACGAACTTGGGCTTACATGTTGTAACAACCAATATGACATGGTTGTATTCGTATTTGTTAAGTGTCCTAGGTTTGATGATTACTTGTACGAATCCCCCTCGATAAAACAAACAATGTTTAACGGTTAACTTAACGGCAATGCTTCAGTATTCATTAAGAATAAACTATAATTGAATTAACTATTTTATTCAGTAAAAGTTAACGAATGGTGTCGCTGAATGCTACACTGCTGTTTCTTAAAAGTAACCGAGTGTATGTGGTAATAACGAACTTGGGCTTACATGTTGCAACAACCAATATGACATGGTTGTATTCGTATTTGTTAAGTGTCCTAGGTTTGATGATTAATTATACGAATCTCCCTCGATAAAAGAAACAATGTTTAACGGTTAACTTCACGGCATTGCTTCAGTATTCATTAAGAATAAACTATAATTGAATTACCCCGGGTATGTCCTTAAACTACGCCCAGGACTCGGGTATGTTCTTAAACCACGTCCATAGTCTAATAAAACATGGTCTTCCATTCCCAGAGTGACACGGAGCTACGTCACAACAACATGGCCGCTATATATAGCGCTATCGCATATTATCATATAGCGCTGTCGCATGATGACGTAAGCCCGTGTCAGTTAGGTGACCTAGAAAAGACGGGAATGGAGTACCAGGCGGAGTATATTATTATACCATGACCACGTCCAAGACCACCGATGGACGGGCAGCAGCGTCCCTCAAATTCGGTGTACTCGACTGCGATCGCCAACCCGCCTGCCAAGCGAGGCGATTATGGCATTCACCCCCCAAAAAAGGGGGAGGCCTATGCTTAGCAGTGGACGTCTTATGGCTGAGATGATGATGATGATAATTGAATTAACTATTTTATTCAGTAAAACTTAACGAATGGTGTCGCTGAATGCTACACTGCTGTTTCTTAAAAGTAACCGAGTGTATGTGGTAATAACGAACTTGGGCTTACATGTCGCAACAACCAATATGACATGGTTGTATTCATATTTGTTAAATGTACTAGGTGTGATGATTGACTGTACGAATGCCCTTCGATAAAACGAAACAATTTTATTTTATTAAAGGTTAACTAAACTGTAATGCTTCAGTATTGATTACGAATATTAAATAATTTTGTTCAGTAAAAAATATTATGTTTAATAAAAGTAACCGTGCGTAGGTAGTAAGAAACAACTTGAGAGTACACGTTGTAACAATAAATGACATAGTTGGATTGGTCTTTGTTAGATTAGTACATTTTTTGATAGATTTTTCAAACACCCAACTTACGCACAATCACCTTGTCCCTTTACAAAAACGCCGTGAAATAGCCGATATTACTTATCTAAGTATTACCACGGACTAGTCTACTAGGACGAGCAATCGCCATATTGAGTAGCGTACCCCGGAAGAAAACATTATTTTTGTATTAAACTTAGATGGCGTTTGTCATTCAGCGGGCTGTAGGTTGTGTAGTGTATTCCGCAAGAGGTCGCTGCCACTAGAAGAGTTGTAGACGTTGTAGTTGTTAGGTGTAGTTGGTGTAGTTCTTAGTTTTTCTTATACGAGCGGATAGATGGCGCAATAATTTGTATACTACCGCATCATTTGCGTTTCTATGTGTGAACAGCGCATCTGTACACGTGTCATTGTGTGAGTTAGTTGCTTTGCTTTGCAGTAAACATTCGATGTTTTAGATAAAAATGGTCTTCACTTCACAGCAAGATGTGTTATTGTTAATCGTGTAAACACTAGCAGAAGTAGTGACTGCAAATTTTATAGATTTCCAAAAGTAGTGTGGAAACAAGAACAGCGCAATAAATGGATAATTGCCGTAAGGACAAAAAAGTAAGTCACCTAACCTAACCTCTAAAATCATATTACCTTCCTTAAATACTTTTTGACGACCGGTCTGGCCTAGTGGGTAGTGACCCTGCCTACGAAGCCGATGGTCCCGGGTTCGAATCCCGGTAAGGGCATTTATTTGTATGATGATACAGATATTTGTTCCTGAGTCATGGTTGTTTTCTATGTATTTAAGTATTTATATATTATATATATCGTTGTCTGAGTACCCACAACACAAGCCTTCTTGAGCTTACCGTGGGGCTTAGTCGATTTGTGTAAAAAATGTCCTATAATATTTATTTATCTATAATATTAAATACGCAATCATTTGATTTATGTTATAATCGTATGAAGTTTTAACGGTGAATTATTTTGTTACAGTCCCGATGGATCTCTATGGCACCCAATTTGCAGTGCTCACTTTATCGGTGGTAGAAAGGCTGATGAACAAGTCAGTCCCAGTTATGTTCCAAGGATATTTCCCCCGCAGTAAAAAACAAAACGGATTGACGAAAATGCGGCAATATCGAGGTTTCAACGTTATATGGAACGAAGAAACGCGAAAAAAATAGAAGCAGTTAATGCTATTAATATAACTAATACAAGTGACTTTGAATTGCTGGAAAACAGTGTCAAGAATATTCTGCTCGTATGTTGAAGAAATAGCAGCTGGTACATCAAATTAGGTTTTTTGGCCAGACAAAAATGTTGTGCAGCAGACAATGCCAGAATGCTTCCGTCCGGAGTATAGTAACACTAGTCATTATTGATTGTACAGAGTTTCCTATAGAAGTACCATCAAGTGTTGATAATCGTGTGTATTGCTACTCACTCTATAAAAAGTGCTTATTAGTATTACTCCAAGAGGCTTCATTTCGTTCAAGTCAAAAGTAAGTGGTGAAAGAAAAAGTGTCTCCCAAATAACGGTAGTCAGGATTAGTCGACTACTTAGAAAATGGGGATATTGTATTGGCTGATAAGGGATTTCCGGCAATAAAGAAGGTAATTGATGAAAGTGGAAAAGAAATTGCTATTATTATGCCACATTTTCTCCAGAATAAAGGTGAATTTACAAGGGAAGAGACTGATGCAACTTATAAAATAGCTCGAGTCAGAATTCATGCCGAAAGAATAATGCAGCACTTAAAAATTTATCAGATACTACATAAAATACCTGTAAATTTATTTTATCATATTGATGATATATTACATGTTTGTTGTGTACTGGTAAACCTGCAACCACCTATATTTTCAAACAAATAAAACAACAGTTATTTTTTACAATATTTACATTATTTAAAAAGCTATTAAAACATTTTTAATTTAAATTTGTTTTTATTTCACACAAAACCTGTAAATGTTATGTGACTTTTCATGTCTGAAGGACCCTTATTGCACATGGAGCATAAGGAACCACAGACATTGACCGCCACATATTTATAACATGGGCCCGTGGACCTATGAAAATGTGTCAGTCAGGTTAGGGTTTAATATGACCAAGCACTGGACTGATCAACATTTTCATAAGTCTAATGTACAGTCAAGTTCATAAATGTGTGTACATTTTTTCACCATATTACAATGGATAAAGGTAAAGAAATTTATACATATTTATGAACTCGACTGTACATACCATTTGTCATATATTTCTTTATTTCAGTCACATGCATAAACTTACAGCTAAGGATGCCAAAACGCTTATGCGATAGGGACAATACATACATAAGAATCAAACATAGTCTAAAGATTCAAACATTAAAACAAAACAAAAACAATCAAATAAGGTCAGGTTAATATTTAGGTATGCTAGGATTCTAAGATATTAAAATGTTGAGTTCCTTACTTACAGCTAGGTATGTGTATTGCTAATTTTAACAAAGTGTGATACTGCAATATTCGGCTACTTTACTATACTTACATATAAAAAAAACAGTAATAAACATTTTGAGTTAACAACATTTAAACATATAAATTATTATTTTTAACTAAACTTAATTAATCAGTATGCTTCATGCCTGTATGACAATGATGCTAACTGTACTTATTGAGATCAGTAGTACCTTACCTTTTATTACATATTTTAAAAGTTAATTACCTAACATTGTATTGATTATATTTTTACCTGTAAAACTATGCTTTGGCTGGTTTTTCTCACTCAAAGTTTGGTTTGTTCTTGTAGAATACAAGAGCGGTAGATAATGAGCGAAGTAAAATTCTTCACTTTTTAGAATTGCTGCTTTAATAAAGTCTTCGTCTCTGTCTGCTCTTACTATACAATACAACTACCTTTTGGTGAATATATAAAGAAATCACACATATAATAGTCATACCAGTGTCATACACTTGCACTTGAATTTGGGTATAATATAATATGGTTTGCTTCTTTTTAGTTCTGGTTGATCATTCACAAACTGCAAATATTACACTAATTATATTGTTGTTTATCAAAATCTACAATAGGTTGGTTTTTACAAGATACAGGACTTCTACTAACATTCTGACTAGACATGTGCGCCGCGCCGCCGCGCCGCCGCCGCCGACGATTTTTCCACGCCGCCGCCGCCGATAAATTTGACCGGCGTATAATCGGCGTGGGAAATGTTGATACCTATCGTGTCTTATTCCATGTTGCGTAGTGAATAGATAGTGTCAGAGGTATAATTTAAAGATCCTTATGCTTTTTCGGTTATTATTTGCCGGTTAACCAAATTAGCATCATTTTTGTCGTTGCGGTGTTAGCTGTGATAACGATTTAGTGTTAATTTAAACAAGATCTAGTTTCTGGATCTCAGGTTATTATTTGATATTTCTTATCATGTATGATTTAATCAAACTATAGTTACAATTTATACTATAAAGAACTATAAGTAAAACTAAACCTAAACGAACCTATACTAAGCCTACTAACTACCTACTCGAACAACCCACCCCGCATCGCTCCCGGCGAAAAGGTGCCCATCACGCTAGCCGCGTTTCCGCGTTGAATCGCGATTAGGGCTTGCAAATATTCGAAACTTTCAGGTATTCGAATATTCGACTTTTTCTGACGACATATTCGAATATTCGAATAATTATTCGAATATTATAAAAAATAAGAAAAAGAACGAGAAATCGGTTTATTATCGTTTTATTCAAAAGCTTATTTCACATATTGCTAAAACTAATGATATTTTGCAGAAATCCACTTAATTGACTAGATTTTATCATCCTACTATGAGATGCCCACATTTATAAAAACAAGTAAAACGCCAAAATAAGACGTATTCAATATTTCTAGATAAAACTTTTATTATAAATGCGCCGTTGAGTGAAATAATATAACTTTAATCATCTAAACCAAACCTAGGTATGTAAGATATTTTTTAATACAGTTGCTCACAAAGTGCTACTTTACGTAGCTGTTTAGCGTGCGGAAAGTTGGTTATGTCGAACTAGTGCTTTTTACTTTTCCAATTTTTTAAATTTATACTTGTTCCAATTCACGACTACTTATTGATGAGTGTTAATATTAGTTTCCTTTAAACGTCGTAATCAGCATAAAAACCTACTGTTAATGTAAGAATATGAAAAATATACATATTTCATATTTTAATACTTACCTCTTCATCATTATAACACGTTTATTTTTTAATATTGAATATTGAAAATTCCGTTCTTAATAAGGTGTCTGAATGGAACGGAATAGCTGCCAAACGCCCATAGATATAATATACTTAAAGACGACGTCTAAGCGAGCTGTCACTGTTACCACTTTTGTTTAGTGTACGATTAACAATGTTTTACTTATTTTTTCGCAACTGTATTAAAAAACGTCGTTCGATACACGTGCGGAAATGTCATTCTTCACTCGTCCCGAGTCTTCCCACTCGCCTGCGGCTCGTGGCAAGATATCTCGGTACTCGTGAAGTAATGACATACCTTCCGCACTAGCATCGAAATGTACTATTTTAATACAGTTGCTCACAAAGTGCTACTTTACGTAGCTGTTTAGCGTGCGGAAAGTTGGTTATGTCGAACTAGTGCTTTTTACTTTTCCAATTTTTTTAAATTTATACTTGTTCCAATTCACGACTACTTATTGATGAGTGTTAATATTAGTTTCCTTTAAACGTCGTAATCAGCATAAAAACCTACTGTTAATGTAAGAATATGAAAAATATACATATTTCATATTTTAATACTTACCTCTTCATCATTATAACACGTTTATTTTTTAATATTGAATATTGAAAATTCCGTTCTTAATAAGGTGTCTGAATGGAACGGAATAGCTGCCAAACGCCCATAGATATAATATACTTAAAGACGACGTCTAAGCGAGCTGTCACTGTTACCACTTTTGTTTAGTGTACGATTAACAATGTTTTACTTATTTTTTCGCAACTGTATTAAAAAACGTCGTTCGATACACGTGCGGAAATGTCATTCTTCACTCGTCCCGAGTCTTCCCACTCGCCTGCGGCTCGTGGCAAGATATCTCGGTACTCGTGAAGTAATGACATACCTTCCGCACTAGCATCGAAATGTACTGTTTTAATACAGTTGCTCACAAAGTGCTACTTTACGTAGCTGTTTAGCGTGCGGAAAGTTGGTTATGTCGAACTAGTGCTTTTTACTTTTCCAATTTTTTTAAATTTATACTTGTTCCAATTCACGACTACTTATTGATGAGTGTTAATATTAGTTTCCTTTAAACGTCGTAATCAGCATAAAAACCTACTGTTAATGTAAGAATATGAAAAATATACATATTTCATATTTTAATACTTACCTCTTCATCATTATAACACGTTTATTTTTTAATATTGAATATTGAAAATTCCGTTCTTAATAAGGTGTCTGAATGGAACGGAATAGCTGCCAAACGCCCATAGATATAATATACTTAAAGACGACGTCTAAGCGAGCTGTCACTGTTACCACTTTTGTTTAGTGTACGATTAACAATGTTTTACTTATTTTTTCGCAACTGTATTAAAAAACGTCGTTCGATACACGTGCGGAAATGTCATTCTTCACTCGTCCCGAGTCTTCCCACTCGCCTGCGGCTCGTGGCAAGATATCTCGGTACTCGTGAAGTAATGACATACCTTCCGCACTAGCATCGAAATGTACTATTTTTTAGTAGGTAATTATTTTCTGATTTAAATTAACTTGTAGTCACTCAGAGGCCTTAATTAATGGTCGGCTTAATTATATAATATTGGAATATTTAAGGGAAAAAGTTAGTTGACTACTGGATTATTCGTCAGCTAAAGGTGCATAGTTAGATTACCTAGTTGGGCAGGTTTGGTATGATCAAATTTGAGAATTGCGATAAGTGCGGGCAAGGTTTAGTCTTAATAAACAGAATGACCCTTTAACTTAAAACTTATGCACCGTAAAAATAACATACTTTTTGATTTCGTTTTCTTTCAAATTGAGTTAGGTTTCACTATATTCACGAAGTCTATCGAGAGGAATACAGTAAAAAATATTATTTCCTTCGTATTTGGGTACCTACCCATTACTCATTCACTGTAAATACCCGGAAAACACACAGAAACTGTAAGTACTGTAACTGCAGCGGATTAAATAGATTTTTTATAGTAATAAAAAATATTCGAATATTCGAAACCTGAGCGGCCGAATATTCGAATATCAAAACAGGCCGAATATTCGACAAATTCGAATATTCGAATATTCGAATTGCAAGCCCTAATTACTTCACAGCTAAACCAGTATGCTACCATTGCTACCAGTGCATGAAATAAACATTTGGATTCGTTAACCATACTAGTGCCTACCATATTTTAGTACTAAATTAAAAAAAAAAGAACTAATCGCTATTAGGAGGTTATCTGATTAAAAATTTAAAATAAAAAGAGCACATGAAACCGTTTAAATCTTTATTCAATTCAAACTAGGCCGGCTCCAACCGTACACCTCTGACCTGAGAAGATTTAGCCCTATATGGGACCGGCAACAAACTCAGCGGGACACATTTTTCAAAACAACACATCACACATCCTTTCTTTATTTCACAAAAGTAAGCTTCTAATGAAACATAAGAAATCAAAATAACACTTGAAATAAAACACTTAGCTAAATGATTAAAGAACGCGGGGTTCTATAAGCTATCAGAATAATCCTTCAGGTATAAGCCTTCAGGAACGTGGCGAGTTAGGCACGAGGTTGGCTAACGAGTACGTCCGATCTCTAGCGCGGTCCGATCAAGAAGAACTACCAGCGGCGGAGCCTCTCCGCTCCCGCCTCAGTCAAGTTGGCAAACCTGCTCGACCAGTCTACCAACATACCGACAAAAATGCCAACTCGTGCCTACGCTCACTCGAGAGAAACCTCTCGACGTTCCAAAGCCTTCTACATGTCATCTCAGTTCAACAACACGCCAATAGATGGCGTTACTCTCTACGCAACTTTATTTCAACAATGCGCCAATAGACGGAGTTACTCTCTACACAACTTTATTTATTTTGTTACAACCAAATAATACGTAGCTCAACATTGCTAATCGATTTTATACAGGCGTCTAAAATAATGAACTATAACGCTGCAATACGTCTTTCTGGTGTCAGGGTCCGACATATATATCAATTATAAAAAACCGGGCAAGTGCGAGTCGGACTCGCGCACGAAGGGTTCCGTACCATAATGCAAAAAACTGCAAAAAAAAACGGTCACCCATCCAAGTACTGACCCCGCCCGACGTTGCTTAACTTCGGTCAACAATCACGTTGTATGGGAGCCCCACTTAAATCTTTATTTTATTCTGTTTTTAGTATTTCATTTCATTTCATTTCATTTATTTATTGCATTCCATGGTATTTACAGATGGTATTTTAAATTTAATTGAACAGCATGGACCCTGAATAGGGTATGGCAAG
The DNA here is from genome assembly GCF_910591565.1 of Cydia splendana. NCBI lineage: Eukaryota > Metazoa > Arthropoda > Insecta > Lepidoptera > Tortricidae > Cydia > Cydia splendana. The sequence continues at coordinate 501,618 of NW_026946890.1, forward strand.
TTAACCTTAATAGCTAAATACATACTTAAAGTTACCTTATAAAACATATTATGTATTGCTTAATATCTAGTTAGTTTCATCACAGTAAATAATAATTAACGAATCTAATTAACACTAATAATAATCAATACGAATTTAAATGCTATACTTGTTTATATAATGCAATGATGTCAAATATTAATAATCGAATTTAAGCTGTCGTGAGTCATACTAACACTAAGCGATACAATACCACTAATAATGTAAATTCTTATATAATAATAATAATGTCAATTTATTTATAATAATAATTATGTCAATTCATTTATAATAATACTTCATTTAATCATTCCATTACATTGAGACAAAGTTATTGGTGAGACAAAGGTATTTGTTGTTATAGCGGCAAGAGAAATACATCATCTGTGAAAATTTCAACTGTCTAGCTATCACGGTTCGTGAGATACAGCCTGGTGACAGACGGACGGACGGACGGACGGACGGACAACGGAGTCTTAGTAAGTCAGACGACGCAACGGAGCCACGCTGTTACATCGTCGCCCAAATTTAATGTTTAATTTGTGTTTGGTTTTTATTTGTAGTTTTGTTGTTGTTTTCTTGTATTCTTATTTTGTAGTTTCACAGTGCCTTAGTTTTTACTGTAATGCTGTGTCACTTATTTGAGTAATAAATATTTGAGTAATAGGGTCCCGTTTTACCCTTTGGGTACGAAACCCTAAAAAGTAACTCAATGCACATAAAGTGTGGGATATCGGCATTAATTTATTACCTACTTAATTTACAAATGTTGTTGCAAACGCAATAATGTTGCTTTGATGTACTCCTTTTTTGTAGACGTAGATGTAGACCATTTACGTATATCTCAGGACTGGCCTTACGGGCAATAAGAATGGAACCAGTATAGCGGTGTGACACCGCTACAACGCGATTGGTTGGTCAGTTCGCATTACGCGCGCGATTGGTCGCAATTATCTAGTTGCGTTGCACGATTGGCTCGAATTCGTGATTGACACCGCTGAACTAGCACCATTCTTAGTGCCCGTAAGGCCCGGCCTGAGATATGTCAATGTAATAGATAGACTAATGCCCGCATTTGGTTGTAATATCGGTCCACAAGTTTTCCCTTAGCGGGCATGGTATTTTTGTTTTTGTGACCGACTGTTCTACTTGGAACATAATATGTTTAATAAACAGAATTCATTGTTCATTTAATTGTTTTGCTTTCAACTTTATTACTAAAATAAAATAAAAATATGTTTACAAACCTTATAATTTATTTTCTTTATTATTTCAATATCTCTGACTCTCTGACTATCCATTAATATTTTATCTTTAATAATATTTATAGTTTCTACATAATTCCATTTCCTGTTATTAAGTATAGTGGTGATTCTTAGTCCAATCAATTATTACTGGGCAGTCATAGGTCAAAAAGAACATTTGTTGGATTGTTACGAATAATGTTACAGATATACGGAACGGACGCGTGAGAGATTACTCCGCTGTGTTTATTCGTAAATAATAGAAAATGTCTTTAAATAGCATTGAAAGTAATGTGCAAAAAGTGCTTCAAACCGTGTCTCAACTGGTGGATAGAGTAAATCGTTTGGAAAATGTAATTAGTGAGCAAAATTCGCAATTATCAAATCAGTCTCAACTAATACGTGACCTAACGAGCAAGATGGACGAAAATCAATCTACCACGAAGCTACAGCTAAAAAAACCAACGGTTACAACAACACAAGCACAGCCGCATCCGCCGCGCCAAGCAAGACTCATCGCATCTGCGGCTATTAGCCGTGTGACACAAAGGCGAAAATCGAACGCTTCCGCGGCGTCCCCGACAAAGGTTGCAGATGCAACCGACGCAAACACAACCGCAAATAAGAAACACGAGTCACCGACAGTTTCTAAAGAACATGATGTTATTTCTCAGACTTCGAACTCGGGCTTAATCAACCCTGAGTCAACGCCAGAATCCTTATCTACAAATAGCTTGGATGTCACTGAAAAAGAAGACGATGACCAGTTATGGGAGGAACAACGGTCTCGAAAGAAGACGCGAAAATTAATCCGAAGATCCGCAATTAAGGGCAATGGTTCGGCCGATCCTGAATTACAGACTATGGATCGAGTGAGGCGCATTCACGCGTGCTTTTTTAAAACCGGCACAACAGCTGATAGCCTAGAACGATACATGAAAAAGAAAAATGATTGCGAGGGATACAAAGTTGAGGAATTAAAACTGAAACACAAGTACTACGCTTCCTTCTCAATCATATTACCTAGTGACAAGTATGATTATTTCATGAATCCGAGTAGCTGGCCGCCAGGAATTGAAGTCAGCGAGTGGTTTCGTCGCAGCTCCCGGCGCGCGAGAGGCCCGCCCGAAAGTCCTGCAACAGTCTACAAATGAACTCACCGGCATCAAAACAACAAAACAAACATTTGAATCAAAACAAATAACCGTTATTCACCAAAATATCAATCGATTGAAAAACAAGACATATAAATTAGAGTGCGAACTCGAACTTTTAAAAGAAAAAGATGTGTTATGTTTATCGGAACACTGGTTATCATCCGCCGAGATAGTGTCAGTTCATATTATGAACTTTAAACTTAGTGCTAAATTTTGTAGATCAAAACATCAAGGCGGAGGCGTCTGCATTTTCACCAGGTCGTCTCTTCTAGCCATAGAACGATACGAAGTCTCTGAACTCTGCCAAGAAATGAACTTTGAGGCCTGCGCAACCGAGCTCGTCGGGCTAAATGTAATAGTGGTATGTGTCTATAAACCACCCCCACAACCAGGTGAGAAAAATAATTACACAACATTCCTCAATTTATTGAACCAGTTAATTGAGCTCCCGTCATTGAAACAATACAAAGTGCTCATTGTGGGTGACTTTAATATAGACTTAATAACCAACACAACTGAAAAAAAACTGCTGATCGATTCTGTGTCGTCCGCTGGACTCAGGTCACTTGTGTCTGTTCCTACAAGAATCTGTAAAACAAAAGCATCATGTATAGATCATGCTTATACCTACCAGTATGTCAAAACACGAAATATTAAGCACAGAATGTTTTGAAATGCATGTATCCGACCATAAATGCACCATTATAACTTTTAAAATTGACATTACTCAACAATGTAATAAGACCATATGTAAACGACTTGTGAGGTAGGACGTAAAGGAGAACTCGTTCGTACTGAATATAGGTTTATTCTGTCTTAAATAACAAGTACAAGCCTTTATATACTAAGCTATGCAAGTGTGTGGGTAAGGCGTAGTACACACACTACACCTTCCCCCTTAAAAAGAAAAAAAAAATATTATTCTTGAATACAAACATAATGATCTATTTTTTTTTTTATATAAATGAAGAGTAAATAGTATACAATTAAGAATAGAAATAGAAAACACAGGAAATAAAACAATAAAAAATAATTAAATTGATAAAGAAACTAAATTACATGCAGTAACTTTTACAAAAACAAGTGTGTGTAGATTAAAAGAACAAACTTTTAAAATCGAAAAAAGAATATCTGGCAAGCGGATAATTTCAATTCGTTAAGATACTTATATAAAAATTCAATGAAAGATTACAAATTTTAATAACAAAGGTCTTTAAAAAACAAAAAAGGTATTTCGCTTTTAATATTCCATCTACATGTTCAGGATACAACACAATAATACAAGTACAATATTCTTATTAAAAACTAAACGATAAGATTCAGAATTAAACACAATTGATTGAATACAAGAACTTAAAACTACAGTAGGTATTCTTTTTATAATTTTTCTCATCCAAAAGTATTCGTCAATACATTTCATAGTCCAAATGTTACGTACGCGTACATGTGTGTTAGTTCCTAGGTACCTTGAGATAACTCACATAATCATAATTATTTCAGTAAGTATATTAATTAATTCACTTGCAAGTCTTATTTTTAAGTAATAGACGTCTTTATTTCATTTATTACTTATATAATAACATTCATTTAATCGTGCATCTAAAGCGTGCCTCTCTTTTTTTTTTGGCAAGGGTACACAACGCATTTATTTCCACGGTCGGCCGACCTATATTTATTAGCTCAGGATACAAGGAAATTTAACTTAAAGCGCGCACACATACTATTTTTATACTCATACAGGCAGTTCTTTTAACACATCCTTACATCATAACCTTCCATGTGTCCAAGGAGTCTCCACAATTGATACTCGACCGAATCATGGTCAGACATCCAAGGATTCCGTGCCTGCCTTGTATCCTGGTGTACCCTTGTTTCCCTAATCGCTCAAGGCCGCCTCTCGGGCCACCGAAGATGCGATAGGCATATTTAATTAATTATCTTTCATATTACCCTCTGTCAAAAAAAAAAAAAACATTCATAAACCAAGTACATAAACACAATACCATAAAACTTCAACAAATAAGAATTTCAACAACTCTTAGTTGATCAGGCTAATCGTTCTTCGAAATACTTATCTGCTTCAGTTTACCCGAACTTCACTAACGCGCCATTTAATATCAATCAAATACCATCTCCATTATTCCAACCAAAATCCAGTTATACTTAGAAAACCTACCTCAGACCTATTCCTTTCTATCTCACCTCATATACTTACATACAATTACAAACTGTAATAAAACCTCTAGCCATAAAATCCAACGTCAAAACAAATCAAAACATTCCTATGCCTTATTAATATAAACTTTTTGTATCCATTTCCATTCCTATACTTATCAATGATTTTATCTTTTCGTAAATATCTCCTGTGACTCGATCTCCTATATTTTTTTTACTTTAAAATTATTTTTACAATGTCATTTACCGTGCTTATTATTGTTCCATCCGTGTAAAAATATTATCGTCAAGTCCAAACAAAAAAAATCTTGACTAAAATCTTAAATTTAAACACATAAATAATATCCATTTAAGTACTAGTTAACATTTTAACTTAACATGGTTAAAAGTCGGCATGTCTCTATATGTAATCATTAAGTTTAAATACGACAAAATTGAAATAATCTAAATTGTTGCACAATACATTCATAAGACATTATGTTGAAACTGAAATTCGAGATGTAATAACAGAAGCTACATTCCAATCCCTTTTATGTGAACTCGCGCCGCGGATGGCACGCCTTACTTGTACAGTTGTACACTATGACGAATTTTGTATCTAAGTGCAGAAATAATCTATTGTTACGTGTACCAAATAAAATAAAATTACGAAATGCTAAAATATGATTAAATAATACTTTTAATTTACATGGAGCTAGGAAATGAAATGAATCCTTTCTTTTAACTATACTATTATTTCGTTATTAAGCAGCATACTTATTTAAAATATGAGAAAAAAAAAAGAAATATTAAGCCACATCTTTAAATTATACGTTAGCACCAAATTAGGAAAAAAAAAAAAGTAAACTTCATTTCCATGAAAGCAATAGCTAATATTACATAATGTCACTTATTTTAATTATTTAATAAAAGAAGAGAAATGTAAAATAAGAAATGACAACGAAAATAACACTATACTTATTTAACACGAGAAAAAAATGGACAATCAACTGTATATAACGTAACACCACACTGTGTACCGCACCTGCCTTTGAATATCTCACGATTACATTTCCACCTTGTTCTCGACTCCAACTCCGGCAAGGTCAAGTCTGGGGTCCGGGACGCGAACAAGCTCCCGGCTGCAACTTCCAAGTTTATCAGCGGCTTTTTTTTATTTTATTATAATTTTTATTTTATTTAAGTCCATTTTCACATTTGTCTTTTTGCCACGTCTAATTTTAAAATACTTTTTAGGTATTTTTTTGCATTTGCACTAGGTACTTGTCCACGTTGCACACAATTTAATTGTTATAATTAGTCTAAACTTTTCACATTCACTTTTTGTATTACGAGTATTAGTCTTTTTATTACACTGAATGTTCCAATATTTTCACCAAGGCCAGTACTTCTGGCTGGCGCAGCGCGCCGCCAGTGCAGCGCAAGGCCGCACTGGCAGGATCGCCATGTGAGGTAGGACGTAAAGGAGAACTCGTTCGTACTGAATATAGGTTTATTCTGTCTTAAATAACAAGTACAAGCCTTTATATACTAAGCTATGCAAGTGTGTGGGTAAGGCGTAGTACACACACTACAGACTGTTCTCTAAATTAAATGTAGACCAATTTATATTAAGTTTAAATAACTATGACTGGACATCTCTTTTGAATAAACCTGTTAGTGTAAACCTTATCGTCAGTTCAATTCTAGACATAATTACCTATTATTATAACTTACATTTTCCTTTAAGGAGATATCCTCATAAAAGTGTAACCAGGTCTTGGGTCAATGAATCAGTAAGGGAGTTACGCTCACGTTTACGAAGTACCAAAAAACAAATGTGTAGTAACCCTGACAATTGTCATTTACCCAAAGACTTGACAGTACTCGAAACCGCTTACTTTAAAGAGTTATGTACAAGTCGGAGGGATTTTATCAATAAATCAATAGCCAACAGTGACAACATTAGCCGTACGTCGTGGCGTGTAATTGCCGCCGAAACAGGTAAACAAGTAAACAAAGGTGACGCAATCGATATACTGATAAGCAGATCAACAGCTGAGAGCAATGCGCAACGATGCGCCGCCGTCGCTGCAGATCTGAACCGGTTTTACGTTAGCGCAAATATTAATTTACGAGCACACACTGACATTCCATTAGCACTCCAGTATCTGAGTCAGCATATCGAGCGACATCGATGCGTATTTCACTTCAATGGGTTTTCTTATCAACAAGTGACCAAAGTTGTGCATAAAATAAAACGTAAGAGCTCAACTGATATTAATGACATGTCGACACGTTTGTTTGACCTACTTCCGCCATACATTATAGATATTTTTACTAGATTATTTAATGACTGCGTAACAAACGGAGTTTATCCCACTAACTTAAAAAAGGTTAAGGTTCAGCCTGTGTACAAAGGAAAGGGCGAGAAACACGCGTTAAAGAATTATAGACCTATTTCGTTAATCCCGATATTCTCAAAAGTCTTTGAGAGATTATTAAGTGACGAACTAATGTCTTTTTTCTATAGAAATGAAATATTGAATAAACAGCAGTATGCGTATCAGCCGGGCCGATCAACAATTGACGCGGCGCGTGACGTAATAGGCAGAGTAATGGGTCACTTGGACGGGCGGAGGCAGGTCGCTGCGATCTTCTGCGATCTGTCGCGCGCTTTCGAACTGGTGAGTCATCCACTTCTCTTAGCCAAGCTCGACCACTACGGTATAACGGGTAACTATTACCGAGTAATTAAATCATTTCTCAATGAACGCAAACAGCTAACGTCTGTAAATGGTGCAAAATCTGACATCCTGGAACTCGGTCCCTGCGCAGTCCCCCAGGGCTCGTGTATGGGGAACAATCTTTTTATTTTGCTAATGAACGACTTCACCTCTGCAACCGACCAGGCCGAATTTGTCCTATTTGCTGACGATGGATGTGTCATTGTTGCGGCTGAGACTTACTTCCTACTAAAAATAAAACTGCAAATGGTTATGGACCAAATATCGTCTTGGTTTTCAGCTAATGGCATGGTGCTAAATGTTGAAAAAACCAACATTATACACTTTAATCTACGGTGCCTAAGTGATCAATCACTTAACAAATTAAACATCACATGCAATGGCCAACCTGTACCTCAAGTCGACCAGGTTAAATATTTGGGACTAACCATCGATGCCGGCTTAAAATGGGCCCCTCATATAGACGCGCTGTGTCTACGGTTGTCTTCGGCTTGCTTCGCCCTTAGCAGACTGAGCCCATGTATGGACTTGACTAACGTTAAAAAAGCCTATTACGGCTACTTTAACTCCATACTAACTTACGGGATTGACCTGTGGGGCTGGGCTGCGGAACGTGAACGAGTTTTTAAACTCCAAAAAAAAGCAGTGCGCATCATCGCTGGTGTAAGTTGGGACCATCCTGCAAAGGAGTTGTTCCAAGAATACAATATATTAACTGTACCCAGTCTTTACATATTGGAACTGGCTAAGTATGTTAGGTGTCACAATAACCACTTCCATACCAACGCTGATGCGCACGGCTCCATCACGCGACGGCGGCATGACCTGAGCTTGCCACACACACGATTGGCTAAAACTAAAAAATGCCTTACCTCCATTGGTCCGAAGGTTTATAATAAGATCCCTCCGGCAATTAAGCAGGCCCCGAGTTACGCTTCATTTGTTCGACAAATGAAAACAAAACTAATTAAAGACGCTTTGTACTCCATTGACGAATTTTTTTTGTAATAAGTAATAAGTATTTAAAATGTTAAAAAATGTTATGTGGTAAATACAAAAAATTGTAAATGTATAAATATATACTGCCAATAATAATTAAAAATGATACATAAATTACAAATGTAAATAAGCCCATGTGCAGGGCCGGATTGGACGCCCCAGTTGCGGCAAAATTATTAAATTATTTTAAGTACCTATATATGTTAACTATCTGTAATTATTTAATGACGTATAAAATGTAAATTTTATGAATAAATAATTGAAATTGAAATTGAAATATTTATAGCTAGAATAAATAACGGGGTAAATTTAGCATTACCGATATTGTTAACTTAGGGACTTTACTAAAAGTTCAAAAAAATATTTGTTGTATATAATTGTCTGTCTAAGTATGATGAGTTGTTAGTAGTGTATACTAAACAATTTGATGATTGTAATCATCAATAATGCCTGTTGAAGTAATACATATTAGCTGTTGGTAAGGTATAAGGTAAAAGTACTAGTGCTCGACGCTGCACTAGTTTTCGACATGGGCACTTTATGTCAAAGTGACAAGGATTAAATTTGAATACAGAAAAATCTTCGCCGTTCAAATTTAACCTATATTACTTTGACATAAAGTGCCCATGTCGAATACTAGTGCAACGTCGAGCACTAGTACTTCTACCTTACTGAAGTATTTGTTGAATTAGATAGTTCCAACAAATGTTTTAGTATATCCTATCAACAGCTAATATTACTTCAACAGATATTATTGGTGATTACAATCATCAATACTAGTAATTTCCAAGTATAATCAACAGCTAAATTTGATTGCTTCTACTGAAGCACCTTGATAAATCCAACAAATGTTTTAGTATACCCTACCAATAGCTCATATTACTTCAACAGATATTATTGGTGATTACAATCATCAATACTAGTAATTTCCAAGTATATTCAACAGCTAAATTTGATTGCTTCTACTGAAGCACCTTGATAAATCCAACAAATGTTTCAGTATACCCTACCAACAGCTAATATTACTTCAACAGATATTATTGGTGATTACAATCACCAATACTAGTAATCTCCAAGTATAATTAACAGCTAAATTTGATTGCTTTTACTGAAGCACCTTGATAAATCCAACAAATGTTTTAGTATACCCTACCAATAGCTCATATTACTTCAACAGATATTATTGGTGATTACAATCATCAATACTAGTAATTTCCAAGTATATTCAACAGCTAAATTTGATTGCTTCTACTGAAGCACCTTGATAAATCCAACAAATGTTTTAGTATACCCTACCAATAGCTCATATTACTTCAACAGATATTATTGGTGATTACAATCATCAATACTAGTAATTTCCAAGTATATTCAACAGCTAAATTTGATTGCTTCTACTGAAACACCTTGATAAATCCAACAAATGTTTTAGTATACCCTACCAATAGCTCATATTACTTCAACAGATATTATTGGTGATTACAATCATCAATACTAGTAATTTCCAAGTATATTCAACAGCTAAATTTGATTGCTTCTACTGAAGCACCTTGATAAATCCAACAAATGTTTTAGTATACCCTACCAACAGCTAATATTACTTCAACAGATATTATTAGTGATTACAATCACCAATACTAGTAATTTCCAAGTATAATTAACAGCTAAATTTGATTGCTTTTACTGAAGCACCTTGATAAATCCAACAAATGATTTAGTATACCCTACCAACAGCTAATATTACTTCAACAGATATTATTGGTGATTACAATCATCAATACTAGTAATTTCCAAGTATAACCAACAGCTACATTTGATTGCTTCTACTGAAGCACCTTGATAGATCCAACAAATGCTTCAGTATACCCTACCAATAGCTAATACTAATTCAACAGATATTATTGCTGATGGATACTAAAACATTAGTTGGATCTATCAACGTACGTCAGTAGAAGCAATCAAATGTAGCTGTTGGTTATACTTGGAAATCACTAGTGTTGATGATTGTAATCACCAATAATGTCTGTTGAATTAATATGAGCTGTTGGTAGGGTATACTAAATGCTTCAGTATACCCTACCAATAGCTGTGGGTAATAGATACCAAATAGTTACCAAAATAGTTACCAAAAAGTTACCAAAGTTCTAAAAATAAAGACATGGTTAACGCAACCAATGTGAAATTTGTTGAATGTATTGAGTGTTATTTGTAAATAAATTTACTAAATAAATCTTGTTTGTTGCAACAAATGCGTATTCGTTGTCATTACCAAAAATAATTGTTACTGTTACAAAAAAACGGTTGAACTAATCTATTTATTTGTAAAGGTTACTATTTTTATTTGTATTGGCAACAAATTCGAATTTGTTGCGTCAACAAAATTCTCGATTAGCGCTATTTTGACGTCGAACTTTGGTTGGTTTTCGGTTGAACCAACATGTAATTTCTTTCAGTGTACTATCAAACATAATTAGGTACTTATATAATTCCTTTTTGAGCTGATAAGGTATATTATATAGTATATATAACACCGAATACTTTTACGTTTCATGCCGAGTTGTTGGAAAATATGGCTGACGATGTCTCATGATGATCAACGGCGCTTGCGAACACCAGAAGTCTCCGCACAGTGTTTCGTCTAGAACAAGCTACGTGGACAAAAGTCGTTATCAAATTATCTCTAATGAGTCATTAAATAAGATAAACAACATGTTTAAATCCCCAAACCCATTAATAGATTATGTCTAACTTTCTAATTTTATGAGTCATAGGGTGCAGAAGTCAGCTAATGAGGTAAGTGCAACTGCACAATTAAATCAGTTGCAATTTTGTGATGCGTTCAACAACATCTCTTACAAGTAAAACGTTATTTTGTGAAAAGTTTTGGTGATGGATCTTATAACTGAAGGTAAGTACTTTATATTTTTCTTAAAAACATGTTCATATGAATTGTAATAATGCTCGTATAGAGCAATAAATATGCACTTAAAAACGTGGTGTTTTTTTTCTTTATTTTAGAACTTTGATAGACTAGCAAATACTTGACACCGCTTGACACCGGTCTAGATTTTTGATATTATTTACTTGCATAATTCTATTTTATGATGGTGTATATTTCATTTTGCAGAAATTTGCATAAAATCTTTTCTTTTTTTTTGCAGAATACGTTTTCTCTATTTTAAGGAAGGGGTTTTTGAAGAATGGACAAATAAAGGGGAAAATGACGAAAATTTCCACCTGTATCAGTTTATATTGGTAAAATATGAGTTACGAGATTTCACAGAAGAGTCTGAGAGACGGTTGAAAAATATTTTAACCAGTTATTCATCAAAACTGAATACCAAGTGGAATAGTGCGTCAAGATTAAAGAAGCAATTTGTGGAAAAGTTTAAAAGTGGTAACTATAGAATTACGAGTGTACATAACTAGACCAAGTGCATCAACGTCGTCTGAAAATGTTAATCCTGCAGGAAGACCCAAATTAAACTTCAAAAGTTCCTCTTTTAAAACGAAAAAACGCTGAGTTAAAGATCTGGTACAATTACGTACCTATGTTTTAATAACTGCTACCGAAATCCCGATTGATTCGTGATCGGCAGGAAATAGAACACGGCAAAAATGTTAAAAAATATTAGAGAAAGTCCACATAAGCCAACGTAGTCTTGTTCTTACGACAACAGTAGGTACTTCAATGAATTCTAGGCAGCTAAGTGTTAATGAGGCATTAGCATATTATATTTAGTCAAAATCGACAAATACAAACTTACAAGCAGACTAAAAATTGGTTAATGAAGGCTGATTATCATAAATATTCATCATATCATTATTTGCCCAATGCAAAAGGTACAAGCGTGTTATATCCTTCACAAGAACTTCAAAAAACTTACGCAAAACAAGCAACATTTATTATTAATATTAAGTTAAGTTTTAATTAATTTTCTATATTATTTTTAATTTTTTTTTGTATATTTTTAAGTAAATAGTATAAACAATGATGTATCTAATGAACTGTAAAATTTTGTTTATTATTGTGTTAATAAATGATTTGTAAAAAAATATATAATTAATTAAAATATATAGTTTATTTATTTTTTTTTACCTTTTTTTCATGGTATTTTAAAATGTTTAGTAAATTATATTTAATTGAACAATACTAACCATAATACTACCCAAAAACACAAAAAAAAAATATTTTGTCCACCTAGCTTGTTCTAGACGAAACACTGTGCTCCGCCTTCGCGAAAGGGAATGTAGCTGGAATTTACGCGGCAGTGAAAAGGAATCTAGAGCGAAGCAGAGTTCTGTTGTAATGGTCAGGCACCACTGGACATCAGGTCATATACATCTATTTTTACTTTATGAAAAAAAAGTGATGAATGATTTGATATGGTAATAGGTGATGGTTGCCGTAAATTCATACATTGCTTTAAAACTGAGACTTCATCTCAATCATCGACATCTAGCACATATACCATAAGTATAAGAATATTTTGCCAGAAGTTGAAGATAAGTTGAAGAGAAAAAGTAAATTTGTTGAACTGACTGGTCAAGCAAATATTATCAGTAAAAAAAAATGGGGCGGTAAATTTGAAAAATCGCGGGTTAGCAACACTACGTTTGAATTGTTCGAAAATCGCGTGTCATTTATATCTTATCTGTGGAACTGTTTTGTTACATTCAAGGCCCCAACGTTGTCTGTTCTATTTGACGGCGCAGCAACTAGTATCATTTCTCACTCCTCGCTCTTTTAAAAATGCCGTTTGTCAAAAAAAGACAACCATACTGTTGACAAGATGGACTTCAAATCAAGGTGTTACCGTTTTAGGTGGTGTCAAGTTGTGTATGTGTGCGTAAAAACGTATATGTGTGCTCTTTTATTTAGGGATGTGAAAAGCCGATTTTAATCATGTTATGTATCGATAAACGCTACACAGCGGAACGAAATAGCGATTAATTGAAGCTTCAATATCTTCGTTAAACATAAACATAGGTAATTGAAATGCTGGATAATTAAATATAATATAATAAAATAATTCAATTATTGATGAACACATATTTTAGTAAACTTTCCCTTCGTCCCCTGCTGCGGCGTGACGATAAAATTGTGATCTGATAACCACATTAAAGAATAAAAGCGTTTTTGTTAATTTTAGGTATCGTTAAACCTTTGAAGTAAAATTAAAATTGCAAGAAATGTCGATAGTTTATCGATATGACTTTATCGACATAACTACAGCAAGGTGGATTCACATTGTTAATAGTACACTAAACAAAAGTGGTAACAGTGAGAACTCGCTTAGACTAAGTATATTATATCTATGGTTACATTTCATCGTTGTTCGATGTACATTACTGCTTTTTGTTCGGTTCCTAGGGATACCATACTTTAGTTGCGTTACATTGCTACTAACTGTTGTATATGTAGGGTACATTAATAATAACCCATATGTGGGTAGCGATGGATCTTGTCTCGGAATAAATGGTGCACGTTCAATACGTCTTTTATTTGTCAGTGGCGAACGAGGTAAAAATAATTCGAAAAAGACAGTGTAATTGTGATTCAACAAGTTGAAAACAATGTCAGTGGGAAAGTTGCGTGAATTTGATATGAAAAGTGGCAACTGGACTGCGTATTGCGAGCGAGTGGAGATGTACTTCCTTGCGAACAAGGTGGACAGTACCGTTAAGTTAGCCACGTTGATTGCGGTCATGGGAGAGGAGGCCTTATTGTCAACCTTAGCGAGTCCGAAGAAGCCCTCAGAATTATCTTACGCGGACGCTGTCGACTTGCTTAAAAAACATCTGCAACCTAAACCTTCTATTTTGGCCGAACGATATAAATTCCGGCAGCGACGGCAAATGGAGGGCGAACTAGTAGCGGATTACGTGGCAGAACTTAAAAAGTTATCTTTACATTGTGACTTTAAAACGACTTTAGAAGACAATTTACGTGACCAGCTAGTGTGCGGCATAAGAAGTGAAAATACGCGGCAACGACTTTTCGCGGAGGACGATAAATTAACCTACGGCAAGGCGGTGACACTAGCGTGCACTTTGGAGGCGGCTGAGCGGGATGCCAGCGCAGTAGACCAAACCCCGAGCACCCCCATCGATATGAACAAAATAAACATAATGTTTAAATGCATGGCTTGTGGTGATACTCAACATAAAACGGAAAACTGTAAATTCCGCAACTATGATTGTAGTTTATGTGTAAGGGGGTCACTTGCGGAGGATGTGTCCTGAAATAGTACATTACTACAGAGGCCGGGACGAAAGGGGTTAACGGCCGAAGACATATAGACGGCCGAGCGAAGCGAGACCGGATAGGTCTGAGCGCGGGCAACCCCATTTCCCGCCGAGGTATGTATAGTGCTTTTCTCAAACATGCAATGAAATAAATAAAATAAAAAATCCACGAAACCCAAGTTTTATTTATAGAAAAAACTAAAAGTAAACTACACCCAAAATATAACCAACACGTACCTATATCATTATCACGCGTATGTTTTACACGAGTCGTGTATTTTTACTACCCGTATATTTTCATGTATCTTTGATTTTTTCGCCTTGTATCCGTCTGACTGTCGTTTTCGTCACATAAGTTTACATGGTCTTTCATGTTGATATCATGTTTCACATACATCGTTGCTTTATGCATGGAGTAAATAAGTATAATTTCCACAGTGTTGACGAATTTGTAGTTACATTCATTTAAAATATGCCACAAGCAGGGTTGGGCAAAATACTGGCTTCCACGTATTTCAAATACAAATTACAAAATACATTTTTAAAAGTATTTGAAATACCAAATACAAACTACTTCGGTGACGGGTATTTGAAATACAAAATACAAATTACAGTGTGTAAAATAATGTATTTCAAATACAAAATACAAAATACCTTTCAATTTTTTTGTTTAACCATTTAGTTTTCTTAACGAATATCCTTTCCTAACTTATAGGGTCATTGCGCTTGTTTTCGTCCAGCTCTAGTTTTTGTCCACTTGACGAAATTTGAATATAAACCTACATTGTTGCACAAATTTGGACTGATTTCAATCCTTAATGTCGAAACAATAAAAAAAAACGATCCATTTTAGGATTATAGAATTTAATAAAATGTATTTTGCAGAAATGTATTTTGAAGCTTGAAGTATTTGAAATACAAAATACTAAATACATGTGAGTGCACTATTTGAAATACCAAATACAAAATACTTTTCCAGGTAGTATTTGAAATACAAATACAAAATACTAAAATGTATTTCAAATACATGTAATTGAAATACTGCCCAACCCTGGCCACAAGACTGTTTCTAATAAACTGTAAGCCATTTTTCTTAGTTTCTCAAATAATAAAATTGCCATAATATACATACTTCGTCTTTGACTTGGCGGCAGAGGCAGCAAGTTATTAAAATCAATTCTGCTTACGCTGCCAATTCCAACACCTACGATTACAATTAATATTAATTTCATTATTTCGTCGGAACTCATATTATTAAAGTCAAAAAATCAACAACGCACCATAAATCCAATAAAACAGAATGAATATTTTTCAACTTTACCTCCATAACAATTAAAAAAATATAACTACGCGTGTTTGAGTAGACCTTTTTACCGCTAACGTTTAGATGAAATATTTTAAATGTTTTTATTTGTGTAGTTAAATTTATAATTTAAAATTATAAAATTATAGAATGTATTATTTATTAAGTTCATGTTGATTTTATACAAATAAAACTGCAAATTATAGCAAACATTGTTTTTTGTTTTTTTTTTATAGGCGTAGTGGCAGAGTGTCATTACTGTGACGATTACACAATAAACAGTACGACGCAACTACCCGCTAGCTTCACTCCGTGGAGAAGTGTCATGGCGAGCGGGTGGCTGGCGGAGTGCACGAGCAATAACAGTTGTTTCATTTGATCACCCAGTACACAACGGAGCCTGGACGTCACAGATGGCGACGAGGGTAAAATATTACAAAAAAAATACGGAAAGGAAAGGTAACGGTGGCGGAAAAAAAACAAACCTAAGGTATGGAAATCCTAACCTAATAGCTACCGTATTTGTCCATTTCCTCCCGAGCTGCCGATTGTATTCAGGTAATACAACATTTTGGGCGAGGTGATATTCAGTGTAACGAGTGACGTACGGTTGTACATAATTCGAAAACTTGTTGACTGTTTACATAAGATCAGTGGTTAACTTTACAACTATTATTGAGTAAATAATTGATGGTACGTAGCTCGGGAGGAATGTTTACTAAGCAAAGAAGAAATATACGCGTGCTTATTACACTAACTCTTTGACAATGGCTACTGTGCGTGAGCCTAGTTACCAAATGTAAATCCAAAAGTGTAATCAATGCAAGATAGATCAATAATTGGGGTCACTACAAAAAATAATGTACTCATGTTACATTATTCCTATGATGTGGCACCGACGTATTAGCCATGAATATTTCCATGAAATGACAGAAACGAATATGCTGATGGTTTGCGTGTTACAAATACAGATGGTACATGGTTTATTTTCTGACTCAAAATCGTATATTAGAATTCATATGATATAAAGGGTAAATATTCAAACTACCTTCGCGGAAATCATAATTATTATGAGTTGTGTATTTACCGTTCATACTTAAAATATACCGACCTACTTAGTCGTGTAATCAAATACTAAGATATTTTTACATGAGGGAACGTATAGAAAAACCTGCATATTAAGTCGGTATAGTTGTATACATTTTATGGACCTTATGTCCTAAAAGAAATATTGTTCGGTTAAAATAACCAGTTATAATCGATTGAAATGCTATTTATAGCACGATATGGGTATGAATCGATGTTAACTTAGTGTCGACTTAACATGTATTTATATATACATAGGTATGTGCTGTTTATGATAATAAACAATGCTAGCAGGTAACGGACCAGTTAAATTATCAAGGACCGTTACGATGTCAAGTGAGTCAAGAACATAGATAGCGTACTTAGACTGATGAATGCCGAGGGCTTTGTTATTGTTTTACTGTAGGAGTAGACACGTAAACTCAGCATCAAATGAATTGAGTAGTAAGTCAGAGCCGGACTAACAAGAAAAATAATTTGCAAGAAGTAAACTGTACATCACATCTATGCTGCAGTTGGTATAAGTAATAATTAGTAGGTTGAAACGTTCAACTGGTACTAGCAAAACAAATAATTAGTAGGTTGAAACTTTCAACCGGTACTAGCAAAACAAATAATTAGTAGGTTGAAACTTTCAACCGGTACTAGCAAAACAAATAATTAGTAGGTTGAAACTTTCAACCGGTACTAGCAAAACAAATAATTAGTAGGTTGAAACGTTCAACTGGTACTAGCAAAACAAATAATGAGTAGGTTGAAACGTTCAACTGGTACTAGCAAAACAAATAATTAGTAGGTTGAAACTTTCAACTGGTACTAGCAAAACAAATAAGTAGTAGGTTGAAATGTTCAACTGGTACTAGCAAAACGAATAATTAGTAGGTTGAAATGTTCAACTGGTACTAGCAAAACAAATAGTTAGTAGGTTGAAACTTTCAACCGGTACTAGCAAAACAAATAATTAGTAGGTTGAAACTTTCAACCGGTACTAGCAAAACAAATAATTAGTAGGTCGAAATGTTCAACTGGTACTAGCAAAACAAATAATTAGTAGGTTGAATCTCTCAACCGGTACTAGCAAAACAAATAATTAGTAGGTTGAAACGTTCAACTGGTACTAGCAAAACAAATAATGAGTAGGTTGAAACGTTCAACTGGTACTAGCAAAACAAATAAGTAGTAGGTTGAATCTTTCAACCGGTACTAGCAAAACAAATAATTAGTAGGTTGATTGTTCAACTGGTACTAGCAAAACAAATAATTAGTAGGTTGGAACTTTCAACTGGTACTAGCAAAACAAATAATAAGTAGGTTGGAACTTTCAACTGGTACTAGCAAAACAAATAATTAGTAGGTTGGAACTTTCACCATTAGATGGATTCTTTAGCCGACCAAAACTTAATAGGTAGGCAAAATAGTCATTAACTGACATTATGTTAGTATAGAGTGACCTCCTATTATGTAATGTATTTATTGAATTCGAAATTATATAATAAGCAGTTAAGTGCCTCTGCCTACTGTTCCAGTTAACTTAAGGCGTAGGTATAGATGGATGGCCTCGGGAATAGGCATATCTACTAATGTAGATTCAGGATAGATTTCAATTATACAAAAAAAAATACGCCAGTTAGAAAACATTTCCTGTAAAGTATTACAATTTAACCTTCTTCTAACCTATACCCGTATCATAAATTTACTGCATTTTGCAGATGTTCGTATGGGTAAGAACTTAATGTATCAGCTTAAATAAAAACGAACAAAGTATATATAAAAATATATTATACGACGACTTTGACGGTATTCCGGTTAAAGATTGTTGTAGCAATCCTGTTGGAACAGTTAGAAGACAGGTTAAATTATAGTTTAAGAGAAACAAGCAGGTGACCAGGATAAGAGTAATAATGCATTCTGCGTAAGTAGCCGTGGAAATTGTGGATCACAGAGGCATGCCTAAACTGCCCAAATAAAACCTATAAATAGATGAGGATATACAATTCTTCAAAATCGTATATGACCCAGATTTCATATAATAAATCCCAATTCCAATCTATTTTAGAGCCGGAATACATGATTCTATAGAATAATAATCAGGGCAAAGCTGAATTACAAACCCAAGTACAACAGGTACGTAAATAGACGCTGGGCCTGTCATAATACATCATGTCATGTAGTACCTAAAGTCAATGCTGTAAAAACTGAAGTGGCGATGCGGGGAGCCTTACACGGTGAGGAAGCACTGCTTACTTAACTAAACTACGAAACTATACCCAAGGCAACCATGACTAAGGTACTAACAGAAAAAACTCTAGTAACCAGCAGTTAACCTAATGTCTTGTAAATAGACATACGACTTTTATCGGTTAACAGTGTAGATGACGAAGTCCCTTTTTAACTACCTAGGTAGTAGGTACACCTACTCACATGAAGATGAGTGATGTGTGTGATGTGATGACTAATTATAATTAAGTGTAATTAAAAAGGCACTTTACCGGAAAATATATTTCCTTATTTCAGTCACATGCATAAACTTACAATAATTAAGGATGCCAAAACGCTTAGGTATGCGGTTGAGACAATACATACATTAGAAATTATACATAGTCTCAGAACCGATACATTAAATCAAAACAGAAACAAATAACTAAATACTGTGTGTAGGTACCTACACATTATAAAATAAAAACAATAAGTATTCGAATTAACCGTGATTTTGATCGCTCTCAATGACAGTTTGCCTGATGTTTAATTTGTTGAGGCTAACAAATTAAGTAAAACTAGTAGATTAAAGTTGTAGCTTGAACCACTTCATTGATCTACCCAAGAGTACACATTTATTGTACTAATTGAGCACTAAGACTCAAAAGACCAAAAACCTAGGTCTTATCATTTAGAAACGTTAAACGTAACGATAAAATGGTAAAGTACCTAAACATTCGAACTGTACTCTGGTGTACTCAGTATTTCATGGGATCATGGTTAGAATAATGGAATTCCATTGGTTCGTTGGGAGATGTTTATTGAAATTAAGTAACATACTTACCAATGGCAGGATATAGGAAGCAGACATACTTACAAGGTGTATACCTATGTTTCAGGTTTATAAAATATGTTGCAAGTAATTGAAATAAACCGATGAAAAAGTGTATAAGTACAAATAATAATATTTATGTGACAGTCTGACAGTAATTATCGTGGAAATAATAATACAATACTTACTGGTCACAATTCAATTGAAAAATCAGCTTTCAATTAGTAAAGTGTTACGTTATTTTCATAACATAAATTGTAATTATGATTCTTCGCATAAGTAAGTTGCTAGAATAATATTACATTCGATATTATATTTGCTGTGTTACTTTTTGAGCAATAAAATGAATAAAATAAATATTTGGATTAATTGATGTCAAGATTATATTATTCAAGTATTATAATTACAGAACGATAATTAGATATGTATGCAATGCAATTAATAATAATAATGGTCAAATAGGCAGGTAAATCTTAGTAGGTACCTAACAAATTAATAATAAATAAATCTATTTATATAGATTATTGTTTGCTTAACCTATTCACAAGTAAAACTAATCATAGGTACTTGACGTGGTACCTCTACAACGAATGTAACATTCCTACTTTATTTGACCTTGGATTATCTACAAGTATTTTAAATTGCATTATATATATTAACATCATACAAGACAAGTAAAACAGAGTCAATCAGTTATTGCCAATAAGTAACTAATGTCCAAGGCGCTTGGCAACCTTACAATGTTATTGTACCTAAATCATGAAATAGGTATTAATTAGTAAAATATTATATTGTATGCTATTGGAAATACCTGGAAATGTGTAAGCATCAAAAGGAAAATGTAGTAATTAAGGCGTTTAAAGTAAATCTTTGAGTTATAAGCAATTGAATAAAAAACTCAAAACTGCAAATAGGAGAAGGAGAGGGACTGACACCTAAGAAGAAATTGTAAAAGTAAAATAATAGTTTTACAGATTTAAAGGCTTGCTAGTGTTGGAAAATATTTATTATTTAACTGTTGTAAAATGAATACATCCACACCTCGCCGAGTTTCTTACGCCGGTTCTTCTCGGGTCTGAGGTTAACCTTTCCGAACCGGTGGTAGTATACCTAGATTGGAAAAATAAATTAACCTAGCGAGTATAAGATAATACGATAAACTGGACTATTGTTGCATGATAAATATATAAAGTAAAATAAATAAATCATTATAAAAAGGGAGAGATGTGACGATTACACAATAAACAGTACGACGCAACTACCCGCTAGCTTCACTCCGTGGAGAAGTGTCATGGCGAGCGGGTGGCTGGCGGAGTGCACGAGCAATAACAGTTGTTTCATTTGATCACCCAGTACACAACGGAGCCTGGACGTCACAATTACGAACCATAAAGCAAATACTGCCTGTACGGATAGTTGTAGTGAATAGAAAATAAGGTTTAAACGTTGTAGTGAATAAAAATGTGATTTAAAGTTAGGTAGAATGTAAGGCAGGAAAAGTGATGTTTTTGACTGATTTCGCTAATTAATGGAAATAATGTCACGGGTAGGATCTGCCATAAAACATTGGACTATTGGAGTACAAGGGTCCTCTTGTTGAATCAACCTGGTTATTGGGAGCCTAGTGGGATGTTGAGAAAAGATAAGGCCAAATAAACAACATGCAATTTAATTATGTATACTAATTTGATACATGGCACACCGCCTAAGCGGGCGCTAGGAACAATGTGATATAACTGTGCAAGCCATCAGCGGCTGTGGGCCGACGCTATGGTAATTCTTATCCTACGATCGCGAGACGGGCGAAACGCGGAGTTTTGGCCAAAACCTAAAACGAAAGTCTAGTGCACTCACGGATACCGGGTGTAGCTTTCATCCTGGAACTTAGCGTAGCAGGTAGAACATTGTAGGCGGCAGGCGTTCATCGAGCCCCAGCTGTGACAAGCTAAGGCGAGAACAACCCGCGGCGCTCGGAGTTTCACGGGAAGGACCCGCGCGAAGACACCTTGGAATCGTCGGATGGCAGCATAGCCATCCGACACACGGCCTGCAGATCAGGGCCGCGTCCTACGGCGTAGAAGCAGCGTCAACATGACGCTCAGCAGAATCGGGGGCGCGCAACGACGCGCCAGGAGACACAACCACCAGCCGTGCTCATGTCCATCGGCGACACGGGACGCACGGGGTAAATTACGCGCACAATTCACGCACAGCGATATACGCACATTACAAATCGGTCTCCCACCAGCCGGACCAGGCGGCGGAAGGAGACGAGGCAATTCCTTTCAATCTTTAACCAAGAGCCATCTACATGCTAGCGTATCTCCATTCCAAGTGTAAGTGACAGTTCCAAATCTTCACCTACCGGTCACGTCGCGTTTCGATTCACATATTTCACATCAACACATTAAACGTCAAGCCAACTTAAACCTTTTCCAAATCAAATGATTCTCGGAAAATATTACTGTTCATTAATACTTGTAGTATTTTAAGTGGTTAATAATAATTACCAATAATTACATTTTTATTGTAGTTTCCTTTGGAATATATCCCCTGCCTATGCCGTAACTAAACGCGTGATTTTACAGCTGTCATTGCGCCTTGACACTTAGAACTACCTAACGAAAGTCTTTTTTATGTTTCTAAATAGTTTCATAAATGATTCTAAAATACTCATTAAATCAGGATGTGATCGATATAAACAGTTACAGTTAATTGCAAGGATCATTTTCGTGTGCATAAAGTCCAGTTCTGTGCAGCACTTTTCATGCAAATTGGATGACAAGTTTCGCCAAAGTGGCATGGTTGTTTGGGCTTGATTCTTCCTAACAAGCTAGCCATGCGGCTGGATATGCTAATCAACCTGCAGCTAGGAAGGTACGTTACAGTTTTACATAAGTGTCATACTCTGGTGTATGTTATTCTGTCGAAAATGCGACACTAATGTTGTACAGGTTATGTTGTATGAGAAAGTATATGTTTGCTATAGGAAATTATGTAGCATCGCTACAATATCCCCTCTCTCGGCAAAGAGGTTAAGTCCGCTTAACCGAGGCAGCCGGGGTAACCGGGCAAAAATAGATTAAGCAGATACCAAATCAACAAGTCCATTAGGACATTAATTATGCATACAGATATACCTATTCGTTTAACAGAAAGCTTAGCACCTTATTTATTAAGCATGCTTAAATCTACCTATGTCTATCTCTGGGACTACAAGTTTTATTTCTAAATTTTAACTCTACTAGAAAGCACAGTGCGTGGCCATTACACTGTGGTTTCTGCAACCTAACAAAAAATATTTTTTCCAATTCAAGTAATCCTAAATTGACTGGTCTGACCACTATTCAACATAAATAATAATAAGATATTCTTATTTCTAAGATTCGCTAAAGTATTTAAATTCTAATTTATATATTAAGTATTTTCAACTATATTTATAAATTCTTACTATTTAGTATATTACAAGTAGTCATATACATAGTGCAATATTAATAATTAAGTTTAATATAGCATGCCCTACTATGTACATGCCTATGACTACAAAATTAAGTTACTATTACCTTAATGTAATGTGGTAACTAGTTGCTAATTTATATCTACAAATTATATTAATAATAGCGGAGGCTAACTTGTAGCTCACACTCAAGTCAAATCTCAAAGTGTAGCCAGTGGGCTTACACTAAGTGAAAAAAGAGAAAACTTGGTTTTCTTTTTCATGTCAAAGTCAGTGAATTATATCCAATATAATTACATCACCCTGGACCCTTAGGGTGTGTAGTCACAAAAAAATTTGATTTCCCAGGAATCGCTTAAAAAAATCTTGACCAAATGAGTCAAGGAAGTATGCATACTCAAAAAAAATGGGTTGTTACCTAAGTTCACCCGAATAATAAAAATAAGTTGCTAGCTTGAAAATACACCTTGTAAAATATAATGTTGAGCATAATGTCACTGAACCAATGCTTTTAAATTAAATGGTAACTGGTTTTTTCCCAGATTACCTTAACTACAAAGCGGTTTGCTCTAGCAGTCGGAAATTCGGAGGTTGTGTGACGAATCAGGAATACTACTCCATATGGATTGCAGCATGCCGTTCAACAACATGTCCCTACCTTTAGCGAATACAAATGGTGCATGTTTCAGTAGAACTTTAAAAAAAAAAAATGCTATGCAAAGATAGCTGAAATTGAGGTAGGTTCTAAGACCAATTTCCTCAAATTTCAAAAAAACAAAAAACAAATAATATGAACATTTAAGTTCCATAAAATAGTTCTATTTAGAACCGAGTAAGTCAAAATCAAGAAAATTTAGAGCGTCTCGTCTATGCTACTAAACTAAGTCTCCGGAATGTAAGTTTGAGTTGGTTTGACAAATAAAAATTAATAAATATTTTAATACTTTTGAAATGGGTGGGCCGGGCGGGCGGGTGTCCAACGCGGCACCCCATGGTCGCGTATTAAACAATGGGGCATTAGGCACGGGTAGGGGTGGGTAGTTAAGGTATCCCCCCCCCCCCCTCCTACTTCATGAAATTCCTCTCCTTCCCCGTCCGGCATGTCGGTAGAAAAAATGGTTTGCTTGTGTCAGGGTATGTAATAAAGTATAATAAATTGATAACACTTCACTTTATACAGGAAGTGTTAAAATAAATTACCACTTTGCTCTCAAATGAAGCGTGGTGGAAAAAATAATTTGTGGCTAAGCGCTATGCTAATTAGTCATAGTGTAGCCTAATAAAATTGTAATAATTGATGAATTTGCTACCCTGTCACAAGTAAACTTACAAATCAATTAATATTTTATTTTTAAACCACATAATTTCACCAAATTTTTCAAATATTAAGTTTTTTTAAATGACAAAAAATTATAAATTGATGATATCGCTTTTCCAAGCTCACAGTAACCAGGTATATATTTAAATTAAACTTTCTTCGGGCGCCATTGTAGTGAATAAAAATAGAACGGACGAGACGCGGAGTTTTGGCCAAAACCTAAAACGAAAGTCTAGTGCACTCACGGATACCGGGTGTAGCTTTCATCCTGGAACTTAGCGTAGCAGGTAGAACATTGTAGGCCGGCGGCAGGCGTTCATCGAGCCCCAGCTGTGACAAGCTAAGGCGAGAACAACCCGCGGCGCTCGGAGTTTCACGGGAAGGACCCGCGCGAAGACACCTTGGAATCGTCGGATGGCAGCATAGCCATCCGACACACGGCCTGCAGATCAGGGCCGCGTCCTACGGCGTAGAAGCAGCGTCAACATGACGCTCAGCAGAATCGGGGGCGCGCAACGACGCGCCAGGAGACACGACCACCAGCCGTGCTCATGTCCATCGGCGACACGGGACTCACTGGGTAAATTACGCGCACAATTCACGCACAGCGATATACGCACATTACAAATCGGTCTCCCACCAGCCGGACCAGGCGGCGGAAGGAGACGAGGCAATTCCTTTCAATCTTTAACCAAGAGCTTTAACATGCTAGCGTATCTCCATTCCAAGTGTAAGTGACAGTTCCAAATCTTCACCTACCGGTCACGTCGCGTTTCGATTCACATATTTCACATCAACACATTAAACGTCAAGCCAACTTAAACCTTTTCCAAATCAAATGATTCTCGGAAAATATTACTGTTCATTAATACTTGTAGTATTTTAAGTGGTTAATAATAATTACCAATAATTACATTTTTATTGTAGTTTCCTTTGGAATATATCCCCTGCCTATGCCGTAACTAAACGCGTGATTTTACAGCTGTCATTGCGCCTTGACACTTAGAACTACCTAACGAAAGTCTTTTTTATGTTTCTAAATAGTTTCATAAATGATTCTAAAATACTCATTAAATCAGGATGTGATCGATATAAACAGTTACAGTTAATTGCAAGGATCATTTTCGTGTGCATAAAGTCCAGTTCTGTGCAGCACTTTTCATGCAAATTGGATGACAAGTTTCGCCAAAGTGGCATGGTTGTTTGGGCTTGATTCTTCCTAACAAGCTAGCCATGCGGCTGGATATGCTAATCAACCTGCAGCTAGGAAGGTACGTTACAGTTTTACATAAGTGTCATACTCTGGTGTATGTTATTCTGTCGAAAATGCGACACTAATGTTGTACAGGTTATGTTGTATGAGAAAGTATATGTTTGCTATAGGAAATTATGTAGCATCGCTACATAGTACATCTGAGTTGATATGATTCTTGATGGTAGATTGCAATCTTGATGGAAACACTGATTTCGGTATATTTATTTATTGATAACCAAGGTATATGAGTACTAGCTAGGAGCACGTATAAACGTAAACTAATTCATAAATCGATGTATGGCGTAATCGCAAATACAGCAATTATTATAAAGTTATTATATTTAATGCTGACGCGAGAAATGTGCGATGCTTGCATTGTATTACATATTCCCGGCCAGGAGATGAGAAGTTGATAAGAGATGCTGAGATATTTTTATATAAAACTGATTGTTGTAGTGAAATAATTTGAAACTGAAATTATTTGTTAGAAGTAAAACATAGAAGTATTTGTAGAGTTGAGCGCAGTTGCCGCGACGCGATGATCTTGTCTCTCAGGGGGTTGTCCGCTGTGGTTGTGCTCGGTCGCTGATGGAATGGAGCTACGCGATGTGGATGACATCGAGGTTGGTCTGCGACCGCTCTCCCGGGGGGCGGCGGCGGCGGCGAACGAAGGGGTGAGGTGCGCGACGAGTTGACGGTGTCGAATGCAGCGGCGCACGTACAGCGCTGCTAACACGATCACTATGCCCAGGACCACGTAGGTCGTAGATTACTGTGTAATGATGAACGTCGTGGTAGTTGATTCTGTCTGATAGCGCTCCCTCGTTCTTCATGTTGTCACGTGCATATTCCTAGCCCGGCTGTGGGCTTTCCCTGAGGAAACTCACGGACAATTAAAGTTACTAAATTAAATAAAAACTAAATCTTACCAAAAGCTCAAGCAGGTGCTAAACCTATTTCCATCAACTATTCAGGGCAATAAAGGACATGAATGAAAGTTAGTTTTTGTGACACATCATTTATTACTAATTCGAACACGGGCAGTTACTCTACATGTAAATCATTAAGCTAGCATAAGCACCTTATTTTAATAATGTCAGACGACAGAGCTGGGTCGTGCCAGAAATGGTTCTAAAATGATTTACAAGCAGACCTATCTAAATTTGTTAGTCCCTAAATTATCATTTGCCATCACATATGATTCTACTAAATTCTTTAACTTTAAATTTGGAAATGCTTCTAGGACGGAAAGAAAGCGTACACCAACCTCATAACACTGTTCCACCAGTTCAAGCCCGACGTGTCATCCTCCGCCGTGCCGGAGCCGATTTGCAGCAGCGGGAATCTGACCCGACACCGCAGAGCAACACCGAAGGACTAAGGTCTCAGTTTGAAAGTGACGTCATCTCCATCCAGCAGAAGAGCGAAATTCTTATGGCGAACTGCTCACCAGACACACTTGAAGTTTTAGGAATATGGACAGACTTCCATACTCTGATATGCGAACTGATTTCACATACGTAGTAACATAAAAACGAAAAAACCCCAGTCAGCTGAAAGAAACAATTCAAGATTAATAACTAGTAGCATGTGCTCTGCTAACCTAAGAGACATTATATGATCTAAGTTTCTCACCAGCTGGAAATTCCTAGAGTGGACTCATCTCACAGCTGTGATACTCCCTCCCACCACATTGTTTTACCAGCAGACTGGAAACAAAGCGAAATGGTCAAACAAAGATTCAACAAGGAGTTGCACCTGAGGACATCCATATATTATCATATTCTACTTACTGTTTGTGGCAAAATAACAACAGCATGAGCTCCCTAGCTCATGGATGCAGCGGCTACTGCATAACCAAGCCTCTGATCGATGCTACCAGAGCATGATGTACTTCGCTTCACTGTTTTATGTATAAAAGATGCCCATCCAGGGCGAAACCCAGCCAGGAAATGATCTCAAACCATTCTGTCCCTGGGATGACACAATCAAAATAACAGTAACTAATGAAATTCATGGAATAATTTTATATGCAAGTATAACCCAAAGAAATAAATCATATTCAATTATTTGAATATATTTCAACCTATTTTGTATTTATAAATTAAGTTTTTGATTTAAATATTTATTAATATTATTCCATAAATTTAGGATTTAATTTGAAGTAGCAACACCATCAGCTTCAATTTGTTTCCTATTGGCAGAGTGCCTGTCATGTATATTGTTGCTACATCAAAGACTTCCTTGCCATAGAACAAAACTACACTATATTCGAGACAATCCTAAAAACGTTAAACTGAGCTAATCATACAAAGTGCCGTGTCACAATACCCCTCTCCCCGCTGTTGCGTTTTACCAAGGGTAAAACGCTCGCTGTCCTCAGCGACTATCTAAATCTAAATCATGTGTAACAAGAAACGAAAAAAAAACAAACAGAACAACCTCAACCATACTTAGTATGGGAGAACCCAAAACAAAACCACCACCGAAGTGATTGCCGCAGGATCGAGATTGCTATCCAACAGAAAAGCCAAAGTAAACCACACAACTCCACATACCAAAACCAATAAACCAATAAATTTTGAATTTTTTTTTTATCTCGAACCCACACAACCTAAATACAAAAAAAATGTGGTATCCGCACAGCCGGAAAAATCCACATCGCAATATCCAACTATCCAGTAAACCATCCCTTGGTTCTACCAGCACAACTTTACCCAGTTGCGCTGGCAAAACCAAACCAACTGCCAGGACCGATGTTCAGCATACTCAAAATATTTCTCCGCTAGACCGGGCAAAATTAAAATCAAACAATTCCTACTACTAAGTTTACTAATATAAACTAGAGTAGCTAAATAACGAAATTTGCATTCCAAACTAAATTCAAAATATCCAAAATTACTAACCGCTAGTTAGCTAAATTATAATTATGTGTTATGTGCCTGAGAACGTGTGCTGAGAGAAAAAAATAAACGGACTACATAACCAAACCGAAAAACAACGTCCGCGGTATGCAGTGCGCGCCCTGCGATACCTCACAAAATAAAGCCTCTCCTTCTCACACCAAAAAAAACAACGCCAATCCACACATGCACGGAATCCGCCACGTATTGGCTAAAACCATCAGCACCATAACACCCAAATTTCTGCGTGACCTCGCACGACAGCAAAAAATAATCCCACATTAAAGACAACGCTCTTGACGTTAATTGAGCTATGGTTGCGCCGCTCCATACATTCATCGCTTTCAGTTCGTAGCATCCTTCCACGTTCATACTGTGTGGTGAAACAGTTATACCTGTTCGCCACGTCTCTGACAATTGGTGATTAAATATGACTTTGCAATATTTAACACTGTTGCTAAACTACAACCATAAAAACCTGTATGAGCTCTATTGTTCAGTCAACGGTGGCGGCGCGGCGAGCAGTACCCTGTACGCGGGCCGCACGTCCACCGTTCACCCTGTTCAGTCAACGATGGTGGCGCGGCGAGCAGTACCCTGTACGCGAGCCGCACGTCCACCGTTCACCAAACCAGAAGCTGCTACCTTCCCTTTCAGGTCTTTAATGTGCCATGATCCTATACTAAGACCATTTTCAGTTTCTAACTCGTAGACTAAAGGCGACAACACTGCCTTTACTCTACACTTAACATATTTCGGGGCGAGTTTCGCCATCCTAAAATTCTGTGCGTCACTCTGCACATAATTACGTTTCCATACTAAATCGCCTACTGCAAATTGTTCTGGACGTCTTCTCAAATTATAATTCCTAGCATTTGTTTCGTGTGCTCTCAATAAACGTAACCTAACCTGATGAAAAATATCCTTTAAAATCCCGAAATTACCCGCATATTCCTCCCTAGGTACACCTGGCTCGTAGTCCCTATCTGTGTCCTTATAAAACGACCCATTGATAACTGGCTCTCTAGCATGAACTAAAAAGAAAGGAGACTCATTTGTGGTTTCATTTACTGCACTGTTTATTGCAAACTGAATTTGGTGCAATTTTTCGTCCCAAGTCCTATGGTTCTCCTTTACGTACGAAGCTACAGCTGTCATGACCTTTTTATTGTATCGCTCAACCAGGTTTACCTGTGGAGTATATCGAGGTCCGTAAAAAACTTTAGGTACGTTATAACGCTTCATCAACTGTCTAAATTCCGATCCCGTAAACTGAACTCCGTTATCAGTAATTACGGTTTCAGGTACACCGTGCTTCAAAATGACATGGTGCTCAAAAGTCTTCGCCACCAACGCGCTGGTTGCGCGGCGAAGCGGAAAAAGAAGCGTATACTTTGAAAAGCAACACGTAACCACAAACAAAAACGTAAATCCTGCACGAGAGCGCGGAAGGGGACCTACCAAATCAATACTTAACGCTAACATCGGTCGATCACATACTTTTGGCTGTCCCATTAGACCTGGAGTCGCTTTCTGTGAATGCTTATAGGCTGCACAGGTATCGCAAGCCTTCACGAAATCGACAACGTCCTTATACATCCCTGGCCAATAGTATGTCAACGACAACCGCCTATGAGTTTTAAATACTCCAAAATGTGCCGCGGTTGGTTCGCAATGATTCGCGTGTAAAACAGCGTTCCTATCACCCTTGCGCACTACCTCTTTCCAGTCAAACTCTCGCAAAAGATTATACTTGTTTTTACTCAACCGGTACAATTTCCCTCCCCTAATACTATAGTTTGGGAAATTGGCCGGCAAAGTTTCACAACCTTTAAACGTCCTGTCATACCATTCGTCAGTCACGTCGTTAGGATTCACTTGGTCCACGGCGTCAACCTTCATGAGCCTGGACAGCGCATCAGGTACGACATTGTCGGAGCCCTTCCTGTGCTCAATATCAAAATCAAATTGAGACAGTCTGCAACCCCAACGTGCCAACCTGCCCGATGGATTTTCCAGGTTCATGAACCACTTTAGTGACGCGTGATCCGTAATCACCTTAAACCGACGCGAGCCTAAATATGCTTGGAACTTCTCAACCGAAAACAAAACCGCAAGAGCCTCTCTTTCCGTCGCGCTGTAATTCCGTTCACACTTGTTCAGAGAACGACTAACGTACGCAATAGGATGCTCCTGGCCATCAATAGTCTGTGAGAGCATGCCACCTACGCCATATGAAGATGCATCAGCGTGTACCGAGAAAACTTTGCTAAAGTCTGGAACCGCCAGAATCGGAGCTGTCACTAATGCATTCTTCAAGGTGTTGAAAGCGTTATCGGCCTCAACAGACCATTGAAAAGCCGGGGCGTTCTTCCCCTTTGAAGTTAATTTATTTAAAGGCGCTGCTATACTTGCGAAGTTCCTTATAAACCGACGGTGCCAAGAGCACATGCCCAAAAACGTCTTTACTTCACGAGAAATCGTGGGTATGGGAAAGTTCAAAACGGCTGAAACCTTCTCTGGGTCAGTTCTTAAACCTAATTCATCAACGACATGACCCAAGTACTTAATGGACTGTCTAAAGAACTTTGACTTGCCGAAATTTATCGTTAAATTAGCCATTTTCAACTTTTCCAACACACGGTTCAAAAGAAGCAGATGTGTCTGAAAATCTGACGAACATATGACAATATCGTCCACGTAACAGAACACCATACCATTCTCTATGTCACTGGTTATGTTGTGGTCAATGAGTTTATCCATGAGCCGTTGTTGTCGCGCACTCGCGCCACACAACCCAAAAGGCATGACTTTAAATTTAAATAACCCACGACCAGGGACACAGAAACTAGTTTTCTCCTGCGAACTTTCATTTAGCGGTATTTGCCAAAACGACGAGCTCAAATCAATGGTCGACAGGTATCGTGCTTCCTTTAAGCTATCTAAAATTTGCGGAATGTATGGCATGGAATACGAGTCGCCCTTTGATACTGCATTTAGTTTCCTACAGTCTAAGCAAAACCGCCAGTCCCCATTTGGCTTCTTCACTAAAAGTGCCGGGTTGTTCCAGGGACTTTCGCACGGAGTAACAACATCTAACTTCAACATCCGGTCTAATTCGGAACTTAAAGCTGCACGCTTCTCAGGAGAGAGCGGATACTGTCGCGTTCTAATAGGCTGGGCATCGCCAGTGTCAATTACGTGTTCGACTAACGACGTCCTACCTAATCCTTTTTCCTCGAACGAGATATCCTTGAACTTCCCTACCACTGAGTCGGCTAGTTCTTGTTGTGCTGAAGTTAAATTGTCGTATGCCTGAATGGTATTCACCGGATTTACTGAAATACTGGACAAACTTAAATAATTGTTTGGTCTTTCTATGTAGTCGATGCTGTCAAATAATTCTGGCGCTAAATTAAATGCGCGCCAGAAATCCACGCCTAAAATAACGTCCGAGACAATACTGGGCACAACATAAAACTGAATAACCTTTGTAACATTTTTGAATGTTACCGGAACAAAAATGTACCCCAGTGACTGGACTACGACGCCATTTGCAACGCTACATGTATTAGACTCCATTCGTTGGAGCTCAAATCCAAACTTAATAAAATCTTTATAAGACTGCCGTCCTAAAATTGAAACGGCGGCTCCTGAGTCCGCCAAACCGTAAATGTCAAAATTACACACCTTAAGTTTCAAATATGGCCGAATGTCACCTTCCCTAGGTGCGAAGAGAATCGTAGCAATCGAATTATAACTTAAGAATTTTTTCATTGAAGCACTCAATTTATCCGGAAAAATATTGCTACAATTCGGCCCTATTCGTTTTTTGTCTGTGAAACGGAACGTATTTCCGCGCTTTGACTTTGACGTTTACGATCTGTCTGTGTTGTCTGTGACAGCCGGTTCGGACAATTCCTCGCTATATGATCTTTTGTACCACATGAATAACAAATAATCTCGCCTTTAGATGGTTTAGCCCTGCATCTCTTAAAATCATGCGCAGTGCCACCGCATTTATAACAAGTAGGAACCGTGGCAGAGTTCTGTGCATGTGTGGATTGCGTGGACGAGCGTTGGACGTTCCTAACAGCGTTACTTTGTTGCCCACTCGATTTCGCTTGCGCTGGCGACCTACTAAATGTTTGTGAACGCTTGCTACTACTAACATCTACTGCGTTCACCTGCTTGGACTTGGCTTTATATGCGAAATCACTACTAAGTGTGTGAGCCGAACCAGACTTGTTGGGCTCAACAAAATACTGCGTACGCTGTGATGCCTGCTCTAATTTCCTACAACAATCCTTCAGCTCGGCTATAGAATCAACCTTTACTAATGCCAGTTGTTGTGAGAAGCTAGGCCTAATGTTATTCATCAAAATCTGCAACTTTTCCTCCTCCGGCAATGGATTCTTCAAGCGACCAAAAAGACAAGACATAATTGCAAAATAAATGTGCACTGGCTCTTCTAAACCCTGTGTTCTTGCAAGAATCTCACACCTTAGGCGAAAATCAAAGTTTGCAGGCTCAAACTCATCTAATAAAATGGTTTTTAAGTCATTCCAAGAAGAAACTTGTTCCTTTATACCTCTGTACCAAAGCAAACCCTGATCAACAAACAATTGAGCTGCCGAGTTAAACAAAACCACATCTGACACACCATAAGCTAACTTGAGTTCATCGACACGCTCTAGGAAAGACCTCGGATCCGTGTTACCATTAAACTTGACTCCCCATTTAGCCACATTTTTGTCTCCGGAGCAGTGAACTTGCAGCTCCCTAGTAGGGACTGCCTGTGAAACCTGAGTCACTGCTGCCACACTGTCGCTAGAGCTGCTGCCTGCCTGCCCTATACTGTCCAACTGTGCTAACAAAGCGTCAAGCCTATTTGTGAATTGAATCTTCTGAGCCAACTTCCCCGGATCTTCATCCACCTGAACCCGCAGAAGCCTGAAGTACAAATGACTACCCAGAGCCTTCGACCTGTTCCCGGAGTATCTATCCTTCGACTGAACAAACTTAGCTACTAAGGATGACAAATCATTTAATTTATCAGAAATAACTTTCAATTCTGACTCCGGGTTCAAATCTGTATCCAAAATCTCATCTGGCCGACACTCACCTACCAAATTCCTCAACTGTTTCCTAAGACCCTCAACTGTTGAGTGTGGTGTCTCTGACCTGATCTTTACTTCATAAATCAATTCATCGCGCAGCAAAGAGTGAAATTGCACAGAAGTGGCCATTGTATAATAAGTTTAACTCAAAAAATAAACAAATATGATGGCAAAAGATTTACAAATCCAACTCACACTATTGTAGTCTGACAATTATATTAAACAATGTTATATCAATGTGTTTTACTATGTTTTACCTTTTATCTGTGTATGTATATTTCCTTGTCTTTATTGAACTAAATTTTCTGACCCAAAATATAACAGTGAATGCAAAACCAAAATTGTTCACAATTTAAAAAAATCGTTCAAAAATCAAGTAAAAGTGTCTGTTCATAAATGTCAAAATTTCACAATTCGTTTTTTTTTTTATACTTTCTAATAAAATATAACAATTTTTTTTGAATTAGTTTATTTGTGTGTAAAAATAACCTGTCCTATATATGTTTACTGTTATTAAAAAACTTTCGAGTCAAAATGTCTGAACTTATTTATACAAAGCTTCTCAATTTTTAAAGCAATTTCTGCACGAGCTTAAAAGCTTTCCGAACTTCGCCTTAACAAAGTGTCAACTCAATTCAATTGCAATACTCATAAAAGCTCAGCTACAATAAAATAGTGCATGAGTACTAAATTATGCACTAGAATTACACATTATTTTTTTTTTAATACTCAGAAAATATGTAAAATAACTTAAGTTACAGCCTCTTAAGTCTAAATCTCATGCATTAAAAGTAGCCAAATGGTACTTAAAGTTTGACACTTTACTTCCTGACAAAACGTCAGCACAATGTAACTAACTGAAAATTCGAGCACTTACTTCTAAGTTTTTACAAAATATACTGAATATCGTGCAATAGTTTAGGCAAAACTCAAAGTGAAACAGCTAAAGCCTATACTTAACGTTGTCAGAGCGTACACAAGCAAAGCACAAGCTCAAAATTTCACCTAAACGTAAGTACTACTAAAACTTTTTTTTATCTATATGTGATGGCAGTGATATAAACTGATTTATGATGCAAATAGGGCTTTAAGACGGAATCTGTGGGCGCCAAATTGTCACGTGCATATTCCTAGCCCGGCTGTGGGCTTTCCCTGAGGAAACTCACGGACAATTAAAGTTACTAAATTAAATAAAAACTAAATCTTACCAAAAGCTCAAGCAGGTGCTAAACCTATTTCCATCAACTATTCAGGGCAATAAAGGACATGAATGAAAGTTAGTTTTTGTGACACATCATTTATTACTAATTCGAACACGGGCAGTTACTCTACATGTAAATCATTAAGCTAGCATAAGCACCTTATTTTAATAATGTCAGACGACAGAGCTGGGTCGTGCCAGAAATGGTTCTAAAATGATTTACAAGCAGACCTATCTAAATTTGTTAGTCCCTAAATTATCATTTGCCATCACATATGATTCTACTAAATTCTTTAACTTTAAATTTGGAAATGCTTCTAGGACGGAAAGAAAGCGTACACCAACCTCATAACACTGTTCCACCAGTTCAAGCCCGATGTGTCATCCTCCGCTGTGCCGGAGCCGATTTGCAGCAGCGGGAATCTGACCCGACACCGCAGAGCAACACCGAAGGACTAAGGTCTCAGTTTGAAAGTGACGTCATCTCCATCCAGCAGAAGAGCGAAATTCTTATGGCGAACTGCTCACCAGACACACTTGAAGTTTTAGGAATATGGACAGACTTCCATACTCTGAT
Organism: Cydia splendana; assembly: GCF_910591565.1. Taxonomy (NCBI): domain Eukaryota; kingdom Metazoa; phylum Arthropoda; class Insecta; order Lepidoptera; family Tortricidae; genus Cydia; species Cydia splendana. Next base: position 537,431 of record NW_026946890.1, read on the forward strand.
ATGCGAACTGATTTCACATACGTAGTAACATAAAAACGAAAAAACCCCAGTCAGCTGAAAGAAACAATTCAAGATTAATAACTAGTAGCATGTGCTCTGCTAACCTAAGAGACATTATATGATCTAAGTTTCTCACCAGCTGGAAATTCCTAGAGTGGACTCATCTCACAGCTGTGATACTCCCTCCCACCACATTGTTTTACCAGCAGACTGGAAACAAAGCGAAATGGTCAAACAAAGATTCAACAAGGAGTTGCACCTGAGGACATCCATATATTATCATATTCTACTTACTGTTTGTGGCAAAATAACAACAGCATGAGCTCCCTAGCTCATGGATGCAGCGGCTACTGCATAACCAAGCCTCTGATCGATGCTACCAGAGCATGATGTACTTCGCTTCACTGTTTTATGTATAAAAGATGCCCATCCAGGGCGAAACCCAGCCAGGAAATGATCTCAAACCATTCTGTCCCTGGGATGACACAATCAAAATAACAGTAACTAATGAAATTCATGGAATAATTTTATATGCAAGTATAACCCAAAGAAATAAATCATATTCAATTATTTGAATATATTTCAACCTATTTTGTATTTATAAATTAAGTTTTTGATTTAAATATTTATTAATATTATTCCATAAATTTAGGATTTAATTTGAAGTAGCAACACCATCAGCTTCAATTTGTTTCCTATTGGCAGAGTGCCTGTCATGTATATTGTTGCTACATCAAAGACTTCCTTGCCATAGAACAAAACTACACTATATTCGAGACAATCCTAAAAACGTTAAACTGAGCTAATCATACAAAGTGCCGTGTCACAATGTGTTCGATTTGGTCTTTGATGACCTTGAAATATTTGTCATTGTTTTCAAGAGCATTTTATTCGCCTTGTAAGACTGGTACTGTTAAGTTTATAACGTTGTGTTATGTATGTAAAGGGTAGTTGTAAGTGCATGCAAACGATGGCTGCGTCCACCGTCATTCTCGTCAATATATTAGTTCATTAATGGCCGCCTTGCGTTTGTCTGTGCTCCCCGTTCCAATATCCAACAGTGGCGACGATTCGAGTAATTCACGCGTGATTTTGAAGGAAATATGTTGTCCAGTAATAATACTGTGGGATTGTTCGCGAGTTTTGATCACCAACAGCAAGATTGGACAGTTTATAAAAACAGACTGAATCAATGGTTTATCGCGAACAATATCAGTGAAGAAACGGACAAAGCGGGGATCAAGCGACGAGCAATATTATTAAGCGCATTGAGTGAGAATACGTATCAGCTAGCGACTCATCTCGTGTTACCGGGTGTGTTAGAGGAAAAGAGCTTCGATGACGTGGTCAAGGCCCTGGATGGCCATTTCACGCCAAAGCGTTGCGTGTTTGCTGAACGGTTTCATTTTTATTCGGCATCGCAGCAAACAGGCGAGACCCACGCGCAATGGGCTGCGCGGCTGAGGGGACTCGCAGCGCATTGTAATTTCCAACACATTCAAGATACACTTCTGGATAAGTTCGTCATGGGAATGACGCCAGGTCGAGAGCGGGAGAAGCTATTCTCAAAGGACGTCAGTGAACTCACGTTAGCGAAGGCCATCGATTTGGCAGAAAGCGTGCGGTGCGCACGCGCCGCCACCAGCACGACCGCGACGCCAGGACCGTCGTCGGCCGGAGCCGATAATTTGTTCAAGATCGCGAATACTTCGGCAACGGAAACAGATCGTGCTAAGTGTCAAGTGTGTGGTTCTGCTAATCACCAATCGAATAAGTGCAAATTCGCGTCATATAAGTGCCAAAAATGCAAGAAAAAAGGCCATCTTCGTAAAATGTGCAAAAATTTCAAGTACATGGAGGCGGGCGAGGTGAGCGAGGACGATGACGGTAAGTTATTTAACATTCGCTCTGTAAACGGTGCCCCGATGTGCGCGGATGTGGTTATCAATGGATTAAAATTACGGTTTGAACTTGACAGTGGTTCGGCTGTTACGGCGATATCGGACACATTTTATAAATCACACTTCAAAGATGTACCATTGTTAAACAAAAATAAGCGCCTAACAGGTTATAACGGTTATTTTATTAAAAGTTTGGGTATAATTAGAGTTCCAGTAACGTATGACAATTGCACACAAACTTTGGATATCCAAGTTATCGAAGATGGTGGGTGTCCCATTTTAGGGAGTAATTTTTGACAGCGTTTAATTTAGAATTCGTATCTATAAAGTACTGCGCTCAGTTAGAATCTGATATCGTGAAAAAAATTATGTCAGATTACTCGGAAATCTTTGCGGAAAAATTGGGTTGTTTTAATAAGTATAAAATTAAATTACCATTAAAAGACAACGCTAAACCGGTGTTTTTCAAAAGTCGACCGGTAGCATTTGCACTGCAAGAAAAAGTTAACGCTGAAATAACGCGGTTAGTGCAGTTAGGGATACTGAGCCAATCGATCACTCTGAGTACGCCTCCCCGATTGTACCAGTTTTGAAAAGAGACGGATCAGTTAGGATATGTGCAGATTATTCGCAAACTATTAACAAACAATTATTGATTGATAAATACCCTCTGCCTACAATAGACGAACTTTTTTCAAAACTTCATGGTGGAGTACAATTTACTAAACTAGATATGTCTATGGCGTACAACCAATTTCCAATAGAAGATCCGGAGAGCATAACTTGTATTAACACATGTCGCGGTTTATTTAGATATAACCGCTTAATTTTTGGGTTGTCTAGCGCACCCGCGATTTTTCAGCGCGCTCTGAATAGCATACTTGCTAATATAGACGGCGTGTTATGTTTCCTCGACGATGTACTGATAACGGGCCGCGATAAAGAGGAGCACGAGAGGAGACTTAGGGAAGTGTTGCAGCGTTTCAAGGACGCCGGGCTTACACTTCAAAAAGATAAATGTGCATTTTTCCAGGACGAAATTATGTATCTTGGCCATGTCATAAACAAAAACGGTATTAGTAAATCGAGGGCAAAGGTCAAGGCTATACTCGAGGCACCGGTGCCTATTAACGTAGGCCAACTTCAATCGTTTCTCGGATTAGCTAATTATTATCGAGGGTTTGTTCCTCATGCGTCCTCTATATTGAGCCCACTGTATAACCTTTTAAAAAAAGATGCCAAATGGGTTTGGACCGAGGAGCATAACAAGGCTTTTACTAAAATAAAGGAAAGTCTGGGTTCAGACCAGGTATTGGCGCATTATAATCCTAATGCCCCCCTAATTCTTACAGTTGACGCATCTCCCCAGGGCTTAGGTGCAATTTTGTCCCTATTATCTGAGGATGGTTCGGAGCGTCCTATTTCGTTTGCTTCGCGGACACTTAATTCAGCCGAAAAAAACTACGCGCAGATCCAAAAAGAAGCAACTGCAATCGTATTTGGGGTAAAAAAATACCACCAATATTTATACGCACGTTCTGTTCCTTTCATACTACGCACTGACCACAAGCCGCTACTATCGATTTTTGGACCACAGCGGGGTGTACCAGAAATAACGGCGAACAGGTTGCAGAGATATGCTATTTTCTTATCAGCATACAATTACACAATTGAGTATGTTCGAAGTGCAAATAACAGCGCAGATTTTTTATCAAGGGCGTCGTTGCCAGACCGTGCGGTAGACGACGGTGGTAGGGCCGTCATGGCCGACCGCGCGACGTACATCAATTTTGTATTGGAGGGTAATTGTTTGCCAGTTACGTTGGATAAGTTACGCGAAGAAACTAAGAATGACAAGACCTTGAATAAAGTTATTCAATGCGTATTGCAGGGGTGGCCACGCAAAACAAATGATTTAGTTATGAAACCTTTTCATCAATGCAGGTACCAATTGTCATTTGATAACGGTTGTTTAATGCGTGGACACAAACTTGTCATTCCTCAGTCTTTGCAACGCCAAATTGTTAACGAATTACATACCACTCATTTTGGCATTGTAAAGACTAAAGCAGAGGCGCGCGCCCGGTTTTGGTTTCCCGGCATAGACTCGGTAATCGAACAGCTGATCGGCGCGTGTCCGGTGTGCGCGCAGCTACGGCCCTCTCCGCCGCGCGCGCCTATGTCTCCGTGGAAATATCCAACGCAGTCCTTTATGAGGTTACACATCGATTTTGTGGGTCCGGTAAACGAACACACGTATCTCGTTGTAGTTGATGCTTATAGCAAGTGGGTCGAATGGTACGACATGAAAAACAATATATCGTCAGTAAAAGTTATTGAAAAATTGTATGATTTCATGTCGCGGTTTGGCGTACCCCAGACAATTGTTAGTGACAATGGTACATCGTTTGTAGCGTTGCAATTTAAATCATTTTGTGCCACAAATGGTATTACGCATATAACTTCGCCGGTATACCACCCAGCCAGTAACGGACAGGCCGAATCATATACTAAAATTATTAAAAAAGGCATAAAAAGTGCATTATTGGTTTCGAGTACAAACAAGGATGTCAATAATACTTTGTTAAAATATCTTTTTGATTACCGCAACTCGCGACATAGTACAACGGGGCAGTCTCCAGCGCGCTTAGTATTCGGTAGGCAATTGAGGACTAGGCTAGACTTACTTAAGCCACAGTCATCGCCCTCGTCCACTGAACTCGCCTCATTCGTTGAAAATAACCAGTGCTCGCAGCGTAATCACTACGGAGGTACCAGCAGAACACATTTCGCACCCAACGACGCGGTGTTGTACAAATCTTATGCAAACAAGAATAAGTTCTGCTGGCGCAACGGATGCGTTATCAAACGTATCGGCAAGTTATTATACCTTATACGCGATAATATATCGCAGGAAACAGTGAAAAGACACTTTAATCAAGTTTTAAGAGATAAGGCTACGATGCCAGTAACCAATACTAGTACTAATCATCAAGGCCAACAGCGATTAGTGCCTACAAAATCAGTACCCCCCCTGTTTACTCTTCCGACTGTACTAGAGGCTGGAACAGAGCCGGGGGGAGGAGAGGTCCCGAATATAGGCGATGTCGATAATCTTTCATCGGCTGCGTCAGCTGAGCAGCCTCCGCCGGCCGTATCCGCCGCGCCGACTTCACCGCCCGCGCCTCACGCACCCTCCAAGAGCGCTGCAGCCGCGACTTCATCGTCACCGGCGGCTCCAGTTAACCCGTCAACCGTACAGGGTTCCAATGCGACGGCCAAACAAAAAAGGGATCGCCCTAAAATTAATTATAAGGTTTTCTTTTAATGTTTATTTTGAATATGTGTTCTGATCTTATAAGGGAGGGATGTTATGTATGTAAAGGGTAGTTGTAAGTGCATGCAAACGATGGCTGCGTCCACCGTCATTCTCGTCAATATATTAGTTCATTAATGGCCGCCTTGCGTTTGTCTGTGCTCCCCGTTCCAATATCCAACACGTTGTTTATGGAGGGCACGTCGAACTTAACAACTGTTGCTTGTGTTTTGATGTCGTTCGAATGTTTCTTCTGTGGAAATATGGTAAAGGCGTCTCCATTTAACACGCACTCTGTTTGAAGGGTTATGATTCCTGCCTTATTTAGATGCTCGGCCTTGACCTCCTGTCCGCATATGATTCTCGCCGTGCATTCGTCACAACAAAAGAATAGGTATGTATTCATAGTCCTTAGTTCCGTCCATATGTTGTGGCAAGTGTCAGAGTCCGCTGAGCACTCGTTTGAAACTTGATCGGCAATGCAGAGGCGTGAGTCAGACTTTAGTTGATAAATTGGACCTTGTAGCGTACAAATAAGAGTATTAGAATCGTAGTGCGAGCATTTCTAGTTTTTTTTTAATGGATGAATGCCACGATGCTGTGTCATAAATATCTGTGAAATGAAAATTAAAAAAGAGGACTTTGCCGGCCTAGGCCTGCAAGATGTGTATGAAATTCCATTAACGACCTTTTGTCCTAGCCGCACCTGAAACGTCATACTTCGCAGCCTATTATACTCGGTTTCGTCCTCTATATTAGCATAAGAGACACATGTACACATGTAGTATCGCGTAGCGCATGCCATTTCACACTTTTTGAGAATTTAAAAGTTTTTTTTTTTTTTGTACGGTAGATTGCCTACCCGCTCCCGACTTCATTCGCTTTTTAGTGCCCCGCCGTTTCACATCGCGCTCCCGTATTAAAGTGATAAAATATCAGTGATTAACGTTTTAAAAGATGCCTAAACGTAAACGTGAAAAGGATAAAGATAGTTACGATTATCTTTTAAGAAAATCAAACGACTTGAGAAGAAATTACGATCACCGGATCGTGACAAACATCGTGACTCATCGAACTCACAGGATGAATCAGGTACGCGATAGACAATCTTATCGTAATTGTATTAAGGACTACGTAAATAACGTTTTTTGAACTTATTTGCTTATAAATAGCAGATTAGGGCTTGAAATGAACTGATTACAAAATCGCTGTTTTAACAAACTTCGAGTAGCAGTACCCACCTTAAACAAATTTAACTTCGAACCTTAAACGGTTGCGTAGTTATATTATCAGTTTTTAGTACTTACCTACATGGTACCTTGTACCTACCTACTTGTGTTTGAGTTGCGGGCAGTACAATGGGACTGTTTCTTCTTGAACAAAGTAGATCATGCGTAAACATTGCGAATTAAGAGCAGCAATATATAGGTACCTGTGTTTAAATGTAAACAACAAAGTTTATGGCTACGGACAGTACTTGCTATGCATTGGGACTGTTCTGCCGATAATTTAACTTGTTAATAAAAATACATTGCAATGGTTTTTTATGCGTGTTTATTCACTATCACGTACAATGGTCGTAGTACACTAAAAAGTGTGGAATAACAGTTTGGGGGCAGTTCTTGTTAAACAAACTTGCGACTGCCACTTACACAGTTATTATACTACACCGTGGACATAAGGCTGTGTCTCCTTTTCAGACACGGACCTTTTAGACGCATGGGCGATTCCTGAGGATGATGCCTATCATGCGCCGCCGGCACAGCAATACGCGGGGTCGGACCAGTCAGATACAGGTTCCGTAACCAATGAAGTTTCTCCGCCTGTAGCCGCCATGTCGAAGCATGCCGCCGTCGTGCCTCTAGTTGACCCGCAGCCGGCTCCCGCTGCGCCAGCTAATCCTCCTGCATCAGCTGCTCCTGCCGCGCCGTCCCTAGATTCTCCAGCCACTCCCGCCGTCGAGAATGTTGACCAGCCGTTACCTGAAACAGAAGAAGAGTTAGATGCTGATTTGATGGAAATACTTGGTACTGATCCCAATGCTGTAAAACAATATGGAAAAGACATACAAAAGGACCTGTCGATTAGATTAGAACATTGCGCAACAAACGGATTAACGAAGGAGTTGCGCAAAGAATTCAAAGAGAGATATTTGACACCGGATAACTGCAAATTAATAGATCCTCCTGAAATCAACGCGGAAGTCAAGGCCGCGGTATCGGATGTGGTAATTAAACGCGACAAAGCAATTGAAAATAAACAAAAACAACTTACCACCGCTATAAGTTGCCTAAGTGAGGCTATAACGCTCCTTATGTAAAATAAGGAGAAAAACACACCCTTGCTGAAACTTTTGATAGATTCAAGTAGAATCTTATGCGATTGTCAACATGCTGATACAATTACCAGGCGAAATTTTTTATTGAACGCTATGAAGAAGGAAATGAAGGATCAGCTTCAAAATACTAAAATTGACAAGTTTTTATTCAGTGAAAACTTGGCCGACGCTCTGAAATCGGCTAAAGCCATTACTAAATCTGGAGCAGACCTTAAGATTCCGGCGCCTAAACCTCAGGCTAAAAAGCCTAATATACCCCATACAAATAAAAATTTAAACTGGAAGCCGGGTCCAGCTCGCAGGCAGCCGGGACCGTCACGAGCGAAGGAGCCTGCGACCTCGACACGTCATCGGCCCATGCACACCTCGAGGCCATCGCAGCATCAGCATCAGCACTACAGGACGAGCTACAGACATCGTTAGCAACGGTAATACCAGGAGGTAGATTAGCTAAATTTTATACTCAATGGCTAATGCTCACAGATGATCCTCTAGTATTGTCTTATATCAAGGGTTATAAAATTCCATTTTCTAAACCAGTTTCACAATTAGTACCACCAAGTACAAGAAAATACTCCAATCAAGAGAAAATTCACATACGTGAATCTATCTCAGAATTATTGTCAATTGGAGCAATCTCACAATGTGAAGCGCAAGACGATCAATTTTTGTCGCCTATTTTTGTTATACCCAAACAGAATGGAAAAATGCGATTTATTTTAAATCTTAAATCTTTGAACAAATTCATAGATACATCTCATTTTAAATTGGAAGATTTACGCACTGCTTTAAAGTTAATATCAAAGGACTGTTATCTAAGTACATTAGATTTAAAGGATGCGTATTTCCTTATTAAAATACATGAAAATGACAGGAAATACCTCCGATTCCAATTTGAAAATAATATCTTCGAATTTAATGTCCTTCCGTTCGGGTTAAACAGTGCTCCTTTTGTTTTCACAAAAGTTATGAAACCAGTAGTGAAGTTGCTAAGGTCATGTGGTTACTTATCTACCATATATCTTGATGACTTATTACTTATCGGCAAAGATTATAATGAATGTCTTACAAATATAAAAAATACAAAAAAGCTTCTTACATCTCTAGGCTTTATTATAAATAAAGAAAAGAGCAATCTCAACCCTTCAAAGTCTGTCAAGTTTTTGGGATATATAATAAATTCTAACAAATTTGAAGTTACTCTGCCAAAAAAAAAATATTAAAAATAAAAAATGAAATCAAAAAATTTTCTGCAGTTAAAAGATGCAAAATAAGAGATTTCGCAAGTTTTGTAGGTCTTCTTACATCTGCATGTCCAGCCGTCGAATACGGCTGGCTTTATACGAAACTCTTCGAAAGGTGCAAATTTCTGAACTTAAAAGATCATGAAAATTACGATATCGTCATGACTATCCCAAACAACTTACGCACTGACTTTGAATGGTGGGAAAATAAAATAGAAAATTCTAGTTGTAAAATCAAAGCCGATTATTACGCTGTAGAAATTTTCTCTGACGCCTCAACTACTGGGTGGGGGGTAGCATGTGGGGACCAGAAGGCAAGCGGTCCATGGAATGCAGACGAACGCAAAAACCATATAAATCAGCTAGAAATTATGGCTGCATTTATTGGTCTAAGAATATTTTCACGAAACTTGTACAATAAACAAATTCTTCTTCGCATTGATAATACCACTGCTATCTCCTACATTAATCGAATGGGAGGCATTCAGTTCCCTCATTTGACAGAAATCACAAAAAAACTTTGACAATATTGCGAAACGAAAAAACTATTTGTATTCGCCTCATATATTCGCTCTGCGGATAATTTTGTAGCGGATCAGGAGTCTAGGCGTACGCATCCTGATATTGAGTGGGAACTTGCTAACTACGCATTTGAAAATATTGTAAATGAATTTGGCTGCCCGAATATCGATTTATTTGCTAGTCGAATTAATAATAAATGCCCAATTTATATGTCTTGGCACAGAGACCCCGACGCGTATGCGATAAATGCATTTACAGTGTCCTGGTCTAACTTTTACTTCTATGCCTTTCCCCCATTCACTATGATCTTAAAATCATTAAGAAAAATTATTAACGATAAAGCTAGAGGTATAATGGTGGTTCCACAATGGCCCACGCAACCGTGGTATCCACTTTTCAAAAGTTTATGGTTTCAAAACTTTTAGTACTGGAAGCAAATAATAATCTAATTTTGTCTGCTACTTCCAGCCGCAGGCAAGTGCGCTCGCAGATTACCCTGGTGGCAGGAATATTATCCGCGAAGCGATGCTAAGAAGAGGTGTCCCACCATCTTCTACACATATACTGTTGGATTCATTATCTAATAATTCATACAAGCAGTATGAAGGGTGCTATAAAAAGTGGTTCGTTTATTGTGTAGAGAATAAATTGAACATTTATGATGTATCAGTTCCAGAAATCATACGATTTTTAACAATCTTGTTTACTAATGGTGCCCAATATGGAACATTAAATTCTTATAGATCTGCCCTCTCGTTGATTGCTAATGAAAAAATCTCAGATAACGATGATTTAAGGAGATTTTTTGAAGGAGTATTTCGCTCTAGACCTCCACTTCCTAAATATAACGAAACCTGGGATCCATCATTCGTGTTAGATTTTTTGGCAAAATAGTATCCCAATGAAGATTTATCTCTCGAACAGATATCTAAAAAATTAATAACACTGTTAGCGCTCATAACAGCTCATATAGTACAAACGCTGGCTAATATTAAAAATGTAATGTTGAAAATTGCGCAGATAAAATTAAAATTAAAATTCCAGACCTCATTAAAACTTCGCGAATTGGTTCTACACAACCATTACTGGTCTTGCCCTTTTTTAATGAGAAACCAGAGATTTGTCCGGCACGAACAATTAACTCATATTTACAAAAGACTAAAAATATTAGAAATCAGGCAGAATGTCTCTTTATAAGTTTTAAAAAACCTCATAAACAAGTCGGTACGCAAACATTAAGTAGATGGGTTAAAAATATTTTAGCCTTAAGCGGAATTGATACGTCATCGTTCACTGCGCATAGTACCCGGCATGCCGCCTCTTCCGCTGCGCTGAGATCAGGTGTCAGCTTAGATAAGATACGCAAAACTGCGGGCTGGAGTTCTGCCTCGCAAACATTTGCCAAATTTTATAATCGCCCTATTATTGATCCAAATGATGATGATTGCTTTGGCTTAACAATCATGAGAAGTTAAGTACTTATATTAAAATGTCAACTATATGTTAAAGATTACATTAAGTAATAAAGATTATCTCTTAGTCAATATACACCTACCGAATCAATGTAAACATCTACTAAAGTAAATCAATAAAAGATGATTTATGAGTACCTTAAGGTATTTCATTCCATTGCTCATAATTTTACGATCATTGTCTCTAAAAGTCTACATGTGTCTCTTATGCTAATATAGAGGACGAAACCGAGTATAATTATAGATTAAACGAACTTACCTGTAAGTGAAGTTCTATCCTAATTATACGAAGGTTTCGTCCGAAGATATTAGCAACCCCCCCTCCGCATTGTGTAATAGCTTACACCCCATTGATCGTAAAAATATGATAAACCTGCTGGTAGCTATACTCTCAAAGAAATGAAGTCGGGAGCGGGTAGGCAATCTACCGTTAGGGCTTGCAAATATTCGAAACTTTCAGGTATTCGAATATTCGACTTTTTCTGACGACATATTCGAATATTCGAATAATTATTCGAATATTATAAAAAATAAGAAAAAGAACGAGAAATCGGTTTATTATCGTTTTATTCAAAAGCTTATTTCACATATTGCTAAAACTAATGATATTTTGCAGAAATCCACTTAATTGACTAGATTTTATCATCCTACTATGAGATGCCCACATTTATAAAAACAAGTAAAACGCCAAAATAAGACGTATTCAATATTTCTAGATAAAACTTTTATTATAAATGCGCCGTTGAGTGAAATAATATAACTTTAATCATCTAAACCAAACCTAGGTATGTAAGATATTTTTTAATACAGTTGCTCACAAAGTGCTACTTTACGTAGCTGTTTAGCGTGCGGAAAGTTGGTTATGTCGAACTAGTGCTTTTTACTTTTCCAATTTTTTTAAATTTATACTTGTTCCAATTCACGACTACTTATTGATGAGTGTTAATATTAGTTTCCTTTAAACGTCGTAATCAGCATAAAAACCTACTGTTAATGTAAGAATATGAAAAATATACATATTTCATATTTTAATACTTACCTCTTCATCATTATAACACGTTTATTTTTTAATATTGAATATTGAAAATTCCGTTCTTAATAAGGTGTCTGAATGGAACGGAATAGCTGCCAAACGCCCATAGATATAATATACTTAAAGACGACGTCTAAGCGAGCTGTCACTGTTACCACTTTTGTTTAGTGTACGATTAACAATGTTTTACTTATTTTTTCGCAACTGTATTAAAAAACGTCGTTCGATACACGTGCGGAAATGTCATTCTTCACTCGTCCCGAGTCTTCCCACTCGCCTGCGGCTCGTGGCAAGATATCTCGGTACTCGTGAAGTAATGACATACCTTCCGCACTAGCATCGAAATGTACTATTTTTTAGTAGGTAATTATTTTCTGATTTAAATTAACTTGTAGTCACTCAGAGGCCTTAATTAATGGTCGGCTTAATTATATAATATTGGAATATTTAAGGGAAAAAGTTAGTTGACTACTGGATTATTCGTCAGCTAAAGGTGCATAGTTAGATTACCTAGTTGGGCAGGTTTGGTATGATCAAATTTGAGAATTGCGATAAGTGCGGGCAAGGTTTAGTCTTAATAAACAGAATGACCCTTTAACTTAAAACTTATGCACCGTAAAAATAACATACTTTTTGATTTCGTTTTCTTTCAAATTGAGTTAGGTTTCACTATATTCACGAAGTCTATCGAGAGGAATACAGTAAAAAATATTATTTCCTTCGTATTTGGGTACCTACCCATTACTCATTCACTGTAAATACCCGGAAAACACACAGAAACTGTAACTGCAGCGGATTAAATAGATTTTTTATAGTAATAAAAAATATTCGAATATTCGAAACCTGAGCGGCCGAATATTCGAATATCAAAACAGGCCGAATATTCGACAAATTCGAATATTCGAATATTCGAATTGCAAGCCCTATCTACCGTACAAAAAAAAAAAAAAAAAACTTTTAAATTCTCAAAAAGTGTGAAATGGCATGCGCTACGCGATACTACATGTGTACATGTGTCTCTTATGCTAATATCTTCGGACGAAACCTTCGTATAATTAGGATAGAACTTCACTTACAGGTAAGTTCGTTTAATCTATAATTATAAGGAACATAACATCAATATTTCATTGCATGTTTGAGAAAATCATGTTACGGGTCAAGAGCCGAATCTGAGACGACGAAATGAAATGGGGGAGGATCCCATACGCGCGTCACGCGGAGCGAGCGTGATCGGCGGCGGGCGGCGCGGGCGCGGCGGCCGCGGACGAGGCGGCGCGCGCGGGCGCAGGGTTACTGGTGCCTACTGGATGCAGGAGCCAATCGACGAGACGACCACTTCGGAGCAGTCGGGCGTGACTGTTGCTGATAGTGATGGTGATTACGATAATGAAGAACCTATGTATTAGATGTCCTTGGCAAACTATAAACCGGTGTGTATGTCACTTTTAGTACAGAATAAGCCCTTTCTGATGGAGATTGATACGGGGTCAGCGCTGTCTTGTATTAATGAAGATACCTATAGGCGATGTTTTAATGATTTACCTATGAAACCTTGTCGTGTAAATATTAGGTTTTATGACAAGTCTATAGTTAAACTTCGGGGATATTTAGAGGTGAAAGTCAGTCACAACAATATTACAAAAGTATTAGATCTGTATATTTTAGACGGGGCGGATAGCACTAATTTACTAGGTCGACAATGGCTATGCGAGCTAGATATATTATTAGTGTTCCTAAAGTAAAGTCAACACCTGTGTTGCATAACAAAGAAATGGACAAAAGTGTAATAATAAACGACCTTATTTCCAGGCATGAATCACTGTTCGATGGCACACTGGGCCGGTATAACGGCCCGCCGGTGCGGCTGAGCGTGCGCGAGGGCGCCGAGCCGATTTTCTGTCGCGCGCGACCTTTGCCCTACGCAATGCGTGCGCGCGTCGATGCCGAGCTGGATGCCATGCTGCGCGCCGGCGTCATCGAGCCCGTGGACCGCTCCGACTGGGCGACTCCTCTGGTAATAGCGAGCAAAGCGGATGGCGATATACGTATATTACGTATATGTGCGGACTACAAGGTAACCCTTAACCGAGTTTTACAGGTCGACAGATATCCGGTTCCAAAATTAGATGATTTGTTTAGTTGATTGAGTAATAATAAATATTTCACTAAACTAGATTTATCTCAGGCGTACAACCAGTTCGTTTTAGACGAAGATTCGCGGGCTTACACGGTTATTAACACCCATCGCGGACTTTTCAAATATAATCGCCTTGTTTTTGGTTTAGCGTCAAGTCCGGATATATTCCAGAAGTTTATGGTCAATTTATTAAGGGACATTCCGGACGTTGTGGTATTTTTTGATGACATATTGATAAAGAGTAGGGACTTGGATAGTCATGTCAAGGCTATTAAACAGGTTTTTACGGTATTGCAAGCTAGTGGGTTAAAATTGAAAAAGAAAAAGTGTGATTTCTTATCAAGACAGGTAGAATACTTAGGGTTCATTGTTGATGAAAACGGCGTGAGAGTTAACCCTGATAAAATTAAACCAATAGTGAAGATGCCGCATCCAACTAATACCACAGAACTAAAATCATTTTTAGGAATGGTCAACTTTTATGACAAATTCGTAAAGAATTTGTCAGGGTATCTTGGCCCCTTATATGAGTTGCTCAAAAAGGGTAGGCATTTTACATGGGGTAAAATACAGAACGATGCTTTTGAGTACGTCAAAAAGTTACTGTGTAGCACGGAAGTGCTAGCGCACTACGACATGACACGCACCACGGTGGTGACTTGTGACAGTTGTAACGCATCCGCGCGCGGCCTGTACGGTTACCATCAGTTTGTCACTGACATAAACGCCGTCGAGAACGTAATTTACTTTCTATACATCTCGCTCGCACTCGCATATTAGTGCAAACGGGATGTATAGAAAGTAAATTACGTTCTCGACGGCGTTTATGTCAGTGACAAACTGATGGTAACCGTACTGGGGGCCATACTGGCTCAGCGTTTGCCCGGTGGGGAGGAGCGCGTCGTCGCGTACGCATCGCGCGCACTCACCGAGCATGAAAAACATTATAGTCAGATTCATAAAGAGGCACTTTCCATTATTTACGCAGTGGATAAACTTCATCAGTACTTATACGGAAGGAAATTTATTTTGCGCACTGACCACAAGCCTCTGGTGAGCATTTTCGGGCCTAACACCGGCGTGCCTGTGACGGCAGCGAGTAGGTTAGCAATTAAATTAAAAAAAAAGGTGGGCAATTAAATTATCAGCGTACGATTTTATCATTGAATATGTACGTACGGATAAAAATACGGCCGATGTTCTATCTCGATTAATTAAAACGCATAGGGAAGAAGCGGTTGCTGAAGAGGGGGAACTGCCCGAGCAGACATATTTGCATTTTGCAACGGAGTCGTTGCTTTTAGATTATAAGGTCTTAAAACGAGAAACTAGCAAGGATCCCATTTTAAGTCGTGTGTTAGCTTATTTGTCCGACGGCTGGCCGTCAGACATAGAGATTAATGAACTTAAACCGTATTTTAATAGGCGGGATGAATTATATTGCGAGCTTGGATGTATTCTATGTTCTATGGGGTCGTCGCGTCGTAATTCCAGCATCCTGCATGGAACGGGTTATACGCGAATTACACGAGGCGCACATGGGAATAGTAACAACAAAGGCATTAGCTAGGAGTTATGTGTGGTGGCCGGGCGTAGACGAGGCTGTCGAACCGCGGTGTCGTGCGTGCGCGGTGTGCGCCAGCGTAGCCGGCGCACCGGCCGGATACGTGCCGTGTGCGTGGCCGTGGCCGGACCGTCCCTGGGCGAGACTTCATATCGACTTTATGTCAATTACGGGTCTGACCATGGTATAATAATATACTCCGCCTGGTACTCCATTCCCGTCTTTTCTAGGTCACCTAACTGACACGGGCTTACGTCATCATGCGACAGCGCTAGGTATATGATAATATGCGATAGCGCTATATAGGTATAGCGGCCATGTTGTTGTGACGTAGCCCCGTGTCACTCTGGGAATGGAAGACCATGTTTTATTAGACTATGGGTCTGACTTATATGATCACCGTAGACGCCTGCTCGAAATGGATAGAAGCCACGAGAATGAAAACCACCACCGCGCAGTCGGTAGTGGCGGTATTACGTGATATGTGGGCACGGTTTGGGCTTCCAAAGCAATTAGTTAGTGATAACGGGCCTCCATTTACTAGTTCTGAATTCGAAGAATTTCTAAAGCGAAATGGTATCGAGCACATCTTTTCGTCCCTATACCATCCAGCTTCCAACGGAGCCGCCGAAAATGCCGTAAAAATTTGTAAACGAGTCATTACAAAGGCTCAAAAACAGAAAGTCGACGTCGATGTAGCATTGAACAGGTTCTTGTTAACTTATAGGAATACGGAACATTACACGACTGGTGAGAGCCCAGCAAAAATTTTACAAGGTCGTAATTTGCGTATGCGGCTCGATCAAATAAAACCGGAGCGCGCCGCGCGTGTCGGTGAGCACCAGGCGCAGGCGGAGTCGCGGGCGCGCGGCTCGCGGCGCCAGCTGAGCCCGGGGGACCCGGTGTGGTATCGCGACTACCGTTCTAACGATAAATGGCTCGCGGGACAGGTTTCTGGGAAATTAGGCAGTACAGATTATACAATAACATCTAATGTTGGAACCGGAATACATAGACATATCGACCAGTTAAGACGTAGGGTGTTCGAAGTAACTGCAAATGTACGTACACCGCCTGAACCCGCGAAACGTCATTCCAGTAGCTCGTTTGTGTCATGGTCTAATAAAACATGGTCTTCCATTCCCAGAGTGACACGCGATTACGTCACAATAACATTGCCACTTTATTTCAACATAACATGTTACATGGGTACATTATACCTATGGTTAATAAGTTAAAATATTTCTTTATAATTTTATAATTTTCATTTATATGTATTTTAGCTTAAATTTTACAATAACACGTCATTTTTAATTACTCGTTAGCAATATCTTCCGATTCACGAAAGAAATTTCAGACTTTCGGGTAATTCTGTTTATACTACTGGCAACACAGGATAGCGCTGGGGACATTTGACAATTCGGATCTAGATAACTTCATGCCCTGACCGTCATCCTTGTCGAACGCGTGTTAATTGTTATTTCCTTCTCGCTCAGTGTCAGCAGTCGCAGTGTTTTCCAAACTTTTCACGTCGTAAGCTTGGTAATTAATGTGTAACTGTGAATTAGTTTTTTAAACGTTTGTCTTGTATAGATAAATAAAGTTTAATTTAATACATTAGATTTGTTTTATTTTACTATGTTTCTACATGAATAACTTAAAATTAATGCCGTTAAAATAATTTTCACCGTTGGTTAAAATTCTCCCACATTTCAAAGTTTGAGAACCTGTAAACAGCATGATGACGTAGGCGCGTGTCAGTTAGGTCATACGCGAATCTCGGAATGGAGTACCAGGCGGAGTATATTATTATACCATGGTTTGTGTTACCCGAGGAGGTGCCTGAGCCGGAGTTAGATAGCGGCGAGGGCCCGATGTCGCCGCGCCCGGGGCCGTCAACCAGCTCGGCGGCGCAATCGCCAGTAGCTCCGGGGCCGGCCGAGCCGACCCGGGCCGGGGTGCCAAAGAACAGTGTTCATGCTAAGGGTGCAGCAGGGAATGTAGGAATCGCAGAAGCACCACTACCTAATTTACCAACTGTCGGGCAATCCAAAAGAGTTGTGAAACCTCCCGTTAGATTCGGTTTTGAGGACTACTTTTGACGTATCTAAGTTAAATTAGCTTTGTATAACTTTTTCATAAATTGTCAAAAGTTAGGTAAAATAGGAAAATAGTTGTATTGTAACTTACCTATACTACTGTGCTACTTATGTTGCCTATACTACTTATACTAAAGTATTTGAACAAATTAAATTATTTCAGAAAAATATTTTAATTTGTTTTTATCAAGTAGAAACACTACTATATAAATTATAAACTGAAATAAATGTCATATACTAAGAAAAAGTGACCAAGGCCTCCAGTGCCCCAGGCTGGAATCGAACCAGCGTCCTCTGCTATCGCGGCAGATGCCTAAGCCACTCGGCCACCGGGTCACAGCGGCATCGGTCAAATTTTCCAAGTATATGCACTTCTTACTGAAGGCTTATGGCGCCCCCTGGCCATCTCTAAGGTAGAACAATATGGTTCGAACCTTCTAACTAGATCACTCATGTGATACTGAGCTAGCGAGAGCCCTTACTGGAGGCCTTGGTCACTTTTTCTTAGTATATTATATTTATTTCAGTTTATACTACTTATATTCTTATAAACTTACATAAAAATATGTTACCTATAGTTGCTAAGATGTCATATGTTTTTTGTTGTAACCAGTATCAGATTAAGTGAACTAAGAAACAAGGTTCAGTTTTGTGTGACCGAAGTGAAAGTTAATTCACGATTATCTTATTCGTAATTATATTTAAGTAGTTAAGTAATCTACCATATGTGGTAGGATTGTATGGCTAGTAATAAAGGTGGAGGTGTTGTATATGTAGGGTACATTAATAATAACCCATATGTGGGTAGCGATGGATCTTTGTCTCGGAATAAATGGTGCACGTTCAATACGTCTTTTATTTGTCACTAACGTATCCATCTTGACAGACTATAGGTCATAGGTATGTACCAATCATGAGAAAATTTTCATAAATGAATCAATACGATATAACAAAAAAAATAACCGCCGAAAAAAAACTAAAAGGAAATAAAAAACCGGCACTAACACGAAACGAGTCGACCAAACAATAGCACACTGAAAAGAAAAAAATAATTATTTTGTCTTCAATAACGCAAGTGAATACCTATGAACTATGTATATACATACTTCTGAAATCAATCACACAAATCTGCGTATTTATATATTTACAATCTGTTATTTTTGGAGTCGGTGCAGGTGCTTCACTAAGGTGCTCAAGTTTGTTTGAGGCTGGCACCGACTCCAAAAATAACAGATTGTAAATATATAAATACGCAGATTTGTGTGATTGATTTCAGAAGTATGTATATACATAGTTCATAGGTATTCACTTGCGTTATTGAAGACAAAATAATTATTTTTTTCTTTTCAGTGTGCTATTGTTTGGTCGACTCGTTTCGTGTTAGTGCCGGTTTTTTATTTCCTTTTAGTTTTTTTTCGGCGGTTATTTTTTTTGTTAAAAAGTTTTTATTTTATAATTTTCTGTGGCTATAATTTATACAAATTATTACATGCTTAATTTTTGATTACTTTTAAATAAAATAGCTACCTACCTTGCTTTAGCTATTAACTGTTATATTAATAATCCTATTTTAACTATTATGTTCTGTAATATAAATAAATTACCCCTATTTTCCCACCCTTAGGGTAGGATTTTTTTCCAAATTTTTATTATTATTACGACTACTCTGTAAAAGGTTATGCGTGGTCATACGTTACAATCGGTGAGTGAAAAAATCAATCATCCCCTATTTTCCTACCCTTAACGTTGGATTTTTTTTTCCAAATTTATATGGGACCAACTTCGGGGTATACCCTTTCCAATAAAAAAATAATTATCAAAATCGAACACCTCTGTAAAAAGTTATGCGTGGTCATACATAAAAAAAAAAAAAAAAAAAAAAAAATATACGCGTCGACTTGAGAACCTCCTCCGTTTTTTTTTTCGTCGGTTGAAAATAGAGTAACGCATATAGATTTCATCTTATGTATCTTACGGAATAATAGATAGGACGATGAAGTCGATTGTTGGGTTACATATCAGAATACCGAAAGTTGATTTACCTAATGTCGAATCACCTATGCTCGATTCACCTATTTTTTTAAACACCTAATGGTTTATTAACCTAAGCTCATAACACCTAATGAACGAATTACCTAATGCACGTTTCACCTATAATTGTTTTACCTAAGCTCAGAATACCTATGGTCGATCTACCTAAACTTGATACACCTAATGCTTAAAATACCTAAAACCGATTTACCTAATACATGAAATACCTAAAGTTAATATACCTAATACACGAAACACCTAATTTTGATATACCTAATGCACAAATTACCTAAAGCTGACATACCGACTGCATGAATTACCTAAAGCTGTTACACCTAACGAACCAAACACCTAAAGTCGATATACCTAATGCACGGAATACCTAAAGTCGATATACCTAATCCACGTAATACCGAAAGTCGATATACCTAATGTCCGATATCCCTAAAGTTGATTTACCTATTGAACGAAATACCTAAAGTTAATATACCTAATGCACGTAACACATACAGTTGATATACCCATTAGGTACAGTCAACTGTAAAAATATGGGTGCACAAATCATCTCAAAAATATGTCCCATAGCTCTTATGTCAGCGAATTAAGAACTATGGGACATATTTTTAAATAAGTTGGCTACACCCATATTTTTACAGTTGACTGTATCTAATCAACGAAATACCTAAAGTCATTATAAAAAATCATTTACTGCAGATAATTGAAGTAAATATAGCATTAATAATTAAAATAAAAATAATATTGTAATAATGTAATTAATAGATACCTATAATAAAATTATTAAATTAAAAATGATAACATCTATACATTTATTAATTAAATTTAGATTAAAATTAAAAACAAAAAGCAAAAAATTGTTTAAATCGTATAATGTTACGCGCAGTCAAAAATAAATTAGAATGTCCAACTTAAATTAATTTATTATACAATCCTATTTTTTAGGGTTCCGTAGTCAACTAGGAACCCTTATAGTTTCGCCATGTCCGTCTGTTTGTCTGTCCGTCTGTCCGAGGCCTTGATCCGTGATCGTTAGTGCTAGAAAGCTGCAATTTGACATAAATATATAAATCAATAAATCCAACAAACTCGTAGAAAATAATCTTTAAAAAACCTCGTCTACACGTAAAGTGGGGATGGAATTTTTTT
This sequence comes from Cydia splendana, assembly GCF_910591565.1. Lineage (NCBI taxonomy): Eukaryota > Metazoa > Arthropoda > Insecta > Lepidoptera > Tortricidae > Cydia > Cydia splendana. Next base: position 558,252 of record NW_026946890.1, read on the forward strand.
TTCGCTTCAACCCTATAGTGTGTGGTATCGTTGGATAGGTTTTTAAAACGAATAGGGGTTTTCAACCAACATTTTTTGACAAACTGAATATTTTTGGCAATAACCGCTCCGAAAGAAAAAATAAATGTGTCCCCCTCTAACATTTGAACAATGAATCCAAAAAATATAAAAAAAACCGTGGAACTAGAGCTTAAGAAAGACATTCAAAGAAAACTATAGCAAACATGATAAATTTATCCGTTTTAAGTTATCGCAAAAAGTCTCCGCTTCATAGTAAAAACTAGAGATGCCACGAATATTCGGCAACTATTCGGTATTCGGCCTATTCGCCCATTTTGCCGAATATTCGATATTCGGCCGAATGTTGCCTACTATTCGGCCGAATACCGAATATCTAATTGCACCTACCCAAAACGAAAAATTACACAAAAAATAACCAAAAGCTAGGTATATTTAAAATGAATTCTTGGAAAGTAGTTAAATACGAAGACACGTTTGTTAGCATTTATTTTGTTGATTACAAAATATTTTATTTTTAATATGGATCTGATTTGATTGACTCTAACTACATTAATTAATTCTGTTCAACATAAAAATATATCTTCGCAAACGTTGTGCTTAGTTGGCGAACAGTTTTCATAATAATTGTGACTCAAAATATTCGCATGTCATGCCGAAAATTCGGTCGCCCAATATTCGGTATTCGGTATTCGGCCAAATTCACTATTCGGGGCATCTCTAGTAAAAACTTAAAAAGACGTAATGCCACAGTTAAACGTTATTATGGCATTAAATGGTGGTGGCAGCTGAGCCCGCTGGTATTTCCATTTAATAGGTCATGGTAACCGTGGTAACCAATATGTCACTGTAAACGAAGTCATTCGGCCATGTTACAAAACTTACAGTAGGTATTTTCGTTCGTTAAAACATATACCAGCCTTAGGTATTTCGTGCATTAGGTATATCGACTTTAGGTGTTACGTGCATTAGGTATATTAGCTCTAGGTATTTCGTTCAATAGGTAAATCAACTTTAGGCATATCTTCCATTAGGTATATCGACTTTCGGTATAACATGCATTAGGTATTCCGTCCTTTAGGTATATCGACTTTAGGTATTTCGTTCGTTAGGTATAACAGTTTTAGGTATGTTATCCTTTAGGTGAATCAACTTTAGGTATATCGTTCATTAGGTATATCAGCTTTAGGTGGATCGTCCATTAGGTATGTCAGCTTTAGGTGTTTCATGCATTAGGTATAATAGCTTTAGGTAAAACGTGCGTTCTTCTTCTTCTTCTTTATTAGGGGCTATATAAGGCTCCAAAGCCTATGTATCACTGCGACAATTCCTGATCTATTGTGATCGCCACCTATTACAACTCTCGATCCAACCCTGCAACTTCGAATAGCTGCAGGATCCTTTTGGTCTCGAGAGACTTTACCTCCTCCGGGCGTAATATGTGTCCGCCCAAGATTAGGTCACCACGAGTACGCATTAGGCAAGGGCACTCTGTGAGGATGTGCAAGGGCGTCTCCTCCGCCTCCATGCAGAGTCTGCACCGCCCTATGTCACGTTTCCCCATGGTGCGCATGTGCTTATTTAGGCCGCAATGCCCGGTAAGCACCCTTACCAAGTTGCGCAGTTGGTTCCTAGACAGCGCTAAGGCGTTCGAGGACGCCTTTTTGCTGAAGGCCTTGATAAGCGCTTTGGAATGGTTCAAACCTGTTGTTTCTCTCCAGAGTTGAATGGTTTTGTAGTGACAGTAGGTCTTTAGGGTGAGCCGCGTTAGGCTTTTGGGGATACCACAAAAGGGCTCAGGACTGTAGTTCTTCCCCTTAGCCCCTGCTCGCGCGAGTTCGTCGGCCTTCTCGTTTCCTACGATACCCGCATGCCCCGGGACCCAACGTAGAACAACCTTGTTCCTGGCTCCAAGGTTGTTCAATAGTTGCCTGCAGTTCTCAACCAGCCTCGATGTGGTGACATCGGAGGTTAGAGCTAAGAGTGCCGCCTGGCTATCCGAATGGATATAGATAGTATGGTTGCCGTAGTTGCTTTGCAGATTGATTGACGCACATTCTAGAATGGCGTATACCTCTGCCTGGAATATAGAGCAAAAACGTCCTAGGTTTAAGCTGATGCTTTTCCTAGGCGCTTCACCGTATACTCCGCAACCTACTTCAGATCCGGATTTGGAGCCATCAATGTACCACCTCAGGCTTCCTTCTTTCCACTTAATTTGACTGTTTGACCAGTCCTCCCGTTTGGGGATTTCCACTGAGTAAAGTTTGAGTGGACAAAATTTGGGTGACATAGTGTCGGTTGGCATCCCAAGAACAGGAATATCGTACACTGATTCATTAAACAGTCTCAGAGTTTGCGATAACCAATTACCTCTCCTCACGCCCGCTATTCTAAGCATACTAGATCTCGCCTCCAATTCTAGATGCAAGTGGAGGGGTGGTAGATTTAGTATGGCTTCTAGGGCTGCCGTCGGGGAGGATGACATGGCCCCAGTGACGATGACACAGGCAGTTCTTTGAAGGCTGCCAAGCTTCATCACTGTTACCTTCTGCGTCGTTTTCCTGTACCATGCTACAGAGGCGTAAGACACTATCGGCCTCACTATGGATGTGTACAGCCATAAGGCAATTTTGGGTTTTAGACCCCATCTGTTGCCTGCCAAACGACAGCATATTGCCAAGGCTGATTTAGCCTTTTGTATGGTTCCGTCCACATGCTTGTTCCAGGTCAGTTTCTGGTCCAGTGTTACCCCCAGATATTTGACCTCTGTTGAGAACGGAATAGTTTTACCATTCATGACAAGTGGTTTAAGTTTGTCCAGTTTCCTCTTGTTCGTGAATGGTACTATAATTGTCTTATCTGCATTGATAGACAATTCATTCTCTCCGCACCATGTATTTATGGTGTTGAGAGCCCTCTGCATAAGGTCTGATAAAGTACTTTGGCAGTTGCCCCTCACCGTCACAACAAGGTCGTCTGCGTACCCCTGAGTGTCGATTCGGAGTTCCGCCATCTTGTGCAGAAGTCCATCCACCGCGATAGTCCAGAGCAAGGGAGATAGGACACCTCCCTGCGGGCAGCCTCTCACAGTGGCCACTTCGAGAGTAGTGTTAAGTAGGGCTTGCAAATATTCGAAACTTTCAGGTATTCGAATATTCGACTTTTTCTGACGACATATTCGAATATTCGAATAATTATTCGAATATTATAAAAAATAAGAAAAAGAACGAGAAATCGGTTTATTATCGTTTTATTCAAAAGCTTATTTCACATATTGCTAAAACTAATGATATTTTGCAGAAATCCACTTAATTGACTAGATTTTATCATCCTACTATGAGATGCCCACATTTATAAAAAACAAGTAAAACGCCAAAATAAGACGTATTCAATATTTCTAGATAAAACTTTTATTATAAATGCGCCGTTGAGTGTAATAATATAACTTTAATCATCTAAACCAAACCTAGGTATGTAAGATATTTTTTTTAGTAGGTAATTATTTTCTGATTTAAATTAACTTGTAGTCACTCAGAGGCCTTAATTAATGGTCGGCTTAATTATATAATATTGGAATATTTAAGGGAAAAAGTTAGTTGACTACTGGATTATTTGTCAGCTAAAGGTGCATAGTTAGATTACCTAGTTGGGCACTGGGCAGGTTTGGTATGATCAAATTTGAGAATTGCGATAAGTGCGGGCAAGGTTTAGTCTTAATAAACAGAATGACCCTTTAACTTAAAACTTATGCACCGTAAAAATAACATACTTTTTGATTTCGTTTTCTTTCAAATTGAGTTAGGTTTCACTGTATTCACGAAGTCTATCGAGAGGAATACAGTAAAAATATTATTTCCTTCGTATTTGGGTACCTACCATTACTCATTCACTGTAAATACCCGGAAAACACACAGAAACTGTAACTGCAGCGGATTAAATAGATTTTTTATAGTAATAAAAAATATTCGAATATTCGAAACCTGAGCGGCCGAATATTCGAATATCAAAACAGGCCGAATATTCGACAAATTCGAATATTCGAATATTCGAATTGCAAGCCCTAGTGTTAAGCAAGTCTAGCCTAACCACTCTGCTTGAGAGCATGCTTTGCACCCAGCGGATAGTGGTGGAATCCACCTCCTTGGCCCTAAGCCCTTCCACCAGTGTCCGAATGGGTGTATTATCAAAAGCGCCCTCAATATCTAGGAAGGCCGACATGGCTATGTCCTTGTCTTCCAAGGCCCTTTCCACTCTGTCAACTAGCTCCAGCAAGGCAGTCTCTGTAGATCTGCCCCTGCGGTAAGCATGTTGACTGTCGTGTATGGGTTTTCTCAGAAGACAGCTCTCCCTGATATACTTATCGATTACCTTTTCCAAGGTTTTAAGGAGGAACGAGGAGAGACTGATCGGTCTGAAGGACTTGGCTAAAGCATAATCCTTCCTCCCAGCCTTCGGTATAAATAATACCTTGACCTTGTTCCACTGTTCTGGCAAGTGTCCCCAGGCATAACTAGCTCTGAAAATTCTAACCAAATGCGGGATTAGGACTTCAGCTCCTCGCTGCATTAGCACAGGGCTTACTCCGTCCAGGCCGCACGTCTTGTAAGGTTTAAAGGAGTTTATAGCCCACTTCACTATCCCGGGCCTTATGACGAGGGCAGCTTGCCTCCAGTCCTCCGGGCGAGGCCTGTGCAGGCCTCTGACCACCTGGGACTGTCCTGCCCCTGGGAAGTGAGTTTCAGCTAAGAGCTCCAAAGTCTCCGTCTCACTAGCAGTGAAGGAGCCATCATGCCTCCTGAGAAGGCCTACTTGATTGCTTCCAGCTTTGGAGAGTATCCTGTGAAGTCTCGCTCCTTGAGGCGTATTTTCAATTTCCTCGCAGAACCTCCTCCATGACGCTCTCTTAGCTTTCCTAATCTCTTTACTGTATTCATTTAGGGCTTTCCGATAGACCTCCCACTCCCCTGTCCTCTTAGCCCTATTGAATAACTTGCGTGTTTTGTCCCTGAGCCTCCTAAGGTTGGAGTTCCACCACGGGACCACACGTTTAGTAGATTTGACCTTGGGAGCACAGTTTTCTTCAAAGGCACTTACAATGCCATTTGAGACCACCTCTACCGCAAGTTCTAAACTCTCCCGCGTTTTGATTACCTTCCCTGCGGATTCCAGATTACGTTCTAGGCAGCTCCTGTAGCCTTCCCAGTCAGTCCTCCGGGGATCCCTGAAGATGACCGTTTGAACGCTGAGAGAAAAAGATATATTAAAACAGATGTGCTTATGATCTGACAACGATTCTACATCACTTACCCTCCAGTTCTGAATATGCCTGGCTAGATTTGAAGATGCAAAAGTCAAGTCCAAAACCTCCTTCCTAACCCTAGTGACAAAGGTGGGTGAACATCCTATGTTTAGAATTTGGAAGTTATTGCATAGAAGAAAGTCATGTAGTAACTCACCCCTATCATTGATGTCGGTGCTCCCCCAGTTGGTGTGGTGGGCGTTGGCATCACATCCCACCAGTATTTATGCGTTGTGTTTGCGGGCATAGTCGGCCACGGTTGTGAGTTCCGCAGAGGGGTCGTTCCTGTCTCCAGGGAGGTATGCCGAACAGAGTATAACTCTCTGCCCGCTCCATCCCTTGAAATTTACATACGCTGCTACCAGGTCGTCTGTGCATAACTCTGGAACAGGTAAAAAGTCAATGTTCTTGCCAAAAACAATGCAAGCCCTAGGCTTAATTCCGTTAGTATTGTATAAAACTTTACCAACCGAGTTCAGTCCTAGTATGGTTGAGTTCCGCACCCAAGGTTCTTGAAGTAGTGCGAGGTCGACGTGTCCTGCAAGCCGGCTTTCAACAATGGCCGTGGCTGCTGCCGCATGGTGGATGTTTGCTTGCAGGACCCTCGCGGGTGCCGTAGGGCCAAGGCCTTTTATTTGGCCCTCTTGGTGACCCGTTGTGGCCCTCCCCTGCCTCTCGCAACAGGAGTCCTTTGAGGCCCTCCTGTCACCGAGGTTATGGGTCTGGCCCTACCGGGTACCATGCCCCTCGTCATGCCCCTTGTGCCTCTAGCTGCCGGTTGCCCGCCCCCACGGCCACGAGAGCCCTGGGGTATAGGAGTTCGGCCGCTAGGTACCATGGTACTTGGCCCGGGAGTAGATTCAGCGAGGGGCTGGGGTTGCTGCTCCGTCTGTTGTGCTGGGGGAGCGTTTGGCCCCCCTTTTAGTCGGAACAGTACCTTCTTAAAGCCAATCGCTACCTCCCCACGATTGGCCTTAAGGGTTTCGGCGGAAGGCTCATCCAGAGCGAAGGTGACCACCTTGCCACCCTGCTCAGCCTTCTCCCCGAGAACTTTCCAGAGCTCTGTATTCAGGCCAAAGTTCTGGACCCTGATCAGCGCCAAGGCTTCCTCCACTGAGGCCGCCTCGGACTCTGGAATGAACGTGATGGCCGTGGCTGGTTTGGGCAATTCACCCTCCGGGATGACGGAGAGTTTCGCCTCCGGCCACGGCTTTAGATTCGGGACCTCATTCACAAGCCAGTCCCTGCTAACCTGGTTGACACAGGTCACCAGTATCCAGCCTGTCTTGTGAATGAAGCCCAGAAACTGTGGTGCACCGCCCTTCGCATTCGCCCATTGGGTGACCATGGCGAGATTTAGGTGACGGTGGACCAACTTCATCTGGTCCTCACTCATAGGGTCCGAATTACAGATCCCTACTCGTGAGGACCCCGCTACCTCCCTGAAGCTCGGTTGACGAGGCTCCCCTGAGGTTTCAGCGCGGAGTTTCGGGGCCTTTTTCGCTGATCCCTGTGGAGATTCGTCCTCAGAGCGGACCCTTTTTACAGGGCCTTTCTCTTTGGCCGGCTTCTCCACAGCGATGTCCACCCAAGGCTTACGGGCCAATGACAGGGCTTGCTCTTTGGCTACCCCGTCGCCCATAAGCCTGCGGAACCTCTTGCGAGCAGCACCCGACATGCGTTTGAAAACACGCGGCTCTTTGGTCGAGGAGCTGTCGCCGGGCGCACCAGAGACGATGTCGTCTCTGTCGACCTCAGCTACCCCCTCCCCTCCCTGAGAGCAAACCTCGGGCGTGCCAGAGGCTTCTGCAGCCTCCTTCGCCCCGATACTACCTTCAGCCTGGATCAAGTCCAGAGCTGAAGACATGGCGTCAAAACTTTCTAAATTTTTGTTACTATTTTCCATGAACGTCCCACGAGTAGCAATGGAAATATTCGTCACAGAACGGCAGAGCCCCGCTTGCCGACTGAAGGACTAAATACTGCTACGATTCGCCCCGGTTTCGTAGAGACGCCGTTAGAGACTGGTCTCGCCACCAGCCACGCATCCATCGGCACGGTACGTATGACACCTTGGATTGGCGGAGAGGAAATGGAGTAGGAAAGGGGAGCAAAGAGGGGGAAATAGGGAAGGGAGGGATTAGAGAGAGGAGGGATAAAGATAGGAGTAGAGACGGGAAATGACTATTTGGATCACAGGATGTTAAGACGGGAGATAAGGTAGGGGAAAAGGATTACCTGGCGGGTGGGACTGTCACACCAGGTATGGCCCTCATACTTAGCTGCTAGTGGCCCGAGGTTGTTGGTAAATAGTGCGACGCTCGTTAAGACCACTAGCATTTCCAGGGTGTACGACCCACCCAGCAGTGAACCCCGGGTGGGTTCAACCCTGGTCCGCGGCGGCAGATCCAGGGTCGACGGGGACGTGTATGAAGGACTTGAGTGAGCAGACCTGTAGCCCAGCGTCGCAAACCTGAGCGTGCCTACCCCCTCCTACACCCCCGTGCGTTAGGTAAAATGTGCATTAGGTAAAACGTTAATTAGATGTTTCATCCATTAGGTTAATTGAGATTAGGTATTATAAACTTAGGTCATTCAATATTTAGGTAAAATGATCGTTAGGTAATTTAAAAATAGGTGAATCGAGCATAGGTGATTCGACATTAGGTAAGTTAATTTTCGGTATTCTGATATGTAACCGATTGTTGGCGATAAAAAAATGGATAACTGGGTACTTTCCTCTACTTAAAATAAATTATTTCACACCGTGAACGAAATAAAGCACCAGATCATTATTAGAAAAACATAGATAGCAGTTATTTTTAAACACAATTTCTATTTAATATCGGATGGAAGTATAAAAAGTAGGTGCGTTAACTGTGACGTCACTACACACGTTTTCATATAAATTCCATATTAGCAAATCGTTTTGACAGTTCTAAAAAGAAGCTGATTTGACTAGTAGGAAAGTATCCGATACTTAGCTCATTAACGATATATTTCCTGTGAATTAATTGATTTATTGATTTATTTATTGATTGAAGTATCGAATATCGAGCTATTGAATTATCGAGCTGTTGCAGTATCCAGGAATGTTGCATTGTCAAGAAAATGTGACATGTTGTGACAAGGGGGAGAGGGGAGTCACAAACTTTGTGACGTCACTTTAACTTCATCAGTAACTAAAATTTTATTTTAATCATTTTATTTACTGTACAGTTCAATAACAAGTTTTTGGAACTATAATCGTTTTTATTAGTTTAATTTTTTTTTCATAATCAGTTTAGGGTTATAAATTTACTAATATTTTGACAAAAAAATTATAATACTTAATTCGATTTGCCGATTTCGTTGAAAACATGTGACGTCACACCAGGGGGGGAGGGGTTTGCCAAATGTGACCAAGTGTGACAAGGAGGGGGTAGGGGTCAAAAAAACCTAGAAATTCGTGTGACGTAATTAATGGATGACCCCTGATGACTTTGATATAAGAGATAATGAAGATTGCTGTTTTAGTTTCAGATTGACATTATACGAGCACTCTATATCGAATTGACGGCAGGGTTGAACCTGTTTGTACTTACGAGAACTGGATTTGGTTGTAAACTACTAGAACAGGATCACCGCAATTAAACCGAGATCGAGGAGAATTGATGGGCCAATTGGAATCAGAATGCCGTAGGAAAACTGCTAGAGGAATGGTACACTGGTACAAAAGATCAAGAAGTATGATGCTGAGTCAACCAAATTATGCGTGTATGTACGATGGGATTTCATTAGCAGCAGAGATTGATGTCTAATATCAGTAGCATTAGAGATGACTATTGATATTTGAATATCAGTAGCATTAGAGATGACTATTGATATCTGAATATGATTATTGATGACTAAATTAAAGAATATCAGTGGTATTAGAGATGACTGTTGATATTTAAATATGATTAGCATTTAGAGATGACTACTAAGGGTAACATTCCATTTCTGACCGCAGCTGCACTACTAGTACGAACGCCGGTGCGGTCGGCCGGTCACCCACCGTGTCGGTGTTATTGTCAATTTCCACAGTAAAATGAATGGTAGTGCTGCTGTCGTTGGAAATGGACTGTCACCTAAATGATTAAATTGTAGCTGGTGATGACTATTTGTGTTCAAGCTGAATAATATCTTGTACATTAGAGATGAATATTAATGTAACGTTTCCAGCCATGCGAGATGACGACTCATATATATTTAGTATATATTATGTTGTAAAATATTAAGTCAAGAGATTAAATACCTACGTAATTAGATTATTGCTATATTTGGATGCTGTTAAGCAATAATGTGGCAACCCACATTGTTTTGGCAATAAGATGTCAACTCAAAAAATTCACGCTTAAAGTTGACATTTTATTGCAAAATGGGTGTGGGATGACTCATTTTTGCTAAACACCATCCATTTATATTGTTAATAAATACGAAAACGAAGGGACTCGTTTCGGAAAGGACGGCTGACTGTAACAACCACGGCAGACTACCCACATCTTAAGTAATAATTTCTGATTGATTTCATTTTTATTAAATTTTGCGGGTACTGCAACATTGCCAAAATCAGGTATAAAACGCGGCCCTCCTAGGCTCCTACCCGGAGCAGTCAGTCGTCACCGTCGATTGAAACGGTAAACACTTAAAATGAAGTTGAAGTTAGAATAAATCGTATTATTCGAAGTGAGAATAAAGTCAAGTGCTATATTATGAAGTTGTTTTTGTGTTTATCCCTGTGGAGGTTTCACTAACGATAGCGGCAACACACGGCTATTTGACTGGATAGAACTCGAAGTGGTAAAAGGATGTATGAAAAAAAGGCTCAAACTTGCTGCTGCAGCCTCAAAGTTAAGGATCTCACAAGTGAAAGCCAAAAATCGCCCGAAACGTAATTACAGGAACTCCTTGAAGAAAAGTCACTAAAGAAAACTATGAAAGGGCACCGATTGATGCTGACTAGGAGACTTACGAGAACGAGGGACTAGTAATTGAACAATCCACGTGAAAATTACAAACAACTATTCTAGAAACTTCAGAGCAAGGAACGCAACTCAACTCGCAGTCACCATCGTATTTATCTATCTTCCTTACACTGGGCACGATGCTAGTATTCGGTCTGATTCTTCTACTCCCATCAATCCCGATCCTTAAGTAAGGTAGTAATCATTTATTGTCAGATTCCTTCTGACTGCACACGCCCCACACTCCCGACCTGTATTATTGGCTCACCGGTATCTCGGGCAGGAGGGTCAGTTGAGCATGCCGGGGCGGCAGATGATGGGAAGGAAAAGGAAGAAGGAGTACACGAGTCGGCCCGGATACACGTCCTTGCTCGGAACAGGTTTGTCTGGACGGAGGTTGTTAGCGTCCCGTAGCATACGCCTCTGACCGACGGCCTGGATCGTACAAGCACGTGCATTTGAGCAAGCTCGATGAGTCTCTCCGTCCCTCCCTCTCTTTTGTGACCAACGCCTCTGCGTCCTTGCAGCAGTAACTGCTGGCTGGTGTAGTCACTGAACGGAACGGAACGGAAAAAATATCGATTAAAAAAAAAGTGCATCCTGTAGCAAGATTCCGATAATGTAAAAAATCATAAATAATTAGTACCAAAAGCATCTACGAGGATATTACGGTTAACTTATTATTTTCGAAGAAAATCTTATTTTTCTGATACTATAAAATATAATTAATTATTTTCCCAACCAAATTAACGAAGATTCATTTTGGGACATAATAATACCCAACAAAAGCTATTCCAAGAAAAAAAATCCAAATTTAAGACTTAAGTTTCTATTTCTATGAAGGCCGATTTTCAGCCCACCGTGAGCCGCCTGTTTGGCTAACATGTCTGCTGCCTCATTCCCAAGGAGGCCGACATGCGCCTTTATCCAGGAGAACTACACGTCCTGCCCGCGCTCCAGCATTTCCGTCCTCTTATGATGTACATTATTAATTATGTGATTTGTGCTGTTTCAGTTTGTTAATTAAAATAATGCTGTCAGACACTGATTTAAACTTTCACGATTATTAAACATTATCAAACTGCACAACGGGACTTAATCGCGTATTTAAGTTTTAAGATTTATCTCCGACGTTTCGAGGACGGCGTTGTCCCCGTGGTCTCGGAGAAGACTGGCTCAAGTTGACATCAACATTCAACATCTTCTAGCCGCGCGAGTTTTTCGAACTACCCGCACTTGGTCTTGTTTATCAGTTTGAACGTTTTGCGCACTAGGGATGTTGCTCTGTCGACACACAACACTAGTTCATTTGTTCGTAGTTCGTTAGTGTTAGTTAGTTAGTTAGTTAATACTGTCAGAGTCGGAAAAGATTGTAGCATGTTCCAGTCTTAATTCGTGACATAAGCTGCACGCCCTCTCAATGGCCAGGCACTCCGCTTGAAAGACTGTGCAGCTAAGGTGTAGTTTCAGCTTTTTGGTAGTTTCCCTCCCATCTGGGTGGTGTATCACCACAGCTGCCCCAACTTATCCGTCATGTTTGCTGCCGTCCGTGTACCTATATCCTGTTCATGTCTGCGATGTAATAGAGTTCCAAATCTCTTTCATTATAAATCTCTTTTATTTTAATATCAAGTCTACGGGCAGGATGATCCAGGCGTGTTACTGGTACCCGTTTGTCGTATTCTAAGTCGTTGGGTAAGTATTTAGTGATAAGGTATCTTTTTACCCTCTCTGTTGACGCAACTTCTTGCACCTTTTGTGGTAAGGGGATAAGCCCTGCCAATGCAATGGACGGTATTGTTGGCAGTGTTCTGAAACCATGTAGTATTTTAATTGCGAAGCCTCATTGTAGGCTCAGTAGTCTGTTGTTTACCTTTTTGTATATTGTAGCGTTGCTCCATATTTCCGCACCGTACGTAATGATCGGCTCTATTACCTGTCGATATATGGTGTATATTATGTTATCGGAATGTACCCCCCATGTAGGCTTGACAAACATGTACAGTCTTTTATATATATTTTGCGCCTTTTTAATTATATATTCAGAGTGCCTAATGAATTTAAAGTGTTGATCTATGATGATGCCTAACAATTTAAAGTGTTCACTGAAGTGTATTAATGTATGATTCATAACTATTTTAGCAGTTTTGGCTTTGACTGTGTATGTCATCATTTGTGTCTTGGACGGTCCAAACTTAAGCTTATTATTAATTCCCCATTTGTATATTATGTCAAGAGCATTGTTAGCGTTGTCTTCAAGCTCTTTGATGTTTTTGCCAGCACAGATGAGCAGGATGTCGTCCGCATACGCTTGTATATGGGTATGTGGTGGCATTGGCTTTTCCAGCAGGGTGTCAACGATGGTGTTCCAGAAGATGGGTCCAAGCACTGAACCTTGGATGCACCCTCTGGTTTGGGTTTTCATTACTACTGCATCAGCATAATTAAGTGTGATTACCCTATCTTTGAGGTAGCTTTTTATTATGTTGTGTACATTAGTGAAACAATTTATTTCTTGCAGCCGTTTGAGGAGTGCTGGCTACCCTCATGATCAAAAGCACCCGCTATGTCAAGTGAAATGGCTACAGTTAGCATCTTATTTTGTTTAAATTATTTGAGCTTGGTGATAGCAGTGTACGCGTCGTCCGTGGTTGAGTTTGGTCCTTGAAACCAAACTGGTGAGGGCTGCAGGCATTGCTGGTTTGCATATAATATGTGAGTCAGGTAGATATGAGTTTTTCGAGGACCTTTCCGAAGACATTTATTAGGCCTATTGGCCTGTACGATGAGACATCATTATAATTTTCTTTACTAGGCTTTGGTAAGGTCTTTATGAAGGCAATTTTCCAAGAGCTAGGAAAGTAGTTGAGTGTGAGACATCTGTTGAAAAGCTTAGTGATCAGTTCTGGGTAGCATTCTATATATTGTTTACAAATGTCGACTGTAAGGTGATCGATTTCCGGTGTTTTTCTTGGGCTCATAATTATACTTCATAATTTTAGTTATTTCGTTAGTGGTGAATGGGGGTTCGTTATTAGGTATATTTTCCGGTTGTAGCTGTCTATTGTTGTTGTTATTGATTCGTGTAATTGCTCTTATTTCCAGGTTGTGTGCGGTTTCGTCGGCGGGGGTGTCATCAGGGAAGAACTTTGCGGCTAGTTTCTCTGCGGTGTCCTGGGTCGACGTGGTTTAAGTCTCATCCTCAGTTTTTAGTGTCGATGGTGGCTGCAGTTTGATGGAGTTCTTAAGGAGGTGGTTGGTCACAGACCACACGTCATCCTTGCCCTGTTTGCTGCAGAAGTCTCTGAAGTGGTTAGAGGACGTAGTGCGAATTTTAATGACATGACGGAGTTACAGCATGGGGTTGTACAGGATGGCGGGTGGGCGTAGTATCTCGATGTATTACTTCACAGCTAACTCAGTATGCTACCAGTGCATGAAATAAACTTTCGGACTTGTTAACCATACTAGTGCCTACTAAAATATCTTGTCGCTATTGGGATGTTTTTGGATTGCACTCAAATAAAAGGATCGCATAAAATCGTTCAAGTCTTTATTCAAATCAAGCTAGGCCGGCTCCAACCGTACACCTCTGACCCGAGAAGATTTAATTCCTTCTCAATTGGAGAAGGGTATCCCAATATGGGACCGGCAACAAACTCGGCGGGACACATCTTTTCAAAACAACACTACTTCTCTTTATTTTACAAAGGTAAGCTTCTAATCACACGTAAGAAATCAAAATAACACTTTGAATAAAACACTTAGCTAAATGGTTAAAGAACGTTGGATTCTATAAGCTTTTAGAATAATCCTTCAGGAACCTGGCGAATTAGGCACGAGGTTGGCTAACGTCCGATCTCTAGCGCGGTCCGATCAACTCTGCTCGAGGAGCCTCACCGCTCCCACCTTTAAGTCAAGTAGGCAAACCTGCTCGACCGGTCTACCAACATAACGACAAAAATGCCAACTCGTACCTAACTTCACCCAAGTTACACTACTTGACGTTCCAAAGCCTTCTACCTGCCATCTTAGTTCAACAATACGCCAATAGAGGGCGTTACGGGTACTCTTTACGCAACTTTATGAATTTTGTTACAACCAAGTAATACGTAGCCAAACATTGCTAATCGACTTTATACAGGCGTCTAAAACTATGAACTATAACGCTGCAATACGTCCATCTGGAGTCACGCTCCGACACGGCCGTCCTGCGGTACACACGTCCTCGTGTGTGGGTGTATGCATTTGCTTCTGAAACAAAATACACAGCACAGTATCTCATCGCTCGGTCACTCCTGACCAACAATTTAGGTCTCATTCATCATCGAATAAAATCAATGATCACATGTGATTCTTATTGCTCAGCGAACCTGACCAATTATGCGGTCACGGTAGATAAAAAAAACAGGGTCACCAAAGACAGTCTTTTAATCAATCTAGATCTATTAGATCGCAACAGCAATTGTACAAATGTACTGTGTGTACGTTAAGTTTATAATGCTCACAATGACCACCATTATCATGAACTCATGACCGGACCACCATCCAATCATCTTGCAATGCTACACTCACAATGACCACCATCATCATGAATGCATGACCGGACCACCATCCAATCATCTCGCAATGCTACACTCACAATGACCACCATCATCATGAATGCACGACCGGACCACCATCCGGTCATCTAGCAATGCTACATCTAGTTACAACGGCCACCCTCATCTGGTGACCATACAAATAACTGCCTTCATCCGGCAACCGCTCCAGCCGATCACACAGACCAAACGCACGCCACCACGTGTGGCCGCACAGCAACGGAAGAGAACATAAAAATCTACTTTCGGTGTTTTACGCCTACGACTACGCTTGGTAAGTGTAATCTGACTGACCGTAACTGAGCATTATGAAGTGCACGATAACACATTTTAATCATTACAACTACAATAGACAGTAACTTCGCTCGGTTATTCTGACCGTGCGCACTTGAGACCTTGTGACAATGTGTGTTGAAACTCACAACTCCAAATGATCGCATTTAATCTCTATTGAAATGGTATACCATACACATCATTACAATCTCAATATCCATTGTAACAAAATTATCTTAAATCAACATCAAATAGCGCCGCACCAACGGCTCATCTTACTTTCGCTTCGACGAAAATAAGGGTAACCAGAAACGCATGTATTTGTCACACCAACGACTCATCTCGTTAACGCAGTAACGGTTCAATTTAGTAAAAACGGTCTTAATCTGAGGCTCTGCAATGCCTGCTCCAGTATAGATCGCATCAACGTGAATACAACATACAGTGCCAAGGCGCAGCAACGCCTATTTTAGTTTACAGCACATCATCGTTAGTAAAACTGCCCTTAGGCGCTACAACGCCGTTCGGTGTTTAAACGTTGCTGCGATCCTCACTAGATGCACATAAGTCAGTTACATCAATGGTCACAATATGATAATAACTTGTTCTGCAAAGAGGCTTCAATTGCTTTTTTGCAAGTCAACACAACGTTTACAGTAACAGTGATATTGCCAGGTGCCATACATTGAATTGATAAAACAGAATATACAAAAATCACCCTGAATTCACACTTCACAATTTCACATACACCAGTCCTTCGGTGTATTCGTCACACGGATGATACGCCAGTCCATCGAAAGCAAAAAAAAAATGTTAAGAGTGAATCCCCAGAATAAAATAACATCAGGCTTTACAATCATATTACTCAGAATCACTGGCACTATCAGCGTCAACTGAAACTGAACTTTACTGATCAAGATCACTGAACATCGCTTTTTACTTTAGCTTTTTGAGATGTTTCAGGATAGGTTTCAGAATAAAACACAGCAATAGCAGTATAGCGTGTACTGGTCGGTTACAGCCTGACTTGCTTAACTCGTTTTAAAACTACCCTTTATTATAAACACTACATCCCTCCACCAATAGTTGTAAAACTATCCATACACCTAATAACAAATTGTAAGTAAAACACTGAGGCGACTTTTTGTATTAATAATCGGGGTTTGGATTTCTTGTGCTTCTTAATGGAAATCGTCGCACAAAAACATCTGGTTCAGCCGGCTCGTCGTCATATACTCCGGGGGGTGTAATTGAAACAGGTGCTACTTCAGGGGCAGCCGTGGTACCCTGAAGCCGCGGCGATGACGTTTGTGAGACGACACTCGAAAACGAGCAATCGGACATGTCGGCGTCGTCGTCCTCTTCCCCCGCAGCCGCAGGCAGCGGCGCCGGCGGCGGTGCTGCGGTTTCGGAGGGCACCTCCTCACGTTGCTCACTGGGTTGTAGAACGGGCACATCGCCATCGTAGCCGTCGTCTTCCAAAGCCTTATTGCCTTTGTACATAAGCAGCTGATCAATATGCTTTTTAGCTGTTACTTGAAGACTTTTAATGTAAACATTGAACATTGACGAGCCGATGGTACTTAAAATTGTTCCTTCTAACCATGTATGTTTAGTGCCATTTTTAAAATATGATTTTACGAGTACACAGTCTCCGACATTAAATTTAATTTGCCTCCTTCCATTGTAATATTTACGCTGTGAGATCTGTTTTTGGAGCACGTTTTTATCAGCCGAGGATACTGACGGACTGACGTCGGTCACGTCGTCGGATGTCGGCACGAGCGAATCGAAACGACAGCGCAGCGGCCGCCCTAGCATCAGTTCGGCGGGGGAGTGTCCGGTCGTACCGTGGACAGAGTTTCGGTACTCAAAAAGAAAATAATTTATTTTATTGTAAAAATCGACCTTAGATAGATTTTGTGCTAAGATTGTTTTTAAACCTTTTTTTATGAACTTTACGCTATTTTCCGCTAGACCATTAGACGCGGGATGGTAAGGCGCAATTGTTACGTGCTTTATGTTATTACTTTTGCAAAAGTCCTCAAATGCCGCCGAAGTAAAATTGGTAGCATTATCCGTTACTAACGTTCTAACTAAACCGAATCTAGCGAACATATCGCATAGTTTCGCTATAACGCTCGCCGAGTCGGTACTGGACATAAAATAAACCTCCACCCATTTGGAGTGCGCATCCACTGCTACGAGCACCCGGTGGCCTGCCAGCTCCGCCATGTCGAGGTGCAGGCGCTGCCAGCGCGCGCGCGGCCGCGGCCACACCGCGAGCGGTGCGCGCGGTGGCGCAGCGCGGATCGAAGAACAAATAGCGCAAGAACCTATTTTTTCCTCAATCTGTTTATCAATATTTGGCCACCACATATATTTACGCGCGTTACTTTTTGTCTTAACCACTCCAAAATGTGAATTATGAAGTTCATTCAATAAACGTTCCCTATAGATAACGGGTATTATGATTTTATGACCCCTCATTAGACAACCTTTTTCTAAAGATAACTGCAAACGGCAATTAAAATATGGCTTAAGGTCGCTATCAACTACTTTCCTAGGCCAACCATGCAAAATATATTTTGATATTATGCTCAATACGGGATCATTAAGAGTTTCTTTTTGTATATTTTCCACAGAAATAGGATGAATGTCGTGATACATGAAGTTAATAAATAATGCTTCATCCTGCACTAAATTATCCTCATTAGCAACCAGTTGCGAGTCTTTTATTGCGCGTGATAAGAAATCGGCTACGTTATCTGCGCTCTTAATGTACTCGATCTTAAAATTATACGCCGATAAAAACAGAGCATATCGTTGTAATCGATTAGCCGCGAACTCCGGTACGCCTTTCTTGCTGCCAAAAATCGAAATTAAAGGCTTATGGTCAGTCCTTAAATTAAAAGGCTCAGGCCTACCGTACAAGTAATGGTGGAATTTTTTTATTCCAAAAATTATAGCAACCGCCTCTTTTTGAATTTGAGCATAATTTTGCTCACTCTTAGATAACGACCGAGATGCGTAGGCCACGACGCGCTCGGTGCCATCCGCTTGCGTTTGAGCCAATAAGGCTGCCAGACCCTTGGGACCCGCATCCACAGTGACAATCGTTGGCAAATCGGGGTTATAGTGAGCCAATACCTTATCAGACGCAAGCTCCTTTTTTATTGCTTCGAAAGCTTCGTTTTGAGCCTCGCCCCATTGCCATTTGCAATCTTTTTTTAATAACAGATTTAATGCACTTAACATACTGGCAGCATTAGGAATAAACGTCCTATAATAATTTAGCATACCTAGAAAAGATTTTAATTCCGTGACGTTCCTAGGTCGTTGACATTCTAGAACAGCATTTACCTTCTTTTTAGACTTGTGCAACCCATTTTTGTCAATAACAAATCCTAAATACTCTACGGAATCCTTAAAAAAATCACATTTTTCCTGTTTCACGCGTAACCCGGCATCCTTTAGTCTACTTAAAACTTGTTCCAACCTAGCCACGTGAGATTCCCTATTTGGCGCGGTAATTAATAAATCATCTAAGAATATACACGTGCCCTCAATGCCAGCTAGCAGTTTGTCCATGCATTGTTGAAAAATGCACGGAGCGTTGGATAGGCCAAAAACTAAACGGGTATACCGGAATAACCCCTTATGGGTATTTATACAGGTTAAATTTCGCGACGGTTCGTCTAGAACCAGCTGATTGTAAGCTCTGGAAAGGTCTAATTTGGAAAACTCCACCCCGCCATGCAATTTAGAAAACAAATCTTCTATTCGTGGTAACGGATAATTGTCAATAAATAAAATGTTGTTTAAGGTTACCGAGTAATCACCGCAGATTCGAATATTTCCATCCGAACGCAACACGGGGACAATTGGCGTAGCTATATCGGAATGTTCGACTTTCTCCAAAATGCCTAAATCTAGTAACCTCTGCAATTCAGTTTCAACTTTAGGTTTTAACGCTAAAGGTACCGTCCGAGGCTTACAAAACTTAAACACGGCATCTTTTTTAATTTTTAAATGAATTTTATAGGGAGTAAATGTGCCAAGTTCCCCCGAAAATACCTCCGAGTACTTTTCGTGCAATTTTTTTAACATCGGATCCTCTTTTATACTATGACAATTAAGGTTACACAAATGTAGGTCAAATTTGCTAATAAAATCGCGTCCTAGCAATGGCAATTGCGATATATGCGAATCGATCGTGGCAATAATAAAAAATTTAATCTCAATTATACGATTATCAAACTTAACCGGTAATAAGATATAACCCACAGGTGTGATTTTATTACCATCGTAACAATTGAGCCTTACGTTACACTTGCATAGGGCATAATTTACTTTAAATGTTTTTGAGTAAACATCGGCGGGTAAGACGGACACTGCGCTACCGGTGTCAACTTCGCACAAAATCGACTTGTTATCAATCAACACAGATTGCATCATAGGTTTCCCGTTAACCGAACGGATAGGAAAAAAATCATAAATACCTTCGCAGATATCGTCAGTATCCTCGGCTAAGAAATTTGTGGTCTTAATTTTAGATTTACACACTCGGCTCAGATGGCCTTTCTTTCCGCACTTTTTACACGAATACTGAGTAAATTTACACTGTTCTTTGGAATGTCCGTGATATCCACATGCACTACACTTTATTTTTTTCTTATCGCCTTCCGCGGCGGGGCGCAGCGCGAACACATCTGCAGATGCGCCGGCGCTGGCGCTGACCGTACTGTTGTTGCCATGCACCGCCAGCCGCGCACAGCGCACGCTTTGCGCCAGTTGCAGGGCTTTATTGAAAGTCAACGAAGTTGGGTCTTCGGAAAAGAGTTTTTCTTTCTCCTTCCTGTTTTCTAGTCCAAGCACAAAACGGTCTCTTAGCGCGGAGTCGAGCTCCGTAGTGAACGAACAATATTGCGCCAGACTGCGCACACGCGCCGCCCAGTCGTTTAATTCCTCTCCGGGACGCTGTTCCGCTTTGTAGAATAAATATCGCTCGGCGAAAACACATCGCTTAGCTTCAAAATGTCCGTCTAATTTCGCAATGAGGTCATTATAGCTGATCGAATCTAGGTCAGCTGGAGACACTAGGTCCTTTGCGATGCGAAAAGTGTCCTCCACCAGAAAGTAGTAGCACCAGATTTATCCGTCTCCTCCGTAAATTTGTTCGCCAAACAAAACTGAGCAAAACGACTTTTAAATATGGCCCACTCCTGCGTGCGGTGGTCGAACGTCGGGCTGTTACCTAACACCAGATTCGTTGCTAACATCTTCTCACTTGTGTATAACTGACTTTTATCATAAAAACTTCACTTTTTATACGCGTATGTTCTTTTTTCGTCGCCACTGAGATGTTTCAGGATAGGTTTCAGAATAAAACACAGCAATAGCAGTATAGCGTGTACTGGTCGGTTACAGCCTGACTTGCTTAACTCGTTTTAAAACTACCCTTTATTATAAACACTACACTTTTACAACAGAAACTCTCTCAAGAGTTCTAATCAGAAGTAAAACATCTCAAAATAATCCCAACGAAATGTGAACTGCTCACCAGATTGTCCACGTTTCCAAGTCAAAGGTCGTGGTGGTGAAGACCAACCCAAGCACGAAGGCTGATGCTTTCCGCCTTGCAGTTGCCGTTACTGTGGCAGATGGAGAGATGCACGATGTGGTTTATCGTAGCGGGCTCTTACTGAAATCATCATTTGCACGGTATCAGTTCTATCATGTATGCAGCTTAAACTCCAAGGTTTGTGAAATGCCCTAGTAGCGCACACAAAAGACATCTTACCAATGGATACAGGACTTTAAAAATCTCAGAATAAAATTTAAACTTTAATGAGTGTGTTTTATTTTACTCCATGAACAAACACGTGTTCCAAAAATGAGTAAAACGGTAAAAAGCGGTAAAACGAAAAGTGACAGTTAATTAGTTATGTTCGACTGTTATGCTTCGCCATTACACTCAAAATAAAATTCACTAATATATAATTAGAACGAAACCTGTCTTTTTATTTCCAAATCTCCACCATAGAAGATACTGCACAGCTGCTTCTGTGTTACAGACGTGATGGCGTCTGTAAGTTGTCCCTGCTCAGGTTGCAGCACACTGTAACATTAATTTTCATATGCGTAGCTCATGTTTTCAAATTATGCACGATTTATGATCTATCACGGCATTACGGGCAATTATTTGTCGCAGCTTATTAATTACAAAACGAAATACAAAGGATGTCATAAATGTCATAATTCTTAATAGGAACATTTTCTACCGGTGCATTTGTATTTTCATTAAAAATCCATTTTTGAGGGTAGATTCACAAGTGAGCGATGAAAAAAATATCACGTCGTGTTAGCCGACAGTTGGTTTTAATTAACAATATGGATTTCACAACAAAATAACTCAAGATCACTTTGATTTAAATGGATTATAAAAATCAATTATAAAGAAACGTGGCGATACCAGAGATAACGTCACGTCACGACCGCTCTGTTCGACTGTCTCAATGATAATTCACAATTCCACAATAATTCACACCAAATAACATAATAACACTCACCTCAATGCAGCTTAGACACGTGAGCTTACCATTACCACGTGTCCAGATTATAGCATGTAGGTCCCCGAAAACAAAACGAAAACACGCTCTCACGTGGCTGTGTAAGCAATACATGAGACACGGGATCCCACTTGCTGATGACGGAGTTACAGCATGGGGTTGTACAGGATGGCGGGTGGGCGTTGGGCGTAGTATCTCGATGTATTACTTCACAGCTAACTCAGTATGCTACCAGTGCATGAAATAAACTTTCGGACTTGTTAACCATACTAGTGCCTACTAAAATATCTTGTCGCTATTGGGATGTATTTGGATTGCACTCAAATAAAAGGATCGCATAAAATCGTTCAAGTCTTTATTCAAATCAAGCTAGGCCGGCTCCAACCGTACACCTCTGACCCGAGAAGATTTAATTCCTTCTAATTGGAGAAGGGTATCCCAATATGGGACCGGCAACAAACTCGGCGGGACACATCTTTTCAAAACAACACTACTTCTCTTTATTTTACAAAGGTAAGCTTCTAATCACACGTAAGAAATCAAAATAACACTTGGAATAAAACACTTAGCTAAATGGTTAAAGAACGTTGGATTCTATAAGCTTTCAGAATAATCCTTCAGGTATAAGCCTTCAGGAACGTGGCGAATTAGGCACGAGGTTGGCTAACGTCCGATCTCTAGCGCGGTCCGATCAACTTTGCTCGAGGAGCCTCACCGCTCCCACCTTTAATTCAAGTAGGCAAACCTGCTCGACCGGTCTACCAACATAACGACAAAAATGCCAACTCGTACCTAACTTCACCCAAGTTACACTACTTGACATTCCAAAGCCTTCTACCTGTCATCTTAGTTCAACAATATGCCAATAGAGGGCGTTACGAGTACTCTTTACGCAACTTTATGAATTTCGTTACAACCAAGTAATACGTACTTACGTAGCCAAACATTGCTAATCGACTTTATACAGGCGTCTAAAACTATGAACTATAACGCTGCAATACGTCCATCTGGAGTCACGCTCCGACATATTTAACTATTTTAACACATAGATATCAGTGAATGAACATGGGTCAAAATGATATAAAAATAATAAAATCATTTATCCATATATATACATTTTTTTTGATAATTTTAAACGTTTTCATTTTGAGTTTTAGTCGTGTGTCGATAGATGGCAGTAAATTTACTGTGACTACAAAATTTACTATGACAGGACCCCTCTATACTATCTATTCTCTTTGGTACTACTAAAACTGTTTCTCGAACTGAAAATACCCGATTTAAGTTTGCTAACACAACATGACTGATCAGTTCATAAGCGTCACAGAACATACTAGTAAATTGACCTCCGCAGTGAATATACAGCAAGATTGAATGTTTCAGTATTCACAGAATCTAAAATTTTAACCCACTTTTGTATTCATCATTGTTAATGGCGTAAGCACCATCGACAATATTGAAATTGAAAAACCACATAGGTATCGTTGTCTTACTGAGCTACGTTCTTGCTGAGCTTACTGTGGGGCTTAGTCAATTTGTGTAACAATGTCCAATATTTATTTATTTAATTTTTACTACTAACGCCATCTGTCAGAAAAACATAATTAACATTAGCACGAATGTTAATTCATCACTTCTCCAACAGATGGCGTTAGTAGTAATACAAAGTTTTATTCCTTTATTTAATTTTTTTAGCTTTATAAAATGATATTTTTATGTCTGATAACACATCTAGACATTAATTTAAATTACTATGTTAAATAGTGGGTTTCGGTTCAAGAAGTGGTTGTGAGGCCGCTGTTCACGCAGTTCGAACATATTTGGAGCGTTTGGGGGGGGGGAGGTGCTTTTGAAGGTCGATGTTGCGAATGCTTTTAATTCCGTTGATAGAGGCACCCTCCTAACGCAGGTCCGAGAGAAAATTCCGGAGTCGTACAAATTTGTCTGGCAATGTTACAGCTCCCCAACTAAGCTGTTATTTAAGTCAAATCTTTTCAACCGACGAAAAAAAAAACGGAGGAGGTTCTCAAGTCGACGCGTATATTTTTTTTTTTTTTATGTATGACCACGCATAACTTTTTACAGAGATGTTCGATTTTGATAATTATTTTTTTATTGGAAAGGGTATACCCCGAAGTTGGTCCCATATAAATTTGGAAAAAGAAATCCAACCTTAAGGGTAGGAAAATAGGGGATGATTGATTTTTTCACTCACCGATTGTAACGTATGACCACGCATAACCTTTTACAGAGTAGTCGTAATAATAATAAAAAATTGGAAAAAAATCCTACCCTAAGGGTGGGAAAATAGGGGTAATTTATTTATATTACAGAACAAAATAATAGTTAAAGTAGGATTATTAATATAACAGTTAATAGCTAAAGCAAGGAAGGTAGCTATTTTAAAAGTAATCAAAAATTAAGCATGTAATAATTTGTATAAATTATAGCCACAGAAAATTATAAAATAAAAACTTTTTAACAAAAAAAATGACCGCCGAAAAAAAACTAAAAGGAAATAAAAAAACCGGCACTAACACGAAACGAGTCCACCAACAAAAAAACAATAGCACACTGAAAAGAAAAAAATAATTATTTTGTCTTCAATAACGCAAGTGAATACCTATGAACTATGTATATACATACTTCTGAAATCAATCACACAAATCTGCGTATTTATATATTTACAATCTGTTATTTTTGGAGTCGGTGCCAGCCTCAAACAAACTTGAGCACCTTAGTGAAGCACCTGCACCGACTCCAAAAATAACAGATTGTAAATATATAAATACGCAGATTTGTGTGATTGATTTCAGAAGTATGTATATACATAGTTCATAGGTATTCACTTGCGTTATTGAAGACAAAATAATTATTTTTTTCTTTTCAGTGTGCTATTGTTTTTTTGTTGGTGGACTCGTTTCGTGTTAGTGCCGGTTTTTTTATTTCCTTTTAGTTTTTTTTCGGCGGTCATGTCCTCGTCTGTTGGCTGTCAGCAGGGTGATCCCTTGGGTCCAGCAATCTTTAGTCTCGTCATCCATCCCATTATAAAGGACCTCAAATCTAGATTGAATGTTTGGTACTTGGATAATGGCACGCTTGGGGGCGACGTAGATACCGTTTTGTGTGACTTACAGAGGTTATCGACAGATTTTGGTTCCATTGGCCTTTCTCTGAATTTTACTTCGAACTTTTCATTTCCAGCACTAACCGGGAAAGGGAAAGTATAGTCAACAAGTTCAGAGAGGTTGCTCCTGGAATAAAGATTGTGGATGAGAGTTCGCTTAACCTCCTTGGGTCTCCCGTTTTGGACCAATCTTTTGATGATTATGTTGAGAACAAAATTCAGATATTCAAGTCAGTTTTGTAACGTATATAAAATAAGAATTTTAACTAAAACAGTTGCGGGATAAGATTGTAAATTTGGAAGAGACGTTACACTAAATACTTACAGATACTTACTAAATTAAGCCGGACAAATCTCTGGAGAGCAACGGACCTTTGGTTCAAGGACCGTCCTATGCTGCGCTGGATATAACTGGAAAGGATGCCTTTGGCAGAAGTGAAAACAAGATGGTCAATTAATACTTGTATTGCGGACCCGCGCACATGGCAGCCTTCGATACCGCTTTGTATAAACTAAGTAGTTGTTTTTACTTTTGACACTTCCCTCCTTCATTTGTCTATGGCCGGTCGTTCCGTTTTACTCGATTTCCATCACTGTGTCTATGGTCGGTCTGGAACGGGCGGTCATAGACCAATGTAAGGTTTTGTTGCATAAATGATGAATCAATAATTATCGAGAATACATTAATTTATATCTTAAACATTTTCGAAGCGTTCTCGACAATGGTATCTGCGTGTGAGGCCTCCATTATAATACCGGTTCTAATCGTAAATGTTAAGACAGAAAAGCGCATCCCTACCTCGGTGACTTTGACAAGTGTCAAACCTACGAACGTCGGGATTACGTGGAGGGGTTACTATGCTCAGTGAATGATATCTTATGTTTGTGGAGTGTTTAAGGCGAAAGCAGAAACTACAATGATGAGGACAAGCGCACTTTCTTGGTTGGTGTTGGTGATATGTTGTTTAAGGTTCCAATCGCAACTCGGAGACAAGCTTGCATGAGAAAGCCTGCCCCGGGTCAGATGTTGTTTGGCTTACATTGTACGGTAGCACGCCAATATATCCCATCACTAAACATCCCATGAAAAAAATCCCACACACATATGTCCCGTTACCAAAAAGACGGTCTTAAAAGTCACTTTGGAAATTCCAAAATATTCATTTTTGAATCTTCGTGTCAGCTGTTTCGAAGGTAATTGCCTTCTGTCGATCGTTAAATTAGATTAGGTAAAAGTAGCCTACGGACTTGGGCACCCGGCAACTGGGAAAAAACCCGTTTGCGTAATTCAGGAAAAATATATTAATTTTAATTAAATCACATCCATGTAAGTCGATTATAGGAAAATAACACTATTAACTCGATAACTGTATACGTTGATATTAAACGTACCACACAATACCATATACGGCAAATAATATTATAAGCATGATGTAATTGGAAAAAGAGTAAAACCTACTTGACGCATTGTTTCGTACTCTTGACAAGCGTTCCACGTCATGTGCCGAGGTAATGAGTTTGAAGATATTATTTTTCGAAATAAAGGCATCTGAATAATCAAAATTTCTCGCCTAATTTGGGCTCCTAATGATCCAGGCTACACGTGGACATATCAATTTTCATTATCGTATCATTTTAAGGGGGTCAAAACGTTCATGTGCCATATGTTCCGAAGTGTTCCGGGGTCTGGAGACCCAAAGTCCGTAGCCAGGTGAACACTATACTACTAATACTTAATAATATATATAATAATAATACTTAATAATAATAATAATTATTATATATATATATATATATATAAGAGAGATAAAGAGTGGTACACTGAACATCACGTACAGATCTCAGTAGAGAACTCTAAGGTCTGAAGCCTGGAACACCCCGGCACATAAGGCACATGGCCCTATTTTACCAACTTATGGTGGTCCAAAGGTGAATTAATAATTTTTACACAAGCAGTGGCTCATTGCCAAGTCAGATACGTAATTATTTTTACCAAATTTCAATACTTTTATCTAAAGAAAAAAAAGTCTTTGCAATGACAGTATGGAACGGTGTGTGGAACCCAGCTGGAACAGCAAGTGAGGCCTCGGAGCAGACATCAGAATACTTACTCAAGTCACCTTCTGCTATTACCCGATGATTAAGATTAGTTATTAAATATTTCCAACTTGTCCATGTTGGTCAGGTGTCAACATACTTTACTGGTCAGATACCAAAGTCCTATACGCTACTCGAAACCTTTTCATTTCGTGAGATTTAAAAAACAATGTCTGCATCATCTTTCGAGTCCTAGCGAGTTCTGGATGATTGTATTTTTCGAATTTCACATTGTCTACAGAAGGTATAAGAAAAAAATGAACAATAACTTTTACGACCCGCCACTCACCCTAGAATACAGGAACGGCACTTAAACACAAAATTAGTTCCGTAATAAAGTTTTATTTCCACAGTCCTCTTCACCAGACCCGTCCTTTTTACCGGACTCGTCTTCCTGCTGCAGAGGACTAGCGCACCGCGCAAAGACTGCTCTGCATTTTTCAAGTTCCGCCTCGGCGCGCCGCACTAGCTCCTCCGCTTTCGCAGCTATTGCCAATAGCTCCTTCGTTGCTTCGTTGTCCATTGCAAGTCCAATGCAAGTCGAACGATGTACAAATGCAAAACGAAATGTCGACCAAAGCGGAGGTCGACCAAAGCTTGAATGTTTCAATTAATTTATAACCGGTAAATTATTACTTGCGATTCCTCATTATCGAGAAAATAGGTAATTATAAATTCGAGATAAATAGGTAACGATGCTATCGCTTGGGGGAAACCGCAAGTGATTAGGTCATTGACGTACAGTACTAAAAATCTTTATTGTATAATGTTATTTAAAAACGCAATAAGATGTCTTTGTTACGTGGATATTTGTGTCCTGGTATATTTTGGCGCGGACTCACATTGTACACCTTTGACTTCCTTCGTATTTGTGACACATACCTGTGAAGTATGTGTTACAGTTTCGGAACGCCTATTGGAGATTAACGTTCACACGGCTTACACCATCATGCGACATTGCCTTTTTGTACCTAAGTTTACGTACGTTCTTCGTTGTAGTCACTTCTGGAAGTTTCCTAATCTTCTTTTGAAGCTGGACGAGTTGGTAAAGGATTCCCTGGCGTCGATTTTTAACATTTCTTTTGATTCGAGGTGCTGGAGCCAGGCTACTCTGCCTATTAGGTTCGGTGGCTTGGGAATCCGAAATATCTCCAGTGTGGCGTTGCCTGCGTTTTTGGCTTCGGTGCATAGCGCGCAGGGATTGGTAGGGTGTATTTTAGCTTCATCATTCGGGAATCTAGAGCCGGCGCACTGCACTGAGGCTAAAAATGTATGGTCATTATCTTGTCCGAACACCGACCTGCCTACCAACCTTTGCTCGCAGAGGCAGTGGGACGAGCCGCTCTGTCAACTAGTACGGAATAAACTTTTTGATACGTCAACTGGCTTGGCGGAGCGTGCTCGTCTTCTTGCTGCTGCGGAATGGGAGTCTGGTCAGTGGTTACTAGCCTTACCTTCTCCGTCGATAGGAACACTTCTGGATAACGTCACTTTTCGTCTGGCTGCTAGTTTGCGAGTAGGGGCAGTGACTAATGTCCCGCATCGCTGCCAATGTGGCTCTATGGTAGACAGCTTGGGTCATCATGGCCTCTCTTGTAGCAGGAGTGCTGGTCGGTTTCCTCGTCACGCCAGCTTGAACGATGTCATCCGAAGGGCTCTTGTCAGTGTAAAGGTGCCTGCTATACTGGAGCTTGTTGGTTTAGCGAGGGATGACGGCAAGAGGCCCGACGGTATGACGCTGGTGCCTTGGAGTATGGGGCGGCCTCTGGTTTGGGACGCAACGTGTGTAGACACTTTTGCCGTGTCCCACTTACCAGGCACTAGCTCCGGTGCTGGTCATGCGGCCACGACGGCCGAGGACAGCAAACGGCGCAAGTACAGCACGCTCGATCGGCAGTGGCTACATATTTGAGCCTTTTGGGGTCGAAACATTAGGGTCGTGGGGGCCCAGCGCCCGGCGCTTTTATAAGGATTTGGCGTCGCGTTTGGTCGATGCCACGGGTGACCAAAGGGCTGGCCAGTATTTTGCCAAGAGAATTAGCATCGCTATTCAACGGGGAAATGCGGCCAGCCTGTTGGGTACACTGCCTGCGGGCGGTGAGTAGGAGGGTGTATTTTATTTGTGGGTTTTTTTTTGTTTTTTATTCATGTGTATTTTTAGAGTAAGTGAGTTGACGAAGCCTGTTGCGGATTTTATCGCTGCAGTTTGTTGTGATGATGCCTGTAGCTGATTCTAAATTTGTGTTTACCTGACGAAGCCTGCGTTGCGGATATAAAAGTATGGTCTCTGAATAAATAAAGAGCTCAATTAGCACATTTCAAATATAATATCAAACCTAACAGTGCAGTAGTTTTTCCGTAAAGTGTACCACAAGAATGCATAGATTGTCGAATAGTGATAGGGCTCGCTTCGCTCGCCCTAATAATATACATATATACTGCTAAACTAAATTAATAACTGGCTTAAATCTAAAATAGGCCCTTGAGGCATTGTACCAAGGATGCTGGCGGCATTTCCTGGTTGTATCACAATGCTAATACGTTGTGCCAGGAAGCCGCCAGCTATTCGGTCACCAATTACTGTAAACAACTTGTGCGCGCTGGGACCCCATAGACCTAGAGTTTCAGTTTTCAGACCTTCTTATGTTGACACAGTACATTTCTCTAGGTAACTAGATTAAAAATTCATAATGATACTTAATCATCATGGAACAACAAGCACATCCTACTTAAGTATGGCGCGGTCATTTTTACAAGGAGGATGTTCTAAAGGACAACAAATATATATTTATGAATAGGCATACTACGTTATTGAAACACGTTATCTTCACAAGCTTTTAACTTTTAGATCGCTGATGTAAACTGCAGGTTGCTGCACGTAAATGCGCAGTACCCGGGGAAGGTTCATGACCAGTTCATCTTCAACCACTCCGTGGTTGAAGAAGATGAGATGCGCCGGCTATACGACCTGAGAATCGGGTCGTATTACCTGCTGGGTAAGTATATAAATTGTATAGAAATATATTATTATGTATGTATGTTCGCCTGCGAAGCCGTTGGTCCTGGGTTTGAATCCCGGTAAGGGCATTTATTTGTGTGATGACACAGATATTTGTTCCTGAGTCATGGATGTTTTCTATGCATTTAAATATTTATATATTATACATATCGTTGTCTGAGTACCCAACTAACAAATTATGTCGTTAGAAAGGCAGCATTACGTTTCTCTTTCAGCTATTTGGTCGAGAGATAGATCCGTAAAAGGTCGAAAGAAGGATCCGACGATGTTCTCTCGACGCGATTTGGGCACACTTCTTTCAGCTTTTTAGTTGAAAGAATATCGTAAGAGTGTCGTATGAATAGCCAAATAGTTGAAAGATAGTCATCAGAATCGCTTTTTTTCGACTTATTTATCGTAAGATAGCAGCTCTTTCGACTCTTTGGTCGCGTGCGTGACGTGTTGTCAAATTTGGAGTGACAGAAAATAAAAGTAAAAGGTGAAAGAGTATGCTCATGATGTTAAATTTTACGCCAGCCATAATTATATTATTAGGTAATACTCTTGACGACACTATATATGTCGTAGGTCTTACTTTCATGTGCGGAATTAAATTTTTCGTCTACTTTTCTTAAATGTTAGTTAAAATTGTCATGGGCCGCAATATTTTTCAGTACAAAATTAGTCAGAAATAATATTAATTTTAAAAGTTAATATGAATTCGCCATTTTGTCATCTCACTTGTCACCCTAACAGCCTTCTCTCAGCTTTTTAGTCGAAAGATAGAGTTGAGAATTCCTTTTTTCGACTTAGTAGCGACATTTTGTATTAGTTTATCATTTTATCTTTTATAGGTTTTATAATAGATGAAAGTTTTGATTTACGATTTAGGGTTCACTCGGCGCGATTCGGGAAATGAATTAGAGATTAACTAGATACGATATAGTAAAGATATGTGACGTCCCGCGGGTAAAGGTACTTTATGGCGGTTGGCGCTTACGCTATTATTAACGCCGCTCCAATATTATTGCGGCGCTATGCGACGTAAGCGCTAGCCGTCATAAGGTACCTTTTGCCGTGGAACGTCACATATCTTTACTATATCGTATCTAGTGTTAAGAGGGGTTCAGAAATGAGACAAAACTTGAACTAAAATTGTTTACTTTTGATTGACGTAATCTCAAAGGCTCAGATCACAGTATATGCGTGCTGTGAGGCGGGCCACGGGCAAATGGACGAGTTGACTCTTGCGCTGTGGCGACTGCGGAGCGCGGCGCAAGGGGAAGGGGAGCCCCGCTGGTGGGGCGACAGTCTCAGGAGTTCACCTTCCTTTTACAGTCGACCATCCTGATGGTAATACGTCCCCGGATTACCTGAAATTCATACAATACCTATAGTGAAGGTTAGAGGAACGTAACAAATTAAAGAGCATCCAGCCCGCCTCAAATCTGACTGACCTTAGCCTTTCTGGCCATGAACGTTTAATAACTGACTTCGCTCACGAGGCGGTCTTTTAAAATCTAGTCTATGATCTCAAACCTGTCTGGTCGTAACCTTTCTGGTCATAGGCTCCATCTATCTGATGATTCTGAGCCTACGAGATCTAGACAGAAAATACTTTGTGTTGTTCTCAACAATCTGACTATAAGCTCCATCTATCTGATTATTCTGAGCCTACGAGAGCTAGACAGAAAATACTTTGTGTTGTTCTCAACAATCTGACTATAGGTTCCATCTATCTGATGATCCTGAGCCTATAGAATGAATACGAGCTAGTAAGTAAACAATGTGATTCCATTCTGAGACCAAAGCCTCTATTGAATCAAATAACTACGAACCTTGAAGTCAGAATTGGTAAAATCCGGCGTTTACAAAATTAATAAATTATAAGATTTTACTAACCTTATGTTAGACATGAGTGACACGACCTTCAGGTATGACTTGTTTTATTATTATTTTGCTTTGATGAATGATTAAATAATAAAATCTCTTAAGGTATGGCAATATTATTTATATAACAACAATCTCTTTTTTTTTAAATCACTTATATCAGAAAACAACAAAAATAATACCTAGTTGACTAAACAATTTTATTAGATCAGAGATCCCTGATATAGATTAAGATTATTTTATGATCACATCTAAACTTAGGATTACAACAATCTTTTATATGTTCTATTTAGAAATTTAAATGGTCAAGCCAACTGGATAAATAAAATCGCAAGCTTTTTTTTTTAATTTATTTGTTGACAGATGATACCACTGAATTTGGGATTCGTAATCGTCCTTATATTTTTTTAAAGTCAGAGTTCTCTCGAAATCTAAACGGTTTTATTTTATCCGCGGCTATAATACCTCTATTACAATTTTTTTTACCTCCACCAGAATTAACCGCTTTAACCTCATCGTATCGATCATTCAGAACCTTATAAGAACCTTACTTGTCAACTGATTTCCCACTACTAGTTATACACTTTTTCAATATTGTACCTTCAACTTGGACTAAATCATTAATGTTAAATTGTAAAGCCAAAATTAGTTTCAATCATAACGAGTTTGCATGTGGTTCGTATTCGAGTGTATGGTAGGTGACCAGCCACCTCTTTTCGAATTTCTTCAGCGTTGGAAATCACTTGATATGAAAAGAAGCTTCGAGAGGAATTCGAGCCTAAATGAAAATACTAAACTTTCGGGACTATGACTTAGTTCAAGTTCGAAAAAAACATTCATGTAAACGAATTCGACATCCTATTACATCAAGCTCTCTACCACATAAATTGGCACTATAGCTGAAGCCTGATCTACCCCAATGTGAGCTTTTATTTCACCAATAGATCACCACCATAAGCTTAGACACAACGTTACGACCCCTGTGAATACTGCAAACCCGTGCACGCGCTGTCAAAATCCACGTAGGCCATTAAGTCAACATTATTGATCAAAACAGCTTTGTGATAATTATTCTCTATCATTTACATCAACATCTGATATTTAAAACAATTTTGGTGCTTTCGTATTTAAGTTTTTCTTGCGAAAACAGTTGTCAGCGACGTGACCCCACTTGTCGCAATTCGTACAATGTTTCTGCTCCTTGCAATCAGTACTATCATGCCCATATTTAGAACAACGATCACATTGCTTTACATCGGTTTTTGTGCAATTCGAAGAGATATGACCTTTAATACCGCATTTATAGCAAGTGACGTCATCGCGCTGAGACTGTTAGCGCGCTGTATTAGATTTACCAGAATCGTTTTTCACTGGACTATCCTTACTTTTATTTGTATAATCAAAACCAGCATCTGTTAAATATTTCAATAGACTTTTAGTATCACGGCAAGCGGCACCCCGCGCACCAGCTCTCAACAAGGGATCGTTCGACGTGAAAATAATGACGTCAGTTATAGCGTGATCTGGTTGGTCACATTTATTTCCTAGTAATAACTTTTTGTAATAAAAGTCCAAAATATTTTCATTATTCTCACGTTTCACAGTAGGGTAGATATGAGAGAACTGGACCAGAGTAGGTATTTAAGTCCCCCCGCGGGGAGGGAGGGGAGGGGGCCTGGAGGGGGAGGGGGCCTGGAGGGGGAGGGGAGGACCTGGAGGGGTAGGGGGACCTGGAAAGGAGGGGAGGGGGACCTGGAAAGGAGGGGAGAAGGACCTCGAGGGGCTGGGGGGAGGGGGTGGGGCCTGGAGGGGGCGGGAGGGAGTGGGAGGGGGTTAGGGGGCGGGGAGGGGTCTGGAGGGGTAAGGGGGTGAGAGGGGAAGGTGAGGGGAGCAGGGGGAGGGTGAGAGGGGAAAGGTTGAAAGGGGGAGAGGTGAGAGGGGCCAGAGGGGTGGGACGAGGGAAGAGGAGAGGTTCAGAAATGCTCCGCTAGATGGCGCTACTTGTTAGTTTGGCAAACAATCCGTCGAATGACGTCACTTGTTCGTTTGGCAAAGATCCGTTAGAGGGCGCTACTTTGTGTAAGTGAGTTTGTTTACGGAGCTTTTAAAAAATACCTACCACCACCTTCCTAGATGGCGCCAGTTCGGTGAGCGAGTGCATCGGGCGGAGGCCCGACGACACCCAGGTCACGTCGCGACATTAAAACGTCGTAAGCGCTGTGAAAAATTCGTGTTGCTTACGTCGGTACGGAAGCGGGGCGTGAACGTCGCGACCTAAACGTGTAAGCGCCGTGAAAATTCATGGCCCTTACGACGTTTTGCTTCATGCCCCTTCGTTCGAGTATTTTTGCATCGGGGTCGGCCGGCCGGCCACGTGCGCGCTCAAGGTTGCACAGGTGCAAGCCACCTACGCATTGTGGAATGCGGCGACACGTGCACATTCGCGTCACCCATGTCACGACCTTAAAACGTCGTAAGCGCCGTGAGATACTCATGACGGTTACAAATGTTACAATGTTACGGAAGGACCTAAATTCTAAATTAGGTATACTGAAATAAAAAAAAGTTTAAAATTTAATGAGTAATTATTTATTTATTAATTATTTAGTTATTTTACAATGTCCCCATGCAAGAGTTTTAATGCCATCGTCTAAAATTAACCTCTTTTCATCTTTACCACATAGAATTTTCTTTCTTTTAATTTGGGTGTACATATTGTGCTTATTACTAATAATAAATTATACATACTATCGTACACGGTTTTACTCAAGTCTAAACAGGTATAGTATTTATTAAAATTTAACCGACGGACAGCCGCGGTGCTAACACCTTTGTTTTTTTTTATACATTCAATTACGTTATTGTCATCAGAGTCTAGTACATAGGCATACATTTTTGCCCTTAACGCAACAAATTCTCTCACTATTCTTCCATTGCTTTCGTCTTTCATCATGCCAACAACTTTTTTATTGACTTGTGGTAAATTATATACATTGTTTTGAGGAAAGTCTGAAGTGTCAAATCTACTATGCAAGTCAGGTTTAATGTCTTCGTAAAAGTTGTCTGTTTTGATATGATAAACAAAAGAGTCGGTGTCTGTATATAAAAGCCGTACATTATCACCGTATTTGTTTACCATATAGTCATAATGGAATCCGTACATGATTTGTTTACTTAAATCTAATACACTAAAACCTACGTAAATAGGTTTGTCATATACAACTTTGGTTTTGTTTAATTGTACAGCAACCAATTCTTCAGAGAAAATAGAGGTACTGTGGAAATTGGTCTGGAAATATAACGATCAAGACCATATATAGGTTTTGTTCGTTTCTTATGTTCCCTATGTACAGTATCCCACTGTTTACACAACTTGACATCAACCCTTTTCTCGACATTCTCAATAGTTTTCCCGAATATGGAGTTATTCATGAGTTTAAAGAAATCTTTTTCAAAACTGTTTTTAGCTTGGATTCTCATTTGTGAATTCAAGTCAATATATGATTTTAGCCAAGATGATTGACGGAAAGTGAGGATTCTATTAATTTTCTTACAAATCAATCCATTTTCAATATATTGCTTGAGGTTAGCGTAGTGCACAACATAATTGGTTTTGTCATCGAATGTCAGTAATAACTTTTTAATTTTACCCTCAATCGGTAGTTTAGTTTCCGCACAGAAAGGGTAATCATTATGCAAGTCATGTAAGCTATGCGGATACTCTAAATCTACTTCTAATATATATCCAACATCAGAGTCTGTCCGCAGTGTTGCTATATCAAACAGTTTAATCTCGTCTTCACTCATCCACCTAAAGTTATCGATTGGAAGCGGGCGACGCATGGCATCACCGTAAAGATTATTTATATCCAAATAGATGATAAAACTACTGTCTTGATTCGGGTCATAATCATGCATAAATATATTATTGGCCTTAGCATAGCGATTTGACAAACACCACCTCTTATACCTTTCTTTATAAATTGAATCATTTCATAGTCTGTAAACAATTCTAGCCATACTCCGGTATATTTCAACATTGCGTCCCAACTCAAACCGGGTGCAGTGAAATATTGACACGGATCTAATTCATACGCACCTATACACACTTGTCTAAAGTTTTCAAACACTTCAGCCAATATTAGAACATCAGTCTTTAAATATAAGTCACAGTATTCACCCAGAGTTCTAATATTGAATGCGTCCCAAACATCTTTTGCATGTTGGTAATCCTCGTCGGAAATATTTAAATCGGTGAGGCTGCTATAGAAAGCGGGCTGAGGGGGTAATGCCGTCTCCTCGAGCCGGCTCCAGTCACTTACATACTCATAAGGGAAAACTCCCTTACGCGTAAGCAACTTTATATATTTCTCACGCTCGTTACTGTTATCGGATGGTGGTAAAAAATGTGGTAGTATTTTGAATTGCTCCCGTGAAAGGTTTGAAGCTAGTTTATCCAAGCTACTTAGCATGAATTTATACGAGTCGATAAACCTTAGGCTGTATTCGTTAATCTCTAAATTAAATGAAATATATTTTTCCTTGTTATTGGGAATGCAGGTTAACTTTCCCTTAATCTTGGCCAATTCTTTAATGAATAGATGACAATCGTAACCGCTTAAATTGTGAAAGACGATCGGTATAAACTTTGGTAATTGGTAATTCAAATTACATGAATTGTGTGTTTTGCCTCTTATAATACCCGTTAAATGACAATGGTCCATTACAGAAACTTCATCTATTCCAATTTTTTTCTTACAAATATGACATATATCGGAGGAGGTGTTAGCACCGCTGTTATTTTTTGGTGGTACGACTTTTTGCAAGATTTCTATAATTCTATCAGCGTCTTTACGAATGCTCTGTATAAATTTCTCCACACAATCTTCACCACGATAGATGACAAATTTTGATAAATTACTATCATAATCACAATGAATATAATAGGAAAAACTACATGGCACATGTTTATGGGTGTTATACGTAGCACTTGTAGACTTTTCACTATCCAACGGAACTAGAATCGATTCAAAGTCACCATAAACTACAAATGGTACCTTCATTTTATTTTTATAATTTTTGAAATGTAGGTATTTATCATTTTGCTCGGGTAGCTCGACAAGTGTCTCCCCGCAACCAATTGATCGGTGTTGGCCCAGTTTATTTTTATTTGCAAAGGGGTGTAAACACCCATCACATATCCATGTTTTTCCATTGTGCTTACTAATTTGCGAACTCACCAAACTGTTAGATGAATAAAAGATCGAGATCCATAGCAGACTGGTTTATTTTCAGAATGTGCAACTACCGACATACTTGTAAGTCTACCCTACGTAACACCTCCCTCTCATTTCACAATAATAACTTATATCTAAACTAGTTATGAAATTTTAACTACAAGAAGCTACATGTTCATATACCTAAGGCCATGTTCAAATAAACTAATTTAAATGGCACTGCTAATAAAGATAAACAGTATTATATGTATATCGCGACACAATGTACTTATTATACATATTTATTATGATTTGCATAATATTTGATGTACATAAAGTCCACCACAGTATCTTATACAATATTTTGTAAAAACAATAGATACTTATATTTATTTAGCGTGAGTTAACAAAAATCAGTCTTAACTTAAAGATGAGTAGGTCTTGCTAGCTGTACCATCGTCCCCACTGTCCACCGACAATTAGCAAACCGTATTGCAAAGACATAAGGTGCTAAAAGTTATTGCTTTTTACATGATTTTCCTTATCGATAATATGAATGAAGTTCAAGGTTGTGTTGACACACTTATGCAATGTAACATTCTTGTCTTTATATATTATTATGAAATAGGTACTAAATATTAGGTATTGAAGTTATTTGCGGAGTGTATATAGTACTTAAGTAGCTAGTTAAGTTAATCATTTACTTTTTTTGTAATTTTTCTATGCAACGCAGAGCGGCCTGACGCCTAGTTCGACCTTCGACCTCCTGCGGCGAAGAGGGCCCCATTTTACAATCGGCGTTTTGAACTGGACTTTTTACAGCGGGCAAGTGCGACTCCGGTTCCTCTTCTGCCAGCTGCCATTCATCCACTATGCCCTCTTTTGCGATGACTTCTCGTTGCCCGTTATCGGGCACCACAGGCTCCTGGACTTTAGTAAGAGAAAACCGAGACTTGCGTTTATCCTGTAACATTTGGTCAATATGCCGTTTGTGTACCTGGCCATCTCCTGTTTTGACAGAGTACGATACGGGGCTCTGACGGTCTATAACAACCCCTTCCGTCCATTTTCTATTCTGTTTCGTATAATCTCTGATAATGACCGGATCTCCAACGGTAGCTTGACGTATG
Organism: Cydia splendana; assembly: GCF_910591565.1. Taxonomy (NCBI): domain Eukaryota; kingdom Metazoa; phylum Arthropoda; class Insecta; order Lepidoptera; family Tortricidae; genus Cydia; species Cydia splendana. Next base: position 596,461 of record NW_026946890.1, read on the forward strand.
CGCGAGGCTCGGCGTCGCTCACTGGCGACCTGGTGTTCGCGCACGACTTCACTAGCTTCAGGCCGCAGCAGGTCTAGGCGTCCTCGTAGCCGCCGCCCCAGTAGCGCGACCGCCGGTTCTCGTCCGGTAGTGCTGTGCTCCGTGTTACGATAACTGAATAAAAACCTACTCAAGGCGGTTTCTGCGTCTTCGTTTTCAACGTTTGCCTTTTTTAAGGCTCGTTTTACGGATCGCACAGCATTTTCGGCTGCACCGTTACTTGCTGGGTGGTAGGGCGGAGTTAGGGTTTGTTTTATGCCATTTCGCTCAAAATATGTCCTCAGTTCAAGTGAACTGAAGGGCGGTCCGTTGTCGGATACCACCCGTTTAGGCAGGCCGAAACGTGCAAACATTCTCCTAAAACAAGATATAACTGTTGACGCAGAAGTACTGTTGACTTTCTCCGCCTCTATCCATTTAGAGTGGGCGTCAATAATGTTCAAATAATATTTATTTCACGCCACTGTTCGGAAATGTGGCAATAGATGGTCTAAAACCAAGCTGGAAAGTAGGCAATAGCTGTAGCACCTGAACCACCACTACTACAATGTTTCATTGTTATCATCATCTGTCATTGGTGACGGTTCGCTACAGCAATGAATATCATTTAAAACATAAAAATCAATAAAAGGTCTTTTTTGGCGCAACTTTTTCCTTCAAAAATAAAATTAGGTTATTTATAGGACCAATTTCTTAATTGTTTGAAAAAAAAAGAACCATTCAGTTCATTTTTTTTAACAATTATCCATTCAGTTCACGCTTAAGGCGTTTTTTACTTCTGTAGCTGTTTGTGTTTTTTTAGCAAAAACGCTTCTAAGTTTAGAGTCGGTTTGAAGCAAATAACAGAAAAACGCCTCTTAAAAGTGATAAAAAAAGTAAAAAAGGCGGGATTTGAAAATACTTACTGAATTGGATAGTGTAAATTGTGTTTGACTACAAAATACAAGAAACACCTATCTACGCTCGCTATAAAAATGAGTTCTTCTAGTGAAGAAAATGATATTCTTACACTGACGCCTACCGAAATTCAAAAGACAGCACAGGCAGTGGCTAGTAATTTGCTACCTGAGAAATCGCGGGCAAGTACTTATAGTTATGCAAATGTTTTCTTATTTCCTCGCAGTAGTCGTGAAAAGCACTATGTATTGCCTCGGCCGGAAACGCTAAAGATGGACTCGTATTATTTGAGGGCCTCCACTAACGTGTCGGCCCTCAAACGACTCGTCCATCTTTTAGCGGTTTTCCATCCTCTCCTACAATGTACTATTGTTAAAAGGCCCTAACCAATCAACATTTAAACGCGACCAGGGTTCCTCGGGCCACGGCCACGAGTGCAGCGGCGCCGGCGCCGGCGCCGGGCGCACCGCGCGGCAAGCGTCGCACTCGCGCGCCGTTCGTTCGATGTCTGCGTCAAGCGTCCCCCACCAAACATAATTTCGAGCAATTTGTTTCATTTTAATGATTCCCGGATGCCCCTCGTGAATTTCCTTTAAAATGTCATTTTGCAAGGTCATGGGTATTATAATTTTGTAACCCCATAATAAACATCCTTGATCAATATGAATGCTGTCTTTACGAATGAAAAATGATTTTAGCATATCATCACTTATAGTTTTCGGCCAACCGAACATAACATATCCTATAACTTTACTCAAAACCGGGTCTCGCGCAGTCTCGGTTTTAATATCTTTAAAACTGAGTGGGAAACTTCTCTGAATGAAATTTAGATAACTGCCTGTCTCGTCCTCTCTTTCAGCTCGATTGCCAGTCGAGGGCAAAGGAAGACGAGACAGCGCATCGGCTTGGCAGTTCTGTACAGACGTTACAAATTCAATACTAAAATCGTAAGCAGACAACGTGACAGCATAACGCTGTAATCTACTCGCAGCTGTGACTGGAATGCCTTTATTTTTACCAAAAATGTAACTGAGGGGTTTATGATCACTACGAAGTATAAAGCGCCTGCCATACAAGAACTGGTGATGTTTTGTTACCCCAAAAACAATAGCTAAAGCTTCTTTGTCCAGCTGCGAGTAGTTTTGCTCCGCAGCGCTGAGCGTACGCGAAGCGCAGCTGATCGGGCGCTCGCGGCCATCTTTGCCACGTTGCGCCAGCACGCAGCCCAGCCCGTACGCGCTGCTGTCGACCGACAACACCAGCGGCAGCGTCGGGTCGTAGTGCGCCAGCACGGGCGCGCTACATAACACCTTCTTGATTTTGGTAAACGCAATATCGCAATCGTTGCTCCACACCCAATCAACATCTTTTTTTAATAAATTATACAACGGTTTAAGGATGTCACTCATGTTTGAACAGAATTTGGAATAAAAGTTTACTAAGCCCATAAAACTTTTCAATTGTGTGATATTGGTGGGACGCGGGGCTGCAACTATTGCGTTATTTTTTTTTTGATCTGTATGCAAACCGTCCTTATCAATGCTGTACCCTAAGTAGGTTACACTATCTCAAAAAAATTGACATTTATCGAAATTGATACGGAGTCCATTTTCTTTAAGTCTCTGCAGAACTGCCCTTAAATTAGCCAAATGTGTTGCCCTATCTTTTCCGGTGACGCAAATATCATCTGCAAATACTGCGGTCGACGGCAGGCCACTAAGAGTCTCTTCCATAATTTTTTGGAAGTTTTCTGGTATACATTTAATACCAAAAGGTACTCTCTGATAAACAAACGTTCCTACATGTGTGGTTATAGCCGTCATCGGCTGAGACTCTTGTTCTAACAGACACTGTTGGAATGCATTTGATAAGTCCAACTTTGTGTACTGCTCACCGCCTCCTAACGTTGCAAATATCTCTTCTATTCGCGGGAGTGGATAATGAAAATCTTTGAGAATAGGATTTATTGTGATTTTATAATCACCGCAAATACGGATATCACCATTAGATTTAATAACCGGCACGATAGGTGTTCCGTAATCCGACCGCTCGACCTTGTAAATGACGCCCTCCCGCCGCAGGCGCTCGAGTTCGCGCTCCACGCGCTCGCGCAGCGCCAGCGGCAGCGCGCGCGCCTTCACGAAAACAGGGACCTCATCCGTTAGATGCAAACGAATACGCGATTTAAAAGTACCTAAACCCTCCGCAAATACCTCCGGATACTCTTTTTTTAACAGTAGTGCCACCGAATCGCTTTCAGATATATTGTGACATTCTATATACTCCAACAATTTTAATTTTCTTATCCAAGTGCGACTCATAAGCGGGGGCCCACCATTTTCAATAACCTGTAGTTTAAGTTTAGCCGAATTTTGTCCACAAATTACATCAACATCAATATAACCGAGCGTCTTGATAGGAGTCTTAATATAAGATTTTAACAACAACACATTTTTGTTAATGGGTAAATGTGACAAATGTTTTTCATAAAACAATTTCGACACTGCAGATATTTTACTTCCCGAATCAACTTCAAATTTATAACAAGTACCGTTCACGGATAACTTCACTAAATACGGTCCGTCGTTATCTCCCTTCGAGACC